>NC_140971.1:86090189-86107689 GCF_056783735.1 Eptatretus burgeri
TGGTGATGCAGATGATCCAAATACAGGACTTGGGGCTTTTCGATTTATGCTTGAATCCAGCAAGTCGAAGACTCTTCTTGAGTTTCAGGTGAACAGATGTAACCCACGTATTTTAATCACTGTAAGTTGAATTTAAATGGAAAGAACATACATTATAGCTTCATTAAATTGTGAAGAGTCCGTGGTACGTTCTGTTTACAGGAGCTTATGACAGTTTTCCAACTGCTGCACTGGAACGGAAGTCTTAGGGCAATGCGGGAACGACAATGTTCACGGCAGGTGTGTTAAGCCAACTATTTTCCTATCACTGATACATGATATAATGTTTGGCCTTGCTTTTGCCAGTGCTTGGGCTGAGGTTTGTTCACCCCAGCATTTTGGCTGAAGTCAGTTCACCCTTGCACTTAGAATGTGGTCAGTTGGCTCCGGCACTTAGTCTGAGGTCGATTGGCCCTGGCACTGAGGCTGATGTAAGTTGGCCCCGGCACTTGGTCTGAGGTCGATTGGCTTCTGCACTTTGGCTGAGGTCGATTGGCCCCGGCACTTGAGCTGGTCTAGGTTCATCCTGGCACTTGAACTGAGGTCAGTTCGCCCCGGCACTTGGGCTGAGGTCGGCTGGCCCTGGCACTTGGACTGAGGTCGGTTCGCCCTGGAACTTTGGCTGAGGTCGGTTCGCCCTGGCACTTGGGCTGAGGTCGGCTGGCCCTGGCACTCGTGCTGAGCTCAGTTTCTGCCAATGTTTGGGCCAAAGTCAGTGTCTGCTCTTTTTGGTCTACTTTTTAGGTCATCTCTTCGAGCATGACCTAATAATATGGGTGTCGATGTCCTTCGATCCGTCCGTCCGTCCGTCCACAATGAAGTTGAAGCGGGAGATCTGGTCATTAGTGACCCTGATAGAGGTCGATGAGAGTACACGATGGTATGACTTTCAAGGTCACCGAAGGTCAAGGTCAAGGTCATGAGGCCTTTGAAGTTGCGAAAATGACGATTTTCAAATTCTATCTCCTCCGCCATTTCTCAAGCGATCTTGAATTTGATTGTAGCATATGAATCTATGGGACAATATCTAAATTTGGTCAGGCCGGATTTTCGATATTCGCTTTAGTTTTCGTGTCACGTGACTTCAAAGCTGGCAAAAAATGCGAAAATGACGATTTTCAAAATCTATCTCCTACATTTCTCAAGCGATCTTGAATTTGATTGTGGCATATGAATGTATGGGATAATATCAAAATTTGGTCGTGATGGATTTTCGAATTTCGCTTTCGTTTTCGCGTCACGTGACTTCAAAGTTTGCAAAAACTGCCCTACCTTCAGGAGGCTATATATTCTCTACTGGGCATGGTAAAAGTTAGTGAGTGGTGTCATTGCATAGCAGCTGACCTTGTATATTTATACATTTTCCGCCGAAGATGCAAAAGTTTCAAAACCCGAAATGTAAACGTCGGCATTTATTTCCAAAATATAATTTCGTGCGCGCGCGCGCCAAAATGCCGAGTCATCTTTAACCAAACTGCACAGTTTGAGCTGCGCAGTAGAACTGCGCAGTAGTCTTCGGTCATAACTGAACATTGAGAACTTGTGGTATTATAGAGATGACCGTCACCCTCACATGGGGGTAGTTTTTTCTTTATAATTCTTCACCAAATTCTTCATTCCAAGGTATATCCTGTTATTTTCTACCCTTTTCAAGGAGGTGCTTGCTCACTATTCTGATCGTGCATTGGATGAAGAACTACGAAGTCAGATGTCTCAGGAGTGGGCTGCACGGGAGGGACGCGAAGGTCCAGGTCTCGTTGCCAATGAGCTACGAACTGCAGAGCAGGAGTTGCAAGATGCCAGGCTGGCCGGCAGAGAGCTTCGTTTCCTCAAGGAGAAGAGGGATGTCCTGATGCTGGCATTAGGCCGTCTTGGGTCAGGTCACGGCCATGTTGAGGTCTAGAGGTTGACCATAAGACCAAAAAAAAACGGAAAGAATAAAATCAAAAGTTTTTTCCGTGTTTCAATATTCACCCATTATATTTTGTTGTTACAGGGTCGATGTAATGTTGAGTTTGGCATGGTTTGAAGGGCTCGTGAAATGCCCAAAACATTTTTTATTAATTAGTAACTGTTTCTGAAACCCATTTTTCTAAAACTGAAATTTTTTCATTCTTGATGAAGTCAATCCTTTTCATCATGAAAATCGCATCATTTCTGAAATTATCTGAAATGAAATGTCCATATCCGGCATCTCACGGCCGCCATGTGACATCACAAGTACATTGTGACTCAGTAGGCCTGGCTTTCATTCGAACCGCTTCAACTCCTACCTGAGAACAGCTTACCATTCATATGCAAAGAAAGATGAAAGGCAAATTCAGGCAAATGGCAGTTGATGAGTGAGTGTTGAAATTTGAACCAGAGGTCAGTGACAAACAGGGCAGGAGATAGCGATTCTGATTCGCAGAACTCCAATAGCAACATTGACGATGATTTATACAGGCCTACTAATATGGATCGCTGGTAAATGGGCCACTCTCCTCTCAGAAAACAATTTATTTCAGCATGAGTTGTTCGAGGGGGATGAGGGGTGTACCCATTTTGCTCCGGGTAGTTTTTAAGCTTGCAGCTTCACCTGGTATGAAAGAGACCACAAAAACTAGTGGTCAAATACTCCTGTGTGGATGAGCGAGAACAGAGAACAGATCAGGAAGCAAGAGAACAAGACAAACAACAGGAGAGGGATAAACACCCAACAGCGTTGTTGAAGGACAAAATCTAGAGAGACTCGACTGACGTGAGCGATGACTTCTCGATAAAGGATTTAGATAAAAATGTTCTTCCTCTTTCTTTACTAACCCACAAAAACGTCGAGGTCTTTGTGGATCAACGAACCGGAAGCTTTCTGTTGTAACAGTTGAAGCATCACATTGCCGGCTATCCAAAAAAGCCTCGAGGATAACAAGCATTGAGTCATTGACTGCAGGTCAAAGTTCAGCAATGATGAGGTTTATAACATCGAGTAAAATAATGGACGAAAAGCTCTCTTCGATGTTCAAAAGCCTGGTGAAGTGAAGCAGTGGCAGAAGGAAATAAGGATGCTTGAGTCATGATGGCGTTCTCTACAAGGATAAAATAGTATAAGACAAGATGAATGAGTAGTGAGCAGCTCTTGGTGTCCAATAACAGGTGTATGGGGTTTAAGTAACCGATTGATGACATTCCACCCAAGCCCCGCCACCTCCCCAAAAACATCACTCTTTTTCCACGAAAGGTTAAAGTCTCGACCTGCAGTGAATCAGACCTATTCAGCCTCAATTGATATTGTTCTTGTGACTAGAAAACGATTACAAATGCATTTAAGAATCTTTCTTAGATTGTAATAACATTCATATATATATATAAACATAAAGCCATAGATTCACAATCTGTCACAAGGCTTTTCGATTTTATAGTGTGTGTGCTTATTATTAAGTACTAGCAAAAGTACCCATCCTCAGTGATGGGTAAAGTTTAAGTTAATGTATAAATTTAAATTATTTCATGGACTTTAAAAAGGTTAATTGTGTCACGCAAAAAAATCTGGCCTTTTCAATTTTCGACAAATTGGTTGTCCTGTTTGCCAAAAATTGCTATATTGGTTACTTTGGCCTCAAATCGCGACCTCAAAACGGTCTCTGAGGCCACAGACACATAGTCCACGTTACGTTTTTTTGTATACATGATTGAGGATCGTGAAAGAGTTAAGAGCAAAATGGAAGGGATCAAGATGGAAAGGGGGAAACACCAACAGTGGAGTATAAATGATAATGAGATCAAGGGGAGGGAGGGAGGCCACACGTGGATGAAAAAGCTGCACATAAGCTCATGAAAAAGAGCAAGAAGAGGAAGGTGGGAAAATATGAGATGAAGAATATGCAGGTGTAGATGGGAGTTCGTCAGCCATGGCAACAGCAGTCACTTTTGTTGGTTCGGCTCCAGAAAGAACTCCATCCTTGGCATCAGTGGCCTAAGTGGGCAGGACAGAGAAAGTCATTTCATGTAGTCTACACCTTTTGGCCAAAATAGCTACTAACTGGGGATCTTTTGGCCTCTCACACATTCCATGGCGATGAGACAACAATGTAATCACAGCATTTAACAAGAGTTCGAAGAAATAAATGGCAGCTTGAGAACAAACGTTCAACGGGTTACGTTGCCCTCGGGAGATTGCCGGTCTTTTCGGTCGAGATCACGATCAGAGAACGATATTTTCGGGTAAATTTAATTAAAAAATTTTTTTTTAATAATGGACTGAAGATTACCTGGAAAAAAAAAAACTTTGTTATTTCCTTATTTGATCTTCCAATTTGACAGAGGGATTGGCATCAGCAAAAAGGACTGCACAAGCCCTTCAAAAATATCTGGCCTGGTCATTTCCATTCTTAACACATTGCATTCCTTTTTGCAAGGATGTTGCCTATATAGTTTCCACTACTTAACCACTTACTTGTATGTTACTTGTTTACCAGTACAGTATTATATACACATATATATCCACTACAGTATAAACTTGTAACTTTATTGTAGTTGTTTTTTTTTAATGTCATCTTTTGCCGAATATACAACCTCCCTTGTTATTTGCGTGAAAGAAGGCAGCATTTATCAATGCAATCGAAGCATGTTGTCAACACTAATCAACCTTTCCTGGGTTTTCCTCATATGTTACTTAAAGGGATTTAGAACGGCGAGACACCTATAATGCTTGTTTTATTACCTCCGCCACCAATGGTGGACACGCAGGTTATGTTTTCACCTCTGTCTGTTTGTCTGTTTTTTTGTGTTTTGGACGGATTTGGACAAAACTCGGAGAACAGGTTGGGTGTTTGCCAAGGACTAATTGATTCAATTTTGGTGACGATCCGAATCCGAATTTCGAAGTGAATCTTCACAATTAAGAGATCGGGCCAAAAACGACACAAAGCATGATATTTCAAAAAGTTGCAGATGGATTTTAACAAAAACTTGGTGGATGGATTGGGTAGGTGACAAGAACAAGCCAATTTGATTTTGCAGGTCCGGATCCAAATCTGTTCAGCCTGTTGGAGGTATGTGCTCTACCTTGGGCCGTTCTAGTTTTATTATTATTCTCCTTCAACATTCCTTATTAACTGTGAATTGTCATTTTTGACTCTTAGCTGCAGTGTTTAAACAGCTTCTAAAGCCCTAATGCAAGTATTTTTTATATACTCTTATTATTGCATATTTGTGTAGTTTTCCCAGTCACTCCATAAGCGAGCGTGATGCCTCACAATAAATTTTGGAGACTTTGCTACATATGAAGAACTTTTTGTTTTCTTGTGCTCTGTCAGATGATGCTGATGTGGATTTGGCTGTCCTGCAAGATCAAACACTTTTCGTCAATGGCAAATGTCTGATGTCGAACAAAAAACAAACGATGATAGTCTTTTCTCGACAAGTGTGCAGCTGACAAAACCTTGATTTTGTCACGGGCTCTTTTGTTTAGCCTTTGTCATTTTTCAAAATCTTGCTGCTTTTATTTATCTTCAAGCTGCTTTGTCTCGTTGATTTATTTGTTTCCGATAGAAGGTATCCGCGAGCCTGTCCATGAGGCTGCAAAGATGTTTACAGACCTGGATAGGTATTAAGTTTGCTCAACCCATATAATTTAGCAAGGGTTTAAGCTCAAAGGCCTTCTCATCTATAACCATAAATGTCAGTGTGTGTGTGTGTGTGTGCGTGCGTGTGTGCGTGTGTCTGTGTGTGTGTGTCATCCAAAACCATGAAACCTAGTGGCCCCAAAACTTTGCTTGCATAGGCCTACCAAGGGAACTCCAAGGGAGTGCATGAATGAAAACTGGGTATTTGGGGAAAGTTAAACACCCCTTTTGAAGACAATTAAAGGCTTACCTTCATGAAAGGCTTTTCCTTGGTCAGCTCAACTTTGCCTTGCAGGGGTCTTAGCCGCCATTTTGATTCAACCTATTCAAACATGCCTTGCCTTGGAAACATGATGTACTCTCATGGACTAATTAAAGTATATAATCAAAATATTATATCGTATTTCAGGAACGGATTTGGTGGACTAAATTAGTGTTGAAATTTGGAGTGAAATCTGAAAATGTTAAAGAACAACCGATTTTGTATAACTAAGTGTAATTATTTAAGGAAGGCTATGCCTTCATCTTCTCCATATTTATACAAGAACATGTGAAATTGCCAAATAATTAGATTTATCTTTTTCTCCTGTTCCAACAATTCTATTGAGTGAAGAAAAGATGAACGAATATGCCCAAAGTGTAACTTCATCGATCTATAATTCCAGCAATCTGTGTGTGTGTGTGTGTGTGTGTGTGTGTGTGTGTGTGTGTGACTGCTGTTTCTCGACAACCACTGGTCCAATCTAATTGAAACTTGCCAGGAATATTGCTGGGGACCTGAGGATGTGCCTTTTCAAGGTTTGATATTAATCGGACAAGTGCTTCCCAAGTTATGGCCATTTATTGACCAACCAATGACAAGACACGTTGCTGCGTAGGCGTGGCCGATGAGGAAGAGAACCTCAGCCACGTTCCCCATTACAGGTTACAACGTACGGACTTCCGGATAGTGATGACTTCGTGTATTCTAATAATTTCTCGATTTATTATGCGCATTTATAGATAAACACAATGCCCCAATCCAGTCGTCGTTTACAAGAGCGAAGGAACAGACTGTGGTTGTTTGAAAGTTTTTTTTTGTTTTTTTTTTCTCTTCTCTTCTCTTTGTGTTTTTCCTTGCGATGACATTGCGAAAAGGCAAAATACGTTGGTGCTAATTGAATAATTGGCCATTAAAACTAAATTGCGAATAATCGTAACTGCGATATGCGAACTTCCGGACAGCGAGGACTTAACTTCGCGTAGGCCGATGCGCGGCCGGCCGACGATGACGTCACGTGCTGTGCCGGTTACGATGGGGATCGATTGGTGCCTAAGTTACCGTGGCGTAGGAGTGGCAATGGTCAATGGCAGCGAATGTCATGGCTAACAAAGACAGGGAGGTAAACTTGATTTTAATTTGGATTTTAATTAACTCTGTTTGTAAGTATCACAGCAGTTGTTACTTCAATGCAAGCAATAATTTGTGGAATGCATGTGAAGATTCCGTACGGGCACGCACCACTTCCGGATGGCGATGACAATGTATTCTAATAATTTCTCGATTTCTTATGCGCATTTATAGATTAACACAATGCCCCAATCCAGTTGTTTACGAGAGCGAAGGAACGGCCTGTGTAGTTGTTTCTGGCTCGCGGTTTGAAAGTTTTTTTTTTTGGTTTGCACATACGGCCACGCACTTACGGCCACGCACGTACGGGCACTCGAGAGCGAAGGAACAGCCTGTGTGGTTGTTGTTTCTGGCTCGCGGTTTGAAAGTTTTTTTTTTTGCATGTACGGCCATGCACGTACGAGCACGTACGAGTCTATCTATAATTCCAGCAATGTGTGTGTGTGTGTGTGTGTGTGTGTGTGTGTGTGTGTGTTTGTGAGTCTGTGATCGCTGTTTCTTGACAACCACTGGTCCGATCTAATTGAAACTTGCCAGGTATATTGCTGGGGACCTGAGGATGTGTCTTTTCAAGGTTTGATATTAATTGGGCAAGTCCTTCCCAAGTTATGGCCATTTATTTACCAACCAATGACATGACACGTTGCTGCAGCCATTTATTTACCAACCAATGACATGACAGGTTGCTGCGTAGGCGTGGCTGCGTAGGCCAGTGCACGGCCGGCCGACGATGACGTCACAGGCCGTGCCGGTTACATGGCAGCGAATGTCATGGCAAGCAAAGACAGGGAGGTAAACTTGATTTTATTTTGGATTTTAATCAACTCCGTGTGTGGAAGTGTGGTTGTCGCGAGAATGCGAGAGCGAAGGAACGGCCTGTGTGGTTGTCGTTTCTGGCATGTGGTTTGAAATTATTATTATTATTATTATTATTTTTTTTTGCATGTGCGGCCATGCACGTACGGCCACGCACGTATGGGCATGCATGTACGGGCACGCACGTACGGGCATGCATGTACGGGCACGCACGTACGGGCACGCATGTACGGGCACGTGAGAATGAAGGAACGGCCTGTGTGGTTGTTGTTTCTGGCACGCGGTTTGAAAGTTGTTTTTTTTCGTTTGCACGTACGGCCACGCACGTACGGGCACGCACCTACAGGCATGCACTAGTTGAGCGCAGCGAAAATTTTTTTAAAGCAGGTGAAAACTCCTGCCCTAAAATTTGGTGGTCGCCAAACTCACGAGTAGTGGGTTTGGCGACCGCGGCACAGTTTCCATGGGGAAATCCGTGGGAAACAGAAAAATTCTAAAAATATTTTCAGTGGCTACAAAGCAATGCATCCCCACTTCATGGCAGGATGGCCAAGAGGTATGCACACTCGCTCTATCTAATCTGTCTAGCCTGGGTTTGATTCTCAACCCAGCTATAAACTGTTATCCTTGTGTTTCACAGGCAGTGATTCGTAGATGTGTGTGCCATCCCAAAAACATTCAATATTGTCCACCGAAATGCATTACAATAATATGTTCAATTTTGTTGATATTTCTGTTCAATATTTTGCAGCTTGAGAAATAAAATGTTTGTCTCAAAATATGTGCTTAATTGTGGGAGTCCAACAGATGTACGTTTGACCTTGGGCAACGCCAGGTACTTTTGTGGGAGGAGGGAGGGAAAAGGTGAGACGATTGACCCAGCGTTGCCTAGCAATGCCAAGTACCTTTGCTAGTGAGAAATATAGACTGACAGGATGGCCTCGAGGTATGCACACTCACCTCTAAGCTATCTAGCTTGGATTCAAATCCTGACCCAGCTCTAAACTATCATGATATTTCACATGCGGAGTCATTTATCAATGCATGTGCCTTCCCACAGATGGATCCTGTTGAACAGGTGTCCCATCTGCCAGCATTTGTTGTTGGATATTAAAAATCCCATGGTGTCCTACGTGACGAGTAGGCGAGCTATTGCCAACACCGTGAACAAATTCCAAATTCCTGCTGTACCCAGCAGAGGGCATTCCATTGACAGCTCACCTGCACCCTCAGCCAATGATGCTACCCCACAGCCTTGTGCTGCATACAAACGAAAAGATGAGAAATGTACCTTGCTGTGTTTATTGTCTGTAATGTCAGCAGGACAGCTGCCTTAACGCCTGCTCTGAAATATGGTATCCATAATGCAGCAGCTGTGTTGGAAGTTTAGTTTCATTCACTTTTGCCCATAATCAAATCCAGGACCACCACACTACTGCTGAGTTATTTGGCAAGCAATATCTACTGATTCTGATTCTGATGTACCATACTCTGTTACAGAGCGTCGGTGCTACGGAAGCAGTTTATTGCTAAGGGCTATCTTGGATGGTTTGTCATTGCCTTCCCAACAGGAGTTAGGACAGAAATTTTGAATTTGTTCATGGTGCCGGCAATAGCTCGCAGACTCTTCCCGGAAGACACTGTAGGATCTTTAACCAACGCCAAAGAATGCCGGCAGACGGGATGCCAAGTTTAACGTCCATTCGAGGGACGGAACACACATTGATCTCGCTCCCTGCATGCGAAACATCAGGATGACAGTTTATAGCTTGGCCGAAATTCCAACCCAGACGAGACAGCTCAGAGGTGAGTGTGCATACCTCTTGCTAGGCCATCCTGACAGCCCACGCATTCGCTAACATCAGTGGGCAAACTCAAGACCTCCGAGGGCTGCCATAAGCAGACGTTTTCCGTTAGCAATAGACACGATGTCGTGACGTTTTAAAATTAGGTGTCAACATCGAGAGAACGCAGAGGACTCTTGAGGTTGCCACTTTGCTCTTTCGGTCATGTCAATGGTTGAGCAGAAAGTGGACATCATGAACAAAGCCCTATGAGCCTTATGAAAAGGTCTGTGGTCTTGATTATTGAACCTTCATGTGTATCAGTCATATAATTATAGAAAGTAAAACAATTTATTTATATATTTGCAGTCATGGATTGTTTTTTTTAAATTTTTTAAAATCAGGGCAGTGGGAGTGCTCTCAACTGAAGAACCAACAGACCTTTTGATTGGGGGTTTCTAAACCCCAGGAATAATGTCCATTCCTGGCTAAACTGCGGCAAGGGTGCGTGGCGGCAAAAGTATATGATCTTTACAAAGTGCCTCGTCGGCAAAACATTACCATGCAGTGCTCGCTTGGGGAGACGGAGAGGCCAAGGTCACAATTGGCATCTGTCGAGATAGGGAGGGAGAGGAGAGAAAATCCTGGTCAAACCAAAATTCACTCATTCTCGTACGGTGACGTCACCAGGCAGGTTTTCTCCATCGACTACCCTTGCTGTCTCCATTATTTCACTGCCTCTCCTCTCGCCTTTGCCTTTGTCAACACTTCTCCCAGAGATGCTCGACCGTGACCCAACCCCGTCGTCTTCTGCACAGGTGGACCTTTGGCGCGAGGGGGCGCTCATAGTCCTGCATTGGAACTTTCTGGTCCTAACAATCCATATGGTGCCTTTACATTTCTTTGTTTGAATACACATACCAGTATATATATATATTTTCTCTCCATATTGTTTGAGCAAGAATGTTGTACAAATCGTATTAAGGACAGCATCTATAGACCCAGACCTATATAACGTCACAGCAATGACGTATTTCACGATTATGACGTTTTTCAAAAAAAAATTATGAACACTAAACATTTTTGATAGGTTTTCCTTTTGACGCATTTCATAAATGTTCGAACCTTATTGGACTTCGATGAAATGTCGCATTTAACATGAGATCAGAAGTAAAAGGATGGAGAAATTAATAACTTGTGAATGATGAGGGGGTGAGACAGGTGATACACCCACCAGGTGTTGACTATGGCATTATTTTAATATTATGTCTCATCATTGTTTGAATTTAGGAACAATACAACCTGGATGTACACAGAACGAAAGGGGGGGAGGGGAGGTAAAGAGGATTGGGAGGAGATCTGAGTAAGGGGTAGGGGTGGGGGGGGGTGGAAACCAGAAGGGGGTAAGATCACAAATGAAACATGTTGAATTGTTGGAATGGGGCAGATCAAAAATTCTGACATAATGTATTTAATAAAGATATGGCCCCACAGAGGCCAGGTATTTTGGTGACTGAGCACGGCTACATCAACAACTAGAGAGTTCATAGAACACGATACTCCACGCAGTGTTCAAGTATTTAATAAAATAATGATTTTAAAGATCGTTAAAAAAATAAAGATTAATTCCAGAAATTTTACCCAGTATCTATTACACCACCTTATTTAACACGTAACATTAGTTCTTCGTTCCTGGTGTTTGTGTCCTTTATGACGTCATTACATGCAGTAAGCTTCCTGTTTGGAATGATTTTTCAATTTTGTTTTACTGCCAGACAGGCAAATGGAGTAAAAAAATGAAATTGCAAGGAATTGCCGGAATAACTTTGTCATATCTCCATGATCTCTGAAAAAACAAAAACCTGGAAATCAATTTGGTTCTTATAAGTCGATAGTGCTACTGTTTAATGAGTTATGACACTTAGTTTGGTCATGATCATAACTTGGAAGTCAATCGGACTTGAAATGGCGTTTTTATCGCAAATTGATAGTTTTGACCCGACCCCCCTGACATTCGACCCCCGACCGCTAAAGAAGGGTGTTGGTGTGACACCCCAAATGAGACATATGGTTGGATGCAGAATTGGAAGATGCACATTTTGGATTTGGTTTGAAGTCGATACGGCCATTTTAGCGGATGTTATTGACCTTGACCTTGACCTTTGACCTAGATTCACCAAAAACGACATGCGTCTAAGTTGGACCATGGCCGACGTCTGTACCCAGTTTGGTCATGATTGCTGAAACGGTGTGGCTGCTACTGGGTAAACAAACACACAAACAAACAGACAGACACACACACAGGATGACACATACAACCGACCAACATAATTCGGATTCCGGCAATTAATAATTATCACTCCTCTCTGCGCGTGTGCGATCAGGATGAAGAGGACCACACTTTTTGCTTCACGTGCACAGGGACCCTAAAATGCCACTCGGTAGAGCGCAAACCTCTGCCAGGCCGAACAGTTTCCATTTTGTATCCCACTGATCCCACTTACCTTAATCTGTATCTGAACCAAAATTGAATAGCTTCTCGTCACCTACCCAACTCATCAACCTTGTTTGTCATAATCCATCCACACCTTTTTGAAATATCATTTGTGGCCCCATCTCTCAATGGTTTTTGCTTTGTATGCAGCCTGTGACTGCTGGCTGCATCATTACTGGAAGTGCAGCTGTGCTACTGATGCAGTGCCCCTGTTTTCATGAAGCTGGTAATCATTTTACCAAACTCAGAAGGATGACAGGCTGCAACAACTCACTTGATGTTATTTCAACAACATGACAGGGGTTCAAATTCAAGACCCTAACATCTTAAGCCCAGGTACTTTACTCATTCAGCAACACCAGGCTTTTCTCTCAGAGGTGAAGAATCACTTTTAAAAATTATAATATCCGGATCTTCACCAAAATCGAATCATTCCATCCTGGTCACACTTCCCAATCTTTCCAGACGTTTTTTTTTTAGACAGCCAAACTTTTTTTGAGATATCCTGCTCACAGACGGACAGACCAACGGGTGAAAACATGGTTCTGTGGTGGAGGGAACAAAACTGAACATTCAACAATGCAGAGTCTTGTCATGATATGTAGATTACAGTAGATCTGAGAATGATCTATATCAGAGTAGATCTGCGTGCCGACAAGTGCAGTGGTGCACAGACTGATTACAAATAGCCTCTTCGGGAGAGAACAGGCGGGACTCATTACACCAATGCTTAAATTAGTAGCATTAATTGCCTTCCATTGCTCCACCAAAAGGTTCTGCACCGTTGTGCAGGGATATACACACCATGGTCCTTTCAAAAGGCTCGTTCACGGTTGGCTGGTACCCTTGCTGCACTGGCACCAACCATTCCACCACAAATCTTC
Organism: Eptatretus burgeri; assembly: GCF_056783735.1. Lineage (NCBI taxonomy): Eukaryota > Metazoa > Chordata > Myxini > Myxiniformes > Myxinidae > Eptatretus > Eptatretus burgeri. The sequence goes on from NC_140971.1 coordinate 86,103,200, forward strand.
ATCAATCAATCAGTCTTCATCATATCGAATGCACCACGCAGCTTGTTGTGCCACAGTTGTTTGAGTCATTTCACCTGCTAGTTGCAGCAGTGCTCCTACAGGCTACAACCACAGGGATCTTTCTCCCAGTGGGGTGCTACATCTCTGGAATAACCAAGAGCCCCCCCCCCCCTGCCATGAGAGGCCAAATGGAAAGGCTTGTTGTATGGATGGGTCTCAGCTCATCAGATGGATCCCAATATCTCCCAAAAGGGGTTGTGAAACTTATTATAGTGGATGCCAAAATGATAGTCCATTCAAAAAAAAAAAGTTTTTGAAAAGTATTATTACTGTTTGAAAATGTAAAAAACGATGGATCATGAGGTGGTGAGACATGTAGTGAGGAGGCTCAGGGTGTGGATGATGAGAGTGTGGGGGAGGAAAGTGAGAAAAGGAGTGGAGGGGGAAAGCTGGGGCAAGGGAATAAAATTAAAGTTAGGAGCGGGGAGTGTGAAAGATAAGAAATAGGGAGGAGTCGGTGTGGGGGAGAAAGAATAAAAGAAAGGCTGAAGTGGGAGGAGGTGAGAGGGATGGTAGGATGCCAAATCTCCACCAGGTAACACCGCAGAGCCCACCAACCGAAAGGAGCGAGTATGCGATGGTCACGTGGGTTGTCGCAAGTTCACATCAACACCAGTTCTGGACTGGGTTAAGGGGAGACTATGATGGAAATTAGTGAAATCAAACAATGTGAAAATTTTTGCAAAAGTGCAGTAAAGAAAACATGAGAAAGATAAATAAAGAGGAACAAAAATGACAAGCAATTGCATTAAAATAATAAACATGTCTGTCATAAAGTGAAGGAATAATGGCACTCATTTTCTCCCGATGTTCAAGGAGCTGGGCTGCCAGGATGACCGAGAGGTGCGCACACTCACCTTGAAGTTGTCTCGCTGGGTTCGAATCCCGACCTAGCTATAAACTGTCATCCCAGTGTTTCACAGGCAGGGTGATTCATGGATGTGTGTTTCGTCCCTCGGATGGACGTTAAACTGGCATCCTCTCTGCCTGTACGAGTTGGTGGATGTTATAGATCCCAGGTGCCTTTCGCGAAGAGTAGGAGAGCTATCGCCGACACTCTGAAGAAATTACAAATTCCTGCCCAAAGCAGTAGAGGGGACTGCATTGGCGACAGAGCCACACACTCAGCCAATGATGCTACCCCGCAGCCTTGTTCTGCGTACGAAGGAAGATCAACAAGGAGCTGTTTTTTTGTGTTCCCAGATGATCTCATGTTCAAATCCAATACACAATGATTTGAGCATTGTCCCTTCTCATGAATGTAATATGATATATCAATTCCTTCCTCCAGAATACCAAGACACTTGCATAAAAGACGACTGACAAAGCAAGCTCACCATTTACAACGTGACGAAACAGGATCCCATTTTGGGGTTCCACTTGTTTTATTTGATCGAGTCATTCTGTGACATCACACAAGTGGCAGGTAATTGCACTTGTCTCTTGCTTGCATTATGTGACTTCTCTATGTCTATCTGTATTATATACATATATCTGTATTGTTTTTTTTTAACGAAAGGAGTACACTGACCTTCGATGTTTCGATGTGGCGTAACACTGACATCATGCACATAAATTATGCCGACACATCTCAAAGCTAGGGTCGCATCCGTGTGGCACTCAATTGTTTGAAGACTAAGATTTACGTTCACAAATAAAAAATACAAATATATATATATATATATATATATATATATATATATATATATATATATATATACACACATACATTGTTGCGGGCTGGAGGTCCGGTGGCGAGAACGACCACTAGGTGGGGGAGGTTACGTCGTCTCCCACCAGACTCTCCAGAATTGTACACCGTCGCTCCAGATAACTCCGTGAGGCAGCGGGTGACTTAACCGACCGTGGATGCCCATATCTCAACCACATAGCGTAGAGTCTTTTTGTCTAGAACTAATTTACCTAATTAACTACGCGATTTAGACTACCGGGGAACCACGCCTTCGGCACGTCTTGCTCGAGCCGGGTCGCTCTACCGACTGCGGTAGAGTTCCAACTACCGACTACCAACTCCGCTTCGGGTGCAGTCGAGCGGAACTGCCAAAGCCGTGCCGGCTAGGATGAATGGATTATCCGGTATAAAAATCCAGCTAAAACTCAGATCCAAACCATGCTGGACCAATGAAAGAAAGGACGGAAATGAACTGGGAATATTTCTACAGTAATTTATTTACAATAAAGAAGACACAGAGAAAGCTTATCGTGGATATGATGGAACAATGATGGAATAAACACTTAAACAGTTTCTACTTGCAAGACATAGCGTGGTGTTGGCTTAGTGGTTAGGGTGGTGGCTTGGGATCCCAGGGTCCTGAGTTCAAGCCCCGTTGGCTGCTGAATTAACACCAGGGGGTTGACTCAGCCTGTTATCCTTCTGAGGTCAGTGAAGTGAGTACTAGTGTACTGGTCCCAGTGTATGCCCCGGTTAGAATAGGTGTACCATATCCCTGTGTGTCGTGAGAGGCGACCAGGGTTGGCATCAGGAAGGGCATCCGGCCATAAAACATTGCCTCAAGAAAAAGCCAACCCCTGCACAGTCGGGAAAAATGGCTGTAAAAATGGTCATTTTTTTTTCTACTTACAAGACGGGCCCACACACTCAGACGCACACTCATATGATTTATTAAAAGACCCCTGCAGCCAGAGAGGGAGAGACAAGCTGGGGGTCGCAGTTCGCTTGGGTACCTGCACGTTTAAGGGAGGGGGTGCTCCGTGGTGCGGCACCAGCTAATGGTCGTGCGGCTCGGCCCACAGTCACACGCGTGGGGCTCGTGCCCATGGAGGAACCTGAGCGGAGCAGTCGGAGTCCCAGGGTGGAGATCAGGGTTGCAGATGGGACCCAGGAAAACTCCAACGAACGCCAGCCAAATGCAGAACTCCACTCGAACGCCCCAGACTCCAGCTCAAACCGCATGACACACACCAACCAACTCAACTCCTCCAAAAAATTGCACTCTGAGGATTGCGTCGTATTTTTACGGACCTCCCCGAACGGGGCAGGGGCTCGGTGAAACAGACGTCACGTCTTCATGGGGTCCGTCTTCATGGGGGGATTCTCTGCCAAACCGGGAGGCCCGCCCCCATTCCACACATGTGGACTCATCAAGGGGAAGATCGAACGTTGAAAAGGAACGTTTGTAGAAGCGCAAAGGAAAGGCGGACTGGACGTTTTTGTTCCGTATGCTGTGGCCAGCGAGGCGAGGGTTGCAAGCGCTGGAAGGTACCGTGGTTGGTTGTTGGATGGTCTGTTGGATGGTTTGTTGGATGTTTGTTGGATGGTCTGTTGGATGATCGTTGGAGGGTTTGTTGGATGGTTTGTTGGATGGTCTGTTGGATGGTTTGTTGGATGTTTGTTGGATGGTCGTTCGATGGTTTGTTGGATGGTCGTTAGATGTAATAACCTACCTAAAAGGACATCGCAACGTACACCTTTGATTCTCCCACTAGACAAAAGGAAGGGACCTGTTTCACATGAACTTAACGGAATAACTGACTCTTGGGACATCTGTATGTTTGAATGCATATGGTTTCCAGATCCACAACAATATATATATATATATATATATATATATATATATATATATATATATATATATATATATATATATATATATATATATATATATATATATATATATATATATATATATATTGTTATATATATATATATATATTGTTATATATAACAATATATATATATATATATATATATATATATATATATATATATATATATATATATATATATATAACAATATATAACAATATATAACAATATATATATATATATATATATATATATATATATATATATATATATATATATATATATATATATATATATATATATATATATATATATATATATATATATAACAATATATATATATATATATATGCCTGGTGTTGGCGCAGTGGTAAGGGCAGTGGCTTGGGACCCAAGAGGTCCTGAGTTCAAGCCCCGTTGGGACACTGAATTAATATATGTATGTATATGTATATATATATAATGTGTATATATATATATATATATATATATATATATATATATATATATATATATATATATATAAATATATATATATATATATATATATATATATACATATGTACACATACATACACACACAAAAATACAAATACATAAAAATACAAAGACACGACAGAAGTAAATTGACGCCATGATTTTTAAAGAATTTATTTATTTTTCATTTGAAGTATATTTGATCCATTTTAATACACACACGAGTATTTGGAAGACTTGCCATTTGCAGATTTCAACACTTTTACTCTTTCAGGCATAGAACTAACGACTTCTGAAATTTTCTCTAGGGGGATTTCTGTCCAGGCTTCACGCAAAAGGTTGAGGAATTCTCCCCCATGATGTTGGTTTCCTGGACTTTTTCCGC
>NC_140971.1:86110189-86115189 GCF_056783735.1 Eptatretus burgeri
GCCGAGCGTAACTGCCAAGGACGTACCGGTTAGAAAACAGATCATTGGGGAATAACGTCCCGGCAAAGCTAGGATATGAACCATGCTGAACCAATGAAGGAAAAGACCAAAACGAGCTGGAAACATTTCTATACAAAACATTTATTTACAATCAGGCGAGGAAAAGTATTTGGCACAGTGAATGGGGTTTATTATTATGTACAGCAGAGGATAGCAAGGAATTTGTGGGGTGCGACAAAAGGCAAGCAATTTACAAAAGCAGACACAGAGCAGACTTATCCCGTTATATCTTCTACAATCTTAACTTATGCTATGACTGGCACCATCACATACACACACACAACCCTGAGGAAGATTAGTTAGCCAGAAGGAAGAGGAGCAGATGAGAATGATCAGCCTCTCAATACCTGGCGCAGTCAGCCGACCAATGCAACCCAGTCTGCTTTGGGAGACGCTCCACTTGAGCGATCCTACCTTAAGAGTCAGCACGTTATCTCCTGCTTAATCACTTTGCAGAGGCTCATGGAAATGTGTGCTCTGCACTGGTCCAGAAGAACATCTGTCGCACACCAACCCCAAGTGCAGATGTAGCGACAGGCAGACAATGAGGAGCAGTGAAGAGAGGGCAGAGCAGAGAGGTGGAGAAGTGAGCGCGGCAAACAGGCGGAGACAGTGTGAGGCAGGCAGGTAAGGATGTGCAGGGAGAGAGAGAGGGGGAGGAGAGAGGACCGCAGCTTCTTGATCCGCCTTTTATAAGCCCCGGGCGAGGGTGGGGCGCCAACCCGAAGCGACGTGCCGTCATCCGAATCGTGCTCTTCTATTGGATTCCGGCCCCTTCCTGCCAGGCTCCTGGGGCCGGAAGCAGCCTCATTTGCACATCTGGCGCGACATGGCCTGGAGCCTTGCACCAAACTCCCGAGCCTTGTTCTGGCGACTGGACGAGGGTCGTGTCGGTCCCGCATGCCTGTTCGGGGCACCCCCGCTGAGCTACGGTTGGTGCTGTTAACGTGCTTGGCCTGTCTCTACGCCACGCGGTCCGAGTGGCCTGGGCCGCACAGCACGCCCGTTTGGCGGCAAATTGCATTGATGCTGATGTGTGTGGAGGTGCGGGGTGATTTTTCCTGTGTGCGGGAGACATTGGTGGTCGAGGTGGTGAGCCTCTGGTGAGCGAAGGTGGAGCAAGGTGAGACACCATGGTAAATTGGTGCGCAGATTCGAATTAAAGGCCGTGCCATGCACATCCTGTACAGTGTTGGTGGTGAGTCTCTCATTGGGTGGCTGCCTGGGTGCGGTGCCTGCTTCAATTTGTATCACGGATAAAAGGAAAGTGTTGGAGGGAAATTAGGATTGAAAAGAAGATAGAGATATACTTATATTAGACCCACGCAACACACTTCGTCCCGTTAACCCATTAGACATGAGCGGAAGGTCTGACTGCACGAAGACTAATGAAATAACTGCTTGGGGATCACTATGTTGGGTGCCATTGCCTTAGACGAGAGGCATATACCAAAAATTGAATAGTCTTCTCATAGTGAGAGTTACTGACATAAATTTGATAGGGCTAGATGCATAGGACTTGTATGTTTTAGTTTTTTACCCTCACCAAAGCAAAGGTTGTTGCATTAGAGTCCGTTTGTTAATTGCCGGAATCCTTCGGATTTTGGCAATTATGTTGGTTAGTTGTGTGTGTCCTTCTGTGTGTGTCTGTCTGTCTGTGTTTGTTTGTGTGTTTGTTTACCCTGTAGCAGCCACACTGTTTCAGCGATCATGACCAAACTGGGTACAGATGTCGGCCATGGTCCAACTTAGACACTTGTCGTTTTTGATGAATCTAGGTCAAAGGTCAAGGTCAAGGTCACCGAAAAACCGAAATTCTTATTTTCGCAATAACGTCCGCTAAAATGGTTGTATCAACTTCAAACCAAATCCAAAATGTGCATCTTCCATTTCTGCATCCAACCATATGTCTCATTGGGGTGTCACACCAAAAGCCTTCTTAGAGGTCGGGGGTCGGATGTCAGGGGGGTCGGGTCAAAACTTTCAAATTGCGATAAAAACGCCATTTCAAGTCCGATTGACTTCCAAGTTATGATCATGACTAAACTAAGTGCTTATAAGAAACTAAGTGCTATCGACTTATAAGAACCAAATTGATTTCCAGGTTTTTGTTTTTTTCAGAGATCATGGAGATATGACAAAGTTATTCGGCAAATCCTTGCTCAACGAGAAATTTCATTTGTTTGTTTGTTTGTCTGCACAGAACTTTTGTGTTTTTCTCCGCAACAGCTTGTCAAATTGAGACGAAATTTTCGCCATAGGTGTGACTACTCATGCAGAATGTTATAATCATAATTATGACGTCATAGGTCATGTGGTGTGGCAGCCATGTTGAAAAACCAGAAAAAAACTTTGCACCTCTATCTGAAACTGCAATAAGGAAAAAATTGAAACTTCGCACACAGCAAGTACCCCTCCTGGGGAATGAGTGTGAATTTTTTGATGATGTGATATGTGCCTTCATTATGAGATCATAATTGCAGATGTAGAGTGAATGGTGGACTTTTTTCATACTGATTTTCATACTGATCAGATGCCTGATCAGTATAAAACATTTTGAGGGTCATCTCAGGATAAAATGGTCCACAGAAATTTTTTTATGATGTCATCAGTGACGTGATTTTGCAGTCACATTGTGTTAAAAAAACAAAAAAACCCTTCAAAAATCTTCTTCTCTGAAGTGGCTGAACAGATCAAGGCGAAACTTACACGTATGACCACCTATCCAAGAGGAACAAAACGTTCACACATATGACATCATAGGCCACATGGTGTGGCAGCCACATTGGATATACCCTAAAACCTATGAAAATCTTCTTCTCCAGAACGGCTCGACAGGCTGAGGGGGAACTTCCCAGAAATGTTCCCCAATACGCGGGTGTACAATTTTGTTCAGGAATAATTGATAGGTCACATGGTTTGGCAGCAATATTAGATTGAAGAAAAATATGAAATGATGTTTTCTCTGGAACCGCTTAATCATTCGACATCAAACTTCACAAGTATGATCTAGTAGTGATGGGGAACACATGTTTTAAATTTCAACTTGATCGGACACACGGTCTGGCAGACAGAATTTTATTTTTTTAAATCTGGGTTATTTTAGATTTATTTTTTCAATAAGGCTCACTTGGCTGTTCCTGGATGGGTTTGAGGGTAGAGGAGTAGCAGCTGAAATGTGAATCCTATCCAGGTTCCTCCTGATGACTTCATCTTTGCTTTTTAGTTGTTTGGGTTCTTTCTGATTACTCCAATGCAGGACTGTACCCATTTGGTCTTCCATTTGATCTGAATTTAATTTATTTGAATCCCATTCTGAATTAAAATTGAAAAATAATTTAAAAAAAACATCATGGGTCGGGGTCAGGTGTCTAATCAAATTGGGACGTCTTGGTACCGGGTCATCACTGCCAGCAGTTATAAAGTGACAGTTCTAATTATGTCTCTTTTTAATTATGTAACACATCAGTACACAAACACCACACAAAATACACCACACAAAACTACACAAACACCACACATCACTAGTTCTGGCGAGGGTGTGCAATGTCTGATTGCTCTTTCTCGTTTAATTTTTTTACGGTATTGTTTAGGTATTCTCGAATTATTAAGAAACCTCAACATGTGGTCCACCATTCACGATTATCAATCTTATTCGAGAGTTCAAATTCTGAGAAAACATTTTCCCTCACAGCTGTGGGGTTGGATGGATGACACAGCATCAACAACACGATGTTTCAGTTCATCAAGGTCCCTTGGTTACTCGTGTAGACTTTACTTTAAAAGAAACTCAGAGATAACAATCTCAAGGTGTTAAGTCAGGTGAACGAGTGAGCCATTTCGTAGGCCCTCCTCGACCAATGGAAATGTCTGGCAAAGTTTGATTTCAAAACACTTTAACAATTCGAGCAGAGTGAGCTGGTGCTCCATCCTGTTGAAAGGCAGCTCATCGTAACAAGTCGGGATTTTCTTGGAGTTACGGAATGAAGAACTCTTGGAGCATGTTCAGGTACGAAATGCTGGTGACTGTTTTCATCAAAGAAATAGGGTCCATAGATGTGAGAACGTGACATGGCACACCAGACGTTTACTTCGGCGAATGCCTTCCGTGTTCATACAATTCATGGAGATTTTATTCTCCCCATTTCCTTCAATTGTGATGATTAATTCTGCCTGATATGTGAGATGTAGCCTCATCACTACAAATGAGGATTAATTTAAAAAATGTTCATCCGATTCAGTCCGTTCAATTATTGACAAACATTTTCTTTTGTTTCATTATCTTGTTCCAAAAGTTTATGAACCGTTTGCATTTTATAACATTTAAGCCTCAATTCTTTATGAAGGATTTCATGAACACAGATTTTTGGAATCTTTCACTCCACTGATGTTCTCCTAATTGACTTTTTAGGGTTCTGTTGGAAAATCAATGCCTCCATATAACAACATTCTCCCTTTCATTTGACTTTCTTGGCCTTCCAGCAGATTTTCCCCTTCAGGACAGATCCTGTTGCCTCAAAGTGATCCACCCATCTTCATACATGCTTGTTGTTGCCTTAATGGTGAGGGTGGTGGGCTTGGGATCCGAGGATCCTGAGTTCAAATCCTGCTCGGCTGTTGAATTAATACCAGGTGGGGTTGACTCTGCCTGTCAGCCATCTGAGGTCGGCAAAATGAGTGCCAGCTTGCTGCTATCCTGTGTCCAAGATTGTGCCCAATAGTCCAGGAAACTGCTTAGGCAGCACCAATACTCTGCACAGATTTTGGTCCCATTGGATGGATGGATCTTCATATGGAGTGTCTTTCAGGTGCTGATTTGTTCATTTCACACTGAAAATGCCATTGAGTTTGAATGGTTGAACCATGTTCATGTACAAATCTCACAGTTTTTACTTTCTCTTGAAGACTTGTCATTACATCAGAAAATGAGGTTTCTCCTG
>NC_140971.1:86117689-86197689 GCF_056783735.1 Eptatretus burgeri
TCAGGCTGCGGTACAAATCTGTGTGGTTAGGCATTAGGGTGATGTTGTGGTGAACACTGCATTGGGGATCTTTAAAAACCTCAACTTGTTTGATTATTATGCTCCTGGATGCAGCGTCCACCGCTCCCCTTGAGCATGTGCACCACAGTGTTTTGACTCATGGCGCTGATTTTATACTTTCTTTGGGGCTGTTGAGACTGCTCTGAGGGTTCAAACAATAAACAGAGAAAGGCCGTTTTACAAAGAGACAAGTGGGTGCAAAGGAATGAAGTGACATGGAACAAATCCACGTGATTTGATCATTAGAAATTATACAATGGCAGTCTGGCGTAGCCGCCGACGGTGGAAAAGATCACAAACTGACGTGGCATGGCTGATGATGATCACCTTCAAGGCCATGAGGAAAAGGTAAGAAGGAAGTAAAAGCATGCACTGATAAAACTTCCACTAAAATGCCACATGATTGCAATTAGACTTCGTATGTTTCTGGTAAGACGATTGGTTTATTTATTTATTTTTCCTTTAAACATCAATCATGTGCACTAGTTACAGCCAAACTGCTTTTGGCAAGTAAGGAAGTGCTACATCATGTTATTGAGCAGGCCAGTTATGAGGCACTGAAGACCAGGCTTTTTAAACAGTGGTCTAAGACTCTCGGAGGAGGAGCATGTGCATCTATCACGTTCAGGTCAAAGACATTGGTAGACATCAATGTACTTTCATCATTCTAAAATACACAACATGCTGTCTGTCTGTCTGTCCATCTGACTGTTTTTTTGACTGAGATACATTCGGTCGTTACTTATCCAATCTCAACCAAACTTGACAGGAGGACTGAGGATCACACGATGGAGGTTGTAGCGACTTAATTTGCCCTCCTCCCTATGGGGGTTTTCCACCTTAAGCGAACTCCATGTTAAGGTGTATATTCGTGTTAGGATAGCTAATCATGGCACTTTTCCAAGACCACATCTAATAACAAAAGTAATAACAACACTAATGATAACAGCATAATATTAATGTTATTACAAAACATTATTAATACGAATAATATCCCCTCTCCCCAAGGGGTTGTTCCTCTTTGGACAAACGCTGTTGTGTTAACATGTATAAATAGCTTATCGTGGCATGTCATGGGGCACATCTACCGAAAGTAAAAATATTACAAAGCACAAACACGTATGATTACCTTTCTAAACAGTCGCTGCTGCTGTTTAACACTCAACTGAAATATATTTGGAGAAATCCTGACATCCTTGAGGCATTCTGTTTATCACGTCCACCACAGACTAACGGATCCGAGCCGAAATCGACTGTAATCTATAGACCCCAGAGAGGATAATAACATGACCCTTCCTGTTGCTCCCATAGGTAATAGGTGTACTAATTTATAAATTATAGGGACGTCAACAGACAAAAGAGGAATATGTATGAGATATGTGATTTGAGCATGTGTTTCTCTTTCCGGGTCCAAACACTCAGGGAAGAAGCTGTAACATGCTGCCAGAAACACCAGACAACACCAGACTTGACTTTAGATGAACACAGCAGTGACTTTGGGGAAAGTGATGGAACTTCCCAGTGCACTCTGAGTGCCAGCAACACCATCTTGTGATTTCACTTTACTCTCCACAGCATCCATTGGGATACTAACCCACGGGGTTCTTCCATGCTCTATCCTCTAAATGCTGAGTGTCAAGCAAGGAAGCGGCAAGTACCGTTTTCAAAGTCTTTGGTGTGACTCGACTGGGGTACAAACCACCGACCTCCCAGACTCCAGGCGGACACTATGATCACAATGCCACAATTTTTTTCTCTCAGCACAATCTTACTTTGTTCCCATTATATTGGCAGGTACAAAGAAGACTGATGAAAGACAAATTATCAGTAAACGGATGATTACTACAATTACTACAACTCTCTTTCTCTCTTTCTCTCTCTCTCTCTCTCTCTCTCTCTCTCTCTCTCTCTCTCTCTCTCTCTCTCTCTCTCTCTCTCTCTCTCTCTCTCTCTCTCTCTCTCTCTCTCTCTCTCTCTCTCTCTCTCTCTCTCTCTCTCTCTGATGTACCATACTCTGTCACAGAGTGTTGGTGCCACCAAAGCAGCTTCCAAAAAAGGGTTTATACTGGGTAGTTTGCCATTGCCTTCTCAGCAGTAATTGTGGCAGGAGTTTGTAATTTTGTTCATGGTGCCGACAATAACTCACCTATATTCTTCGCAAAAGACACTGTGGGGGTGTTTAACATCCACCAACTAATGCTGGCGGACTGGACGCCAGTTTAACGTCCCTCCAAGGGACAGCACACATTGGTGAATCACCCCGCCTGTGATACACCGGGATGACAGGTTAAAGCTGGGTGAAGATTGAAACCCAGGCTAAATAGCTCAGAGGTGAGTATGCATACCTCTCGGCTATCCTGCCAGCACTGCTACTACGACTACCACTACTATTACTACTACTACTACTACTACTACTACTACTACTACTACTACTACTACTACTACTACTACTACTACTACGACTACTACTCCAATTATTCCCTCCTTATGGCATCAGTCACGGAACATTTTTGAGCCACATACTTCACGAACCAGCTCATCAGGCCTGATATTTGACTGAGAGACGAGGGTGCCGTTAAGAACTTTTCGCGAAAGACACCGTGGGATCTTTAACATCCACCAACAATCACTGTTTGCAGACAGGCCATCCAGCTTAACATCCTACCAATGGACGGCACACACATCGATGCATCACGCCAGGATGCCAGTTTATAGCTGGTTTGAGATTCGCAAAGAGTGGATGAGCAATTGGCAGCCTGAAAAAAATTCCACACCTAACTCACAGAGGTCGTTGCATCATCAGCACAGCCACACCCTCAGCCAATGATGCTACCCCCATAGCCTTGTGCTGCACATGAAAGAGGACGAAGAATTTAACCCAGGCTAAACAGCTTAGAAGTACACACAGGTATGAGTGTGCAAACCTCAAGACTTTCTTCCGAGTCCTATCAGAAACCAGAATGTCTTGAGATATCATTTGAGAAAATCTATCCATCAATTTCATTGGCAATGGACAAGGGTCTTGAATCTGTCTTATGAGACATATAATATGTCTTATGTTTTATATGAGAGAGAGAGTATGAAAAAAAAAGAGAGAAAGGTGAGGGGTGGAGATGGGGTTAGTAAAAGAGAATGATATGTTATGCTTAATGTCCAAGCACACACACACAAAAACAGTCATGTCAGAACAGCTGTACACACAACGACACAACAGAGTTTGTAAAGTAATCCGCTGGCACATGTGCAAAAACTTTGATATTCCAATTCTAGAAAATTTGTGGGAAAATGAACCAAAAGTAATCACTGAAAATATGGAAGTACCGCTCACGTACGACCTAATGATCCCACCGAGCATAAACATCGAAAACAAAGCATTGTGACCAGATATCACACTTACGTACCAAAAAGAGAGAGAAGAAGGCTTTGCTTATTGAGGTGTTAATCCCAGTGATTTTGGACTCAGTGATAGAGAAATCAAGAAAATGACCAATACCAAGACCTCACGAATGAAGTGAGACGATCCTGGAAGCTGAAGAATGCCAACGTTGTACCAGTGATAGCTGGACCAACAGGATTGATGACAAAGAACCTCACAGAAATATTAAACATTGGGACAATACCACTGGGCACCCACCTGCTAGCAGCGGGATAAGATAACCAGGGAACCACTGGTAGGCATGGATGACCCATAAAATATATAACGGAGAAGAAAGTAAATACCTATGGATTTTTTTTAATACCATGAACAAACCCTGGTACATCACGGGTGATAAAGGTTGCGGTCAAGTTTCATCGAAATTGTGTGTGTGGTTTCAGAAAAGTGCGTGTATGGATATGGACACCCAGCAGGATTAAAAACAAAACCTGTCAAAGGTCAGAGGAGCTCGCTCCTTGTGGGCCAACGGCCATCCATATCTTGTGCACAACTGTGTCTGCAGACATCCTCCCGCAGTTGGGTTCGGCCTTTTGGGACCCCCACTCTTTGATGACAGGAGGAAAACCACAGGGTACCCTTCACGGGTCAGATTGCGGAAGTGCGTTTCGGAGTGGTGCTGAGGTGTTGTCCACCAGACGGCGTTCTCCTTGAGTTAACCTGAGATGGTCCCGTCGGGTGGGTGCTTAGAATGTCCTATCCTAAAGAGAGGATAATCACCTGTCTCTGTTATCATTTGAGCTCAAGCGTTTGAACATCGGTATTGCAGCACTCTGTGAGGTTCAGAGACCGGATAGTTGTGAGATCATGGTGGGTGGTTACACCAACTATTGGTCTGATCGCTGTGATGGTTAACATGCTCAAGGAGTTCCTGTAGCTGTGTCCAATAAGCTGACTCCGATAATTAATAATTGAGGTAACACCAATCAAATAGAGTATTATGAGACTAAGGATTCGTCACTCCTTGGGTGTCGTTACCCTGGTCTCAAAATATGCTCCGACTGAGGGGAGTGATCTCACCGTGAAGGATGCATTCTGTGCCACTCTTGAGTCTGTGGTTGATCGCTGCCCAAGGTGAGATACAGTTATTGTCTTGGGGGATTTCAATGCATCAACTGGAACTGATAAGAATGGTTATGAGACATGTGTTGGTCCCATGGGTCTGGAACTGTGAACCAGAATATCACTAAGTTCCTTGACTTTGCAAGAAGTCATGGAGTTATGGTGGCCGGTTCATGGTTTCAGCGCACAGTCTCATCGCTAGACTTGGTATTCCAACGCTGGTGGTGTGACAAAGGAGATTGACCATGTGCTCATTGATGGTCATTGGAGGATGATACAGAAATGCAGGGTATACCGGAGTGCTCAGTTCCTCAATACTAACCACAGGCTTGTTGTAGCAACTCTGAAGTTTCAGCTTAAATCTGGGAGAATGGTACCATCCCAGCCTTGGGTGGATGTTGGCAAGCTCAAGGATGAGAGGGTACCTGAGAAATTTGTGAACATGCTGAGTGAGGATTTGGGGGGGTCTCCGTGGTTTGGGGAATCCTGAGGAGTTGTGGAGTGCCTTCAAGACCATCATCCTTGATGTTGCCGGTGGATGTCTTGGAACTCACCGTAGGAAGAAGAATTTTGTCTTTCAAGGGACAATGGATACCATTAACCAGAGTCACAGGGGCAGGTTTAATGGCAGGGCTGAGCTGTTCAGGTAGTTGCAGAGTAAAACTGTGAATGTGCTTAGGGTGGACAAGGAGACTGATTTGCGAGGAATTTGTGAGGGGGTAGAGCATCACTTTTGATGAAGTGATTCTCGACCTGCGAACAGGGGAATTTGTGCATTGCGTTCCTCCAAGCCCGTCCCTTGGTGAACTGCATTTAGAGCAGAGGGTGGCGGGCTCTTGACAGAGGAGTAAAAAGTGAAGGCCCGCATGGCCGGTTACTTTGAGTGGCTGCACCAGGCTGATCCACCAGCTGTTGAGTTGGATGTTCGGGGTGTTGCAATCCCTTTTGATTGCTGACCCTCCAATCAACTGTGATCCACCTTTGTATTTGGAAACTCAGGTTGATGTGAACCGGTTGAAATGGCAAGAAGCTCCTGGAATCTGTGGCATCCATGCTGCACTTCTCAAGACTGGTGGAACTGCTGTGCTCATGTCATTGCATGCAGTTCTCTACTCTGCCTGAAACACAGACATGATCCCAACTGACTGGAAGTGGGGCCTTGTTGTCCCTCTCTGGAAAGGAAAGTGTAATCGCCAGGACTGCAACAACTAACGAGGGGTGACGCTGCTTTCAGTGCTGGGCAAGGTCTTTGCTCCGATAATTATTGGAAGGGCTTGCCACCATCTGCTTGAGCATCAGCACCCAGAGGATTTACACCAAAGACGTCAATGATTGACCGTATTCTTGTCCTTCAGGTACTCACCGAATGCAGATGAGAGTTTTTGCAAGGATTCTTTGCAGGCGATGTTGTTGATCTCTGGAAAGCATTTGATTCAGTGAATCGGGATGCCCTCTGCAGGATTCTTGGTCTTCATGGGGTGCCACCAAAACTGATCAATCTGATGTCTGAACTTTACTCTGGTACTGAGGGTGCTGTGAGATGTTCTCATTCCATCTCCAACTGATTTCCATTTGCTGCAGGAGTTCATCAGGGGTGTGTACTGGCCCCCACACTTTTCAGCACTTGTATGGACTGGATTCTGTGGAGAATGTTGGAGAGACAAGTTGCGCTGTGTCGTTTGAGAATGTCAAGATTTCTGACCTTGATTTCGCAGATGATGCAGTCATCTTTGCGGAGGATCTGAACATCCTATTGGGGGCTCTCGCAGTGCTGAATGGTGGTCGTATGGGAGCTTTGCTGCCGGGGTAGCTATCATTTCTTGAAGCGCGACTGTTTCGCTGATCCAGTGCCACTCTACCAGTACACACACTGGAACTGGTACTCATTTTGCCGACCTCGGAAGGATGACAGGCTGAGTCAACCCCCTGGTGTATTAATTCAGCGGCCGACGGAGCTTGAACTCAGGACCCTAGGATCCTGAGCCACCACCCTAACCACTGAGGCAACATCAGGCTGCGGTGCTGAATGAGGAGTCAGAGCTGCTGGGATTACGGGTTTCCTTTGTCAAAACTAAGATCCAGGCTTTCATTGACATCTTGGATGCTACAATCTTATCTGTTCCTGTTTGTGTTGAGGATATTGAGGTCATGGAGAGATTCACTTACCTTGGCAGTGAAATTCATGTCTCTGCTGACTGTGAGCAAGAGGTCAATAGATGTCTGGGTCGGTCTGGAGAATCATGGATTCACTGTATCATGTGGTGTGGTGCTATCGGTACCTGTGCAGGAGGATGAAAGTCCGAGTATTCAGGTCCTTGGTGCTTCCAGTCTTGCTCTACGGATATGAGACGGAGACTTAATTCCTTTGGTACGTGGTCTCTTTGGAGAATCCTTGGCTATCTCTGGTCGGACTTTGTGTCCAATGAGCGGATGCTGAGACTCAAATGAGATTTGTGACCTGCATAGTCCGTGAGCGTCAGCTGCGACTGTATGGACATGTCGCTCGTTTTCCTGACGCTGCTCCTGCTCACCAGATTCTCTCAGCGAGGGAGTCTCGTGAGTGGAGGAGGTCAATGGGCCGACCACGTGCCTCGTGGTTGCAGCAAGTTGATCGGCATCTCAAGGAGATGGGGATGGGCCTGGCATCAGCCTGGGGGAAGGCCAGACGGAGGCCCCTGGAGTACCGGCGGAAAGTGGACGCAGGGACGCGCTGCTCCGGTGCATGCTCCCATACCTGACCTGAAAAACACATAGTACAGATGTATGTTTGTATGTATGTACATATATATGTATATATATATATATATATATATATATATATATATATATATATATATATATATATATATATATATATATATATATATATATATGTTTATATAGATAGATAGATGTGTGAGTGTGTGAGTGTGTGTGTGTGTGTGTGTGTGTGTGTGTGTGTGTGTGTGTGTGTGTGTGTGTGTGTGTGTGTGTGTATAGCTGCACAGTATGTATATAGTTTAATTTTCGGATATTATAGTTGTCTGGCTTTTTAGTCTCCATTTCATTGCCATTGATTTTATAATTTTTCTGCTTTCTTTTATGTGTCCCAGAACGTTTTACGAGAGACAGATCAAACTCGTGATATGTTTGTGCATTCATCTATCTATAATTCCAGCAATCTGTGTGTGTGTCTGTGTGTGTGTGTGTGTGTGTGTGTGTGTGTGTGTGTGTGTGTGTGTGTGTGTCTGTGACCGCTGTTTCTCGACAACCACTGGTCTAATTTAATTAAAACTTGTCAGATATATTGCTGGGACCTGAGTATGTGCCTTTTCAAGGTTTGATATTAATCGGACAAGTGCTTCCCAAGTTATGGCCATTTATTTATCAACCAATGACAAGACACGTTGCTGCGTCGGCGTGGCCGATGGGGGAGGGGGGAAGCTCAGCCGCGTTCCCCATTACGGGTTACAACTTACGGACTTCCGGATAGTGATGACTTCGTGTATTCTAATAATTTCTCGATTTCTTATGCGCATTTATAGATAAACACAATGCCCCAAGTTATGATCGTTTTCATATTCCACGGTGCATAAATTTCGGTAACATCAGAGAGCTGGTATGCTCCGAACCAGGAAGTAATTTTTGTTTTTTGCACGAATGTTTTTTTTTTCTTCTCTCTTCTCTTCTCTTTGTGTTTTTCCTTGTGACGATATTGCGAAAAGGCAAAATACGTTGGCGCTAATTGAATAATTGGCCATTAAAACTAATAATTTATCAAAACGTTGGCAGATCCAGCAGCCTCCGCATTTTTGCCCTGGACGAGGAAACAAAGAAGAAGCGCCGTTTCCTCAGCAATATTGTTTATGAAGAGGTGCTAACGAGATAAAGGTGTGTACAATGTACATGGAGACAATTTTTATTGTTATTTATTTATTGAAGAAAAATTGTTCCGAAAAGAATTTATCAAAAAAAGTGTAACAACACTTTTTTTTTTGTTTCCAATTGTCAAAACGTTGTGGCCTTCGGAAGTGTTAAGGAATTCAGCTCCACTCAACCTGCTTGCCAACGAAATACATCTCAATTTGGTGGTAAAAACGATTCACAACGACGGGTTTCCTTACTCATTGCTCTGCAGTCTGCATTCAACCCCTTCATTTGTCATCTCATTGACCTCATTTCATCTATCTATAATTCCAGCAATGTGTGTGTGTGTGTGTGTGTGTGTGTGTGTGTGTGTGTGTGTGTGTGTGTGTGTGAGACCGCTGTTTCTCGACAACCCCTGGTCCGATCTAATTGAAACTTGCCAGCTATATTGCTGGGGACCTGAGGATGTGCCTTTTTAAGGTTTGATATTAATCGGATAAGTGCTTCCCAAGTTATGGTCATTTATTTACCAACCAATGACAAGACACGTTGCTGCGGCCATTTATTTACCAACCAATGACAAGACACGTTGCTGCGGCCATTTATTTACCAAACCAATGACAAGACACGTTGCTGCGAAGGCCGATGCGCGGCCGGCCGACGATGACGTCACGGGCCGTGCCAGTTACGATGGGGAAAGGGCGCCATTTAGTTACTGTGGTGTAGGAGTGGCAATGGTGAATGGCAGCGGATGTCATGGCAAGCAAAGACAGGGAGGTAAACTTGATTTTAATTAACTCTGTGTGTGTAAGTATCACAGCAGTTGTTACTTCAATGCAAGCGATAATTCGTGGAATGCATGTGAACATTCCGTACGGGCACGCACCACTTCCGGATAGTGATGACTTAGTGTATTGTGATAATTTCTCGATTTCGTATGTGTATTTATAGATAAACACAATGCCCCAATCCAGTCGTCGTTTACGAGAGCGAAGGAATGGCCTGTGTGGTTTTTTTGTTGTTGTTGTTTTTTGGTTTGCACGTACGGGCACGCACTAGTTAATATATTTATTAAAATGCAAAATTTGTACAACATCTGGAATCGATGTGAGAAACGTCTCGGAGTTGGGTCGGGCCAATATTGTGGAAGGCTTGAGTTGTGCCACATTATGATCTCCGCCACTGAAGGTGAAGGAGGTGATGTTTTCACCCGTCTCTGTCTGTCTGTTACTTGCAAAATGGAAGATTTTTTCAACTACTGTATATTGGTCAGTCGATTTTGTTATTCTGTCTGTCTGTTTATCGCCGACAGGTCACGATTCCAAACCGATCGTCATGAAACTTGACCGAGTTGTAGAGGTAGTCTCAACTGAGAGGCCTATTGATTTTGAGGTCAAAGGTCATCTTGAGGTCGAATTTCTAAAATCGTCATTTTTCATCCGATTGACTTGAAATTTGAACAAGATTTGTTCCCTGCCCCATCCCTCTCCCTTCCACAGATCTCCTAATGTCTCTATTCCCCACTGTTTTGTCCTTCCCACTCCCGCCCCCCTTGTCTCATGCCCCCCTTGCTGTGCGTTGTGTGTTAGCTCTCACACGAGCCTCGACAAGGTATACAAAAAAAAATCATAAAAAATAGACAATTTGACGTTTCCTTGGCAACCTTTGGAGAGGGGGTGGATTTTGCAAGTATCGTGCTCTGCACGGTCTTTTTCTTGTTTGTTTGTCTGTCTGTGTGCAGGATATCTCAAAAAGTTGGGGACGGATTTGGATGAAACTTAGTGGACAGGTTGGGTGTGTGACAAGGACGAATTTATTAGATTTTTGTGAAGATCGGAATCCGGATATGGATCCGAGATTTATTTAATTTTTAAAGTGATTCTTCACCATTTGAGAGATTGGGACAAAAACGATATATATCGTGATATCTCAAAAATGTATTGGGCCAGATATGTTCTCGTGGATCAGGCGTTGTGTAGTGGAGGTTTGCGCTCCACCAAGTGCCCTTCTCATTGGACATGTTTTCACACTCGTTTAACATGATGACATCTCTCTTGGTGGGTTTTCAATCTGTGTTAATTTCCTCAGGATATCTACAAGGTCTGCTCTTTTATTGAGGCTGGGATGCTGTCTTACATGGAGATTAGCAGCTTGTGGACCTTCGGGAGTACATTTGTGGGGGGGGGGGGTGAGAGTCTCAGAACTGCAAAAATTCCACCACATTCTTCAACTTACTAGATTGTTAGTGTTTGCAATTTATTTATTTATTTTGTTAACCCAGTAAAACGGGCATTCCCAGGCATCGTCAACATCATCATTAATGTACCATATACTATTTACAAAGCGTTGGTGCTGCCAAAATAGTCTCGAGAGGGGTCATGCTGGGTGGTTTGCCGTTGCCTTCCCATCGGTCAGTCAGGGTAGGAATTCGTAATTTGTTCAGAGTGCTGCAGACAACTCGCAAAGGACATTGTGGGGTCTACTTTCAACCAACAACCAGTTTTTTCAAACAACAACCAGTTTTGACAGATAGATTTTCCAGCATAACTTTCTTCCGATGGATGGCACACATAGCGATGGCTCTCCTGCACATAAAAGTGAGGGTTTATAGCTGCGTCGAGATTCAAACCCAGACTAGACAGCTCAGAGGCAATTGCACTAACCTCTCAGCTATTGGCCTATTCCCAGTCCTCGTTTCTATTGCCAGTCCTCGTTTCTATTGCCAGTCCTCGTTTCTATTGCCAGTCCTCGTTTCTATTGCCAGTCCTCGTTTCTATTGCCAGTCCTCGTTTCTATTGCCAGTCCTCGTTTCCCAGGTATTCTGAAATCACATTCAATACTCTGTTACAGAGCGTCCGTGCTGCCGAAGCAGTTATTGGCAAGGGTCTTGATGGGTGGTTTGCCATCCCTCTCCCAGCAGTAGTTAGGACAGGAATTTAGCCGGGGTGTTGGCGATGGCTCACATACTCAGCACGAAGGACACCGTGAAATATTTAACATCCACCAAGGCACTAACTAATACCGGCAGACGGGATGCCCAGTTTAACATCCATCCCTAGGATGTGAAAAACACATCTGAAGGATGTGGAATCACCCTGCCTGTGAAACACCAGGATGATGGTTTATAGCTGTTCAAACCCAGGATGGACAGGTTATAGGCAAGTGTGCATCCCTTAAGGCCATCCTGCCAGCCCTTCTCAGGTAGAATAGGACAAAAAAAAAATCTCAGCTTTATTATTTTATTGCGAATCTCAAAAAATAACTTTTTGAATGCCGACGTGTTTATTTGCACGAGCTGGATATACAGCACTACAAGTTGGTTAGAATTGCAAGATGTTGCTCGAGCAACACAATATAATATCTCAAGCGGTCTATATTGGATATTGTATGATAAACAAGGCGTTTTATCAAGCTTGGTGTTTGCAAAGCTTTTAATAAGTGCGGAAGATCGATTTCATTTATCTTTCCCTCGTCATAATGTCTAAATGTTTTCATTTTATTCATCGTCCCAACCTGGCTTGCTTGGAGTTAGTGTTGCGCTCAATTAAAACCTTGTCCCATTGCAAAACAAGGAAAAAGAAAAAAAAAGACACAAACTGTCATAGCACCCATTGTTTCAGTAATTGTGCTGTGCGGAGTTAAAGGGCCCATATTTATTTACAAATAAAATGGCTGCCAGTCTACCAGTTGGCCATCTTCGATCAGATTACAAAATAAAGCTAGGTGCACATGTATGCCATCGTGTACTGTACTTGTGCCAAGTTTGAACAAAATCGGACCATGCATGTCCGAGAAATGGTTGGGGATATGTTTACGTAACACAATGGCCACCAATCGGCCATCTTGGATATGATCTCGAAAGAAAATGACCTGCATATGTAAGCCATTACTCTTTATCTGTGTGCCAACTTTGAACAAGATCCGTGAATGCATGTCCGAGAAATGGTTGAGAATGTGTTCAACATCGGGGGTTTTTTTTTACAACTAAAATGGCCGCCTGTTGGCCATCTTGTATCTGATCTCGAAAAACAACGACGTGCACATGTTTTCCACCGTGTGTTGTATTTGTGCCAAGTACGAATAAAATCGGTCCACACACGTCCGAGATATTGTTGCGGATGCACGCACAAACGCACGCGTGCACATGATCATCGAGACCAAATCCATAAAACCCCCATTTTTGACTCAGCTCAAAGGGTGCTAATAATTATCGGAATGAGTTAATGTCGATAAATACAAACCAGAGAATCAATATCGTTAACCTTGTCTCACTTGCTGTGTGTGTGTGTGTGTGTGTGTGTGTGTGTGTGTGTGTGTGTGTGTGTGTGTGTGTGTGTGTGTGTGTGTGTGTGTGTGTGTGTGTGTGTGTGTGTGTGTGGAATTGTATTAACTGTGGACAACCATCAGGTTGCAATGTAACGTCAAAGATAGAGTGTTACTGTAGTTTGTTTGCCGTTACATTGCAAACGATGAACTGATGGACTGATACTACTACTCCGACTATGGATATTCCGACGACTCCTACGACTCACCTCCAATTCCTCCTACTCCTCCTCCGACTACCCCTACTACCACTACTATTACTACTACTACTGCTACTACTAATCCTATTCCTCTTACTACTCTTCCTCCGACTAGTCGTCCTACGACTACTACTACTACTACTACTACTACTTATTTTATGGCTTCAATGGGTTCTTTAACGTGCAGCAACTAATGTCGACAGACGGCACACCCAGTTTAACGTCCATCCGAGGGACGGCTCACACACTGATGAATCACCCTGTCTGCGAAACACCAGGATGGCAGTTTATAGTCTGTTCGGGATTCAAACCCACGCTAGACAGCTCAGAAGAGAGTGTGCGTCCCCCTCGGCCACCCTGCCAGAACCAACGTAATGACTGAGTGTAAACAGATTTCCTGAACGTAAAGAAACTTTAGAATTTAGATCCTTCTGCAAATTTTACGAAGAATCGTGTGCAACTTGTTTCAGCATGAAATATTCTCATTGGGTCACGGTTACAGGAAAAATATTTAAACATGTTTGTCATGGCCGTTTGGCTGATTTATAACACTGGAACTGATTTACAACATACGTGTCAAACACTCCGACAGGATATAGTCGGGTCGGGAATCGAACCCATGTTAGACAGCTCAAAAGTAAGTGCACTAGTTGCGCACATTCCTGTGAATACAGATCCATTTAAGAGGACATGTTAAAAAGAAGAAAAAAAAAACACAACATCCTGCAAATCAAAATAAGTTTTAGAGAATATAATTTATCACAAATTCACGAGAGACAAAAAACGATTGATAAAACTCGCAGAGAAACTAAACGGATAAAGTTTATTGGATTGAAATGCATTTTTCATATTGGTACTTAAATGGAGACAGAACCCGAGGACACACTTTGAAGGGAAAGATGAGAAAAGTGAGAATCGATACGTCATGTCGAGGATTTTGTCATATAACGAGCTGTTAGTACATGAGAGATTAAAATATCTCCCGAGTCAATACACGAAGGAGATACATTTATTATGTACAGACAAGACAGGCCGAGCACACAATGGTGGGGTGAAGTGGGTGGTTTCCGCAAAGCTGTTTGTGGTGAGTAAGTTACATAATGTAATAGAAACGGAAATTTCACAAAACGACGAGTTCAGTTTCACAAACCTTTCATTATTTACCCACTGGTACCTTCCAATAAACTAATCTTCTAAGAAGTTTTAGTTAGTCTTAGTATGTAGACATACACGCATGAGACCAAATCACGTCTCTCTCGCCCGAAATTGGAGGGAATAACCAATAAGTTCTCACCAAATCAATTTCCCCAGGTGGATAGGATTATAAATAAATTAACTCCTCCCGTGCTCTTCTGAGTTCGTTTGATTCGAAGATTAGTGTGTGATGCTGCACAGATATGTAGTCTGGTTGGATGTGTGGCAAGGACGAATTGATCCGATTTTGGTGAAGATCCGAATCCAGATACGAGAATTATTTAATTTTTAAAGTGATTCTTCACCATTGAGCGATTTATGGGATGGCGCGTCATCCGTCCATCCGTCCGTTTGTCCGTCCATCCACAAATACTTGCAACTTCTTCTCCAAAACTACACACACAATTTCGATGAAACTTCACCACAACCTTCATCACCCGTGATGTACCAAAGTTTGTTCACACCATTGAAGACATTGCCCCTATTCTTGTATTCTCCTGCTCTTTTATCATTCTCCCAGTTGTCGGTGTATATTTGTTGATTTTTCTCATAATATATTTATTTTGTCTTGTTTGTAATTGTTGGGTCTGTGTATATTGCCGTTTCATTTTCCTATGCAGCATCATCTATTTACACCTGTTTTTTTTGGAAATTCCTTACAAGGTGAGTTTGGGATACTTTTCCAGGTTTGTTTTGTTCATGTTTGTTTACAAATTGAATCCAAATTAAAATTAACTGTGTGTGTGTGTGTGTGTGTGTGTGTGTGTGTGTGTGTGTGTGTGTGTGTGTGTGTGTGTGTGTGTGTGTGTGTGTGTGTGTGTGTGTGTTCGATATACCTTTGTCTTTTCTCGGGACAGCCATTATTCAAAGAAAGATTTTGGGATGTTTTCACATGATCATTTATTGTGACCATCCCTGCCTTGTTTACATACTTTTTGGAGGAACATGCTGACATCCATTTACATTTGTTACCTCCACCACCGAAGGTGGAAGGAGGTTATTTTCACCCCTTTCTGTCTGTCTGTTTGTTTGTTTGTTTGTGTACATAATATCTCAAAAAGTTGTGGACGGATTCGGATGAAATTTAGTGGACACGTTGAGTGTGTGACAAGGACGAATTGCTTAGATGGTGGTGAAGATCCGGATCCGGATCTAGATAAGAGAATTATTTAATTTTTAAAGTGATTCTTCACCATTGAGAGTTAGGGCCAAAAACGACATTGTACTGTATAGCATGATATTTCAAAAATGTATGGGGTCCGATATGTTCTCGTGGATCAGGCATTACGTGGCAGAGGTATGTGCTCCACCAAGCGCCCTTCGAGTTTTAGAAATGTGTTGACATTCTGCAGGATTTCATTGTTGCACAGAATTTTTTTTATTGTTAGGATTTGTGTTTTATTAAAAATGAACAGTTTCACCTCCCCCGCCCCTTTTTGGGTGGAATGATATGGATACAGAAAGGGGAATTTGAAGTGTTGTACAATCTTTGCTGAAGCTAATTTAATGATTAAATTGATGTAACGGTAATTTCTAGTTCGTACAGCGTTTGGTCAAGTGTATGTGACAAAAGCGCCTGTACTAACTATCTTCTATTACTTTTTACAAATGTTGCACAAACTTTATCGATGTGTTCGTTGCATTGGTGCTGTACAAACTTTATACACGACCAAACATTCCAAATAGTACGTACTTTATATAAATATGTGTGTTCTTGCTGTTGATTGGCCCTGTGCCTGCCCTGCACGAACAGGGCAGTAGCACGGAGATAGCTGATTAACCTCTCGGGAGCTATCCAGAGATTCCTCCCATCCAAAATGTTGTGGTGGGGGCGGGGGAGGGGAAGGGGGCAGTGGGTGGAGGGAATGGACTGGTTCATGGGGACCAATCAACGCTATCATTGTGACCATGCTTCCTTAATGAATCCGGGCAGGAGTGAATAGTGGGGAAGATTTGGCCCCCAACTTCTGTTTGGGGGTGCAACCATCATGAAGAGGCATCCCCAATAGTTCATGCACGTGTATTATCAGTATGTACTTTATAGACACACAACGCTGATAATATTCCACCGTTAACCACACCCATCTCAGTCTGATTGGCCCTTGGGCAAATGTGTGTTGCGGCCCTGCCCCCATCAAGCTGATTGACAGTCGTGGCCACGCCCACCTCTCTGTTGCCTTCCAATTTCAGAGAGTATCAGTAAATATTTAATTGTAGAGTGAAATGTACAAACAACCAAAATCAAAGGATGCTGCACCAAGTAAAACTCTGTGGTATGGCACCAGTCATTGCCATTGAGAGAGGCAGCTCGGAAATACGCCGTCTGAAGATGATTCTTATGATGATGAACGAGAACATTTACCAGTCATTTGACCAATCTTGATTTTTTTGCTTTTGCCATGGTACTGAAAAGTGATCCCTGCCTCGACAACCAGCGCAACAGACAAGGTAGGCTCTCACATGTAGCTGAAGCAACTTTTTAGAGAAGATACTCCAACTTTAGTTTTGTATGTAGTGGGTGGGACAGGCACTTTTTTTTTTCCACGCCATCCCTCCATCCATCCCTCCATCCTAAGCTGCGAGCGCACTCTCTAATGCCATTTGATGTCACACCTTGCTGCTCGCAAACCCAGCCTGCACTGATAGCGACCGAGCTGAGCCTTTACTGATAGACCACAAGGCGAGCTCTCACTGACAGCTGCATGTGCACATGACTGCAATCAGCAACCATCTGCCCAGGCCGGGTTTCATGACGACTTTCGACAGACAAGCAGATTAAAACTGTATATCAACAGAGGGAAACGTCAACGGCAGGACTTGGCATCCATAAAGTGGAACCTCTCCAACTCACCGGACGAGCTTGATGGATGTTTAACAAGGGTGCATTTCTTTTTACAGTAGGTTGTTTATACCATCATCTCATAAACCATCGATGTGCTAAGTTGGGCAGATACGAGGGGATGTAAAACACATTTCATCGTAATGGAGGCAGAGAATTAATCCAGCTCGCTGGATGTGCTGCCTTATGTCTGCAGAACGTTTTCTGTGGACTTTCTGATTCTGATGAAGCAGAGCGTCGGTGCTGCCGAAGCAGTTTGTTGGCAACGGTTATACAAGGTGGTTTGCCATTGCGTTCCCAGCCTGACCTTGGCTTAGTGGTTTGGGTGGGATCCTAGGGTCCTGAGTTCGAGCCCCATTGGCGACTGAATCAACACCACGGGGTTGACTCAGCCTGTCATTCGACCTTCCGAGGTTGGTGAAATGAGTTCCAATGTACTGGTAATAGGGGCACTGCATCAGTGGTGTAGCTGCGCCCACAACCGGTGATGCAACCAGCAGCCAAAAAGGCTGTACACGAAGGGATTGCCTTCTCAGCAGTAGTGCAGGAATTTTTGAATTTGGCCATGGTGTTGGCAATAGCTTGTTTGTCTGTGATACCTTTGGAATGCACTACTCTTTGCAAAGGATACCTTGGGATCTTTTACATCCACCAACTACATATATATATATATATATATATATATATATATATATATATATATATATATATATATATATATTCACTATTGTGGTTCTGCAAAGGTGGCACTTCTCCAAGGCAATGGCACCCAACATATAGTGATCCTGAGAGTTATCTCTTTAGTATTCATTTAGTTAGCCCTTCCATTTGTCTCGTGGGTAAATGGGACAAGATGCGTTGCATAGGATTTTTAGTTAGGTCTTCAACCCCATATTCTTTAATTTATTTTATTTCGAACACAAACCCCACCATGCATGCACACACGCCAAATCAGTGACGTCACTCACCAAGCAGGAGGAACAACAGCCACTCCCTCATTTGCATACGTGTGCAAGTTCCTGTTCAAAACGGGGTGCCATAAACCAACCGACGTCTCATCTCAGACGCTCACCACGACGCAACAACGCCCACCATGATCATTACAAACACCTCCTAAAATTCGCCACAACAATCTACGCCCGACCTCTTCACCACAGATGCCACAACCACAACCGACACCTTCAGTCTCCTCACTACAGTCACCTCAACTACTCCTAATATAACGTTTTCAACACCTTCACAAATACTACAGCACTTCCTCGACTTCGCGAGACACTCCAACCTGCCCCAACAGTTACCTCCCTGGACACTCACCACAGTCTCTGAGGATGCCGGATGAATGAAGGATATTGTGAGCCAGGGTGTTTCGGCATGTAACATGAAGCGCGAACGTGAGCTGGGGTTCATTCAATGATTTCTGGGTATCTCCGGTGTTCCGCTAAATAAAAACGCTCGAACGAAGTTCAGAGCACGTTCATGGCCGGACAGTGCTCACAAAACCCTCGGCCAATGTTCATTGGGGAACCGTGTCAAGTGGCCAGGCTCGGAGGAAACTGAGGCCATGTTCGGCTTTGGAGCCTGGCGGAGCGTGGCTACGGCACGGAGTGACGGCCATGCGTCAATGTGGGAGTTTGTAAACGCTTACAGGGTCTTTTGATCCACTTTCTGGCCCTTCCCAGAGGGGAGGGATGAACTCCCCCTGGCCCCTCCCTCTGTGCCACATACTCCAGGCTCTAAGAAACAGAGCAAATCAGACTCAATCTCTTCTTTTGTCCAGCCTCCAAACAGAAACTCTTTGTCCTTTGCCTGGAGCCTTTGCCAAACTGAGCATCAACCAAGCTGAGAGTGAAATGAGTAGGGCAGAGCAAGCATTTCCAGAGTTGTTGCCAGGTCATTGGCGCTCAGCTTTGATGGCGTTCCATTGTCATTAGTCAAACATTTACAGACTTCTCACATGTCCCCATTGAGCTTTCTCTCACACATCGTTTTTCAATCTGTGCCTCCTCCACTCAAAGAGCATTACCAATTTGCACCTTTTACATCTTCCTCTTGTATCACGCTGCACTACATTTTTGCACCCCCCACTCACACATCACAAACACCCCCAGTTTTATTCCCACCTCCCCGTTCCTAAGCAATTGTGTTGCTTAGGTCCGTTGACCACACCAGATACAACGAGGTCAACTACACTTCAACTGTTTCTCTTCTTTCTGGGCTAACTCTAATTTCCGTGTGTGTGTGTGTGTGTGTGTGTGTGTGTGTGTGTGTGTGTGTGTGTGTGTGAGTGATGGCGCCTGTAACATGTGTAACATAAGTAAGATTGTAGAAGTTAATATTGGGTTAACTCTGCACTGTCTCTTTCATAAAAAATTGTATTTTCATTTAAAACACATAATTTGTGTTCATGGTCCAGCATGGTGCGCACATTCGTTTAGCCGGGAAGTTATACCCCAACAATCTGTTTCTTAGCTGGTGCGTACTTGGCAGCTCCACTCGGCTGCACCTGATACGGTAAGTTAACGCAAGTATGCATCGAGGGAACGTGACCCTAATTGGCTGGCCGGCCACAGGTAAGGAGGTATCATGCAAAGTAGTGTAAACCTGCACGTATTGGCCGTGCTAATTGGTGTTTGTGGTTGCCTAGCAACCTGCGGGTACATGGAGTTGTTTGTACCTGGCGGCCTCAGGACCAGTTGTTCGGGAGGAACCCTAGTGTTTCCCCTTGTGGCGAACCTCAAACCCCAAGTCCGCAACAATATATATATATATATATATATATATATATATATATATATATATATATATATATGTATATATATATATGTATATATATAAATATATATATATATATATATATATATTTGTTGTGGACCTGAGGTCAGGGGCAAAGACCATGATTGGTAAGCTTCCTCGGGTTCCTACCTGACTCTCCTGAATCGCAGGCCGTCGCACACGAATAACTTTGTGACGCGGCGGGTCGCTAATCAACAGTGAACGCCAATAACTCGACCACGTGACTTAGGGTCCTCCGTCTGATGATTACTATTTACCGAAAGGTCACGTTATATAATTACCGGGTTTGTGGCACAATGAATTAAGTTTATTTTTATGTACAGAAGGGGGTAGTGAGGAATTTGTGGGTGTGTCAAAAGAGGACACAGAGCAGAGTTGTCCCGTTATATGTTCTACAATCTTAATTTATGCGAGGACAGGCACCATCACACACACACACACACACACACACACACACACACACACACACACACACACACACACACACACACACACACACACACACACACACACACACACACACACACACACGAGGAAGATTAGATAAAGCCCAGAGAGAAAGAGAGCCGATGAAGATAAATGGCCTCCCAATTCCTGGTGCAGTTGGCAGAACAACGCAACCCAGAATGCTTATGGAGAGGTAGGTGGGAGGGATACTGGTGGTGTCTAAGGTGTGGGAGTGGGTGGTGTGGTGTCGTGTAATGTGGGGGGTGCAGTGTCGTGCCAGAGGAAAATGGGATTGTGTGTCAGTAATGATGCTCTTTGTGTGGAGAGAGAGAGAGAGAGAGAGAGAGAGAGAGAGAGAGAGAGAGAGAGAGAGAGAGAGAGAGAGAGAGAGAGAGAGAGAGAGAGAGAGAGAGAGAGAGAGAGAGAGAGAGAGAGAGAGAGAGAGAGAGAGAGAGAGAGAGAGAGAGAGAGAGAGAGACGTGAGACGTGAGACGTGAGACGTGAGACGTGAGACGTGAGACGTGAGACGTGAGACGTGAGACGTGAGACGTGAGACGTGAGACGTGAGACGTGAGACGTGAGACGTGAGACGTGAGACGTGAGACCCCTAACCTAGCTGTATAAATGTCTGTTTGTGTAGCGTGTACCTCTGTGGGATGCTCTGCCTGAGTGTTCCCACCTTGAGATGTGGCGCATTATCTCCTGCTTAATCACTTTGCTGGGGCTTGTGGCAAAGGCAAAATATATGTCAAATCACATCATTGATGGGGTGCTCTGCTTTTTTTTTTTTGTTTTTACTTACATATGGTCGTAGTTCATGAAGGTGTAGAGCAGCCCGGAATCATGGCGAAACCCAAATCCTGATCCCTGTGTCGTAAGAGGCGACCAGGGTTGCGTCAGGAAGGGCATCTGGCGTAAAACCTGTGCCAAATCAGTATGCGGATCATAACGGATGATCCGCTGTGGCGACCCCTAACGGGAGCAGCCGAAAGACGAACAACATGGTCGTAGTTCATGAACTGGTCATCATTTGCGTTACAGGGTCAAAATATTCAATTTTTCAGTTTTCTCTGTGTTGATAGACATCCCCAAGCTTCATGCACTTGTGTGAAAAAAATTTAGCAAAAACCACTAATTAACGGCGAATATGGTATTTTTAATTATGAACTTTAATGGATAATGCATTACAAGGAAAGCACATTTTTGCGTTTATCTTGAATTCACCCTTTCTGAGTAAATTGGATGTGGATCAGTTATCCTTTGGCCATTTTGGACAATTCAAGTGCCAAATTAATCCTGAGAATCTGCTAGATACATAACTATGTAAAGATATTCACTTGATCTCTTTTAGGAGTTTGTACACATTGGTCAGGGTTTGCTGAATAATCAATTTTGCATCATGCAACAGCAAGTCCCAAGTGTTACTAACCTAAAAAATAACAAAATAGATTACATTAAAGCTTATTGATTGAAATAAATTCAGTTTATTCCAAATTTGACTCACCACATCCGCTGCCTCTGCCACATCCGCCACCTCCACCTGTTTACTCCACCCCTAACTTGTATCACTTATTTGCCTGTTACACAAAAACTATTGCATTTTTTTTATTTCTGTTCTTTCCACATTAAACTAGACAAAATTACCTTTCTTCTCATACTAATATATCTCGATATCTGTGGTTTTTCTGGTCTGTAGTCAAAGTGGAAAGTGGATGTTTTGAAAAACATGTAACAACTCCGCCTTTTTAGGGTGACCAGTTCATGAACTATGACCATATGATTTGGTGTTGTATTTGTCTGGGTGAGCACGTGTGTGCGTTTGTTGTTTTTGTGTTTTTGGGGCACAAACACGGCTGGTTTTATGTCTGGGTTGGGCATGATGAGGTGTTGGTTGTGTGAATGTTGGGGTTGTTGTTAGGTGTTGTGCACATGTGGATGTGGTGTTTGGGATTGAGTGGTGTTTGTTGCTTGCCTTATCCAGTTGCTTGCTCCATCCAGTTTTTGCCATTTACATCAGAGGTGTGTATTCTATGGGTATGTCTACCATCTCCCCAATTAGACCACCCTCCCTGTTATTCATGTGCCATGCTTCCAAAATCTACCTGTGTCGTTTGTTGGATGTCGTGTCGAGGACACGGGCCCCATCAAAGTCAAATTTATGGTCAGATTGCAGGCAGTGATGTGCTATGGGTCTATTGACACGGGCCTAGCTGTTAAGGTTAATCGCCCGACCAAACTGTGGTGGACGGCGGTTAACACCAGCCAGCCTGGATAGACGAGCATTTTTCCTTAGGAGGCAGACACGTTCGTCCTCAGTACAGAAGGGTTTATATTCAAATCCCATGATGAATATACAGACACAGCAACTTATAATAAATGTGGATTTAATGAACATTGACAAATATTTACAAGGGGCAATAATTTGGAATGTAATGATATTAATAATAATGTGAAGTAAATAAAGTCTAAAGTCGAGGTGCCTCTATACACAGACTTAAACACAGACAAGGGGGAAATGAAATAAAAGAAAATCCTCACTTTATTCTGGCACTAAGCTTGGCCAGAGATGGTCTCTGTGGAACTTTTGAATCGAGTCGCTTCATCCTGCACATGCAGACGTACCCAAAATGGCACCAAGCCGCTCTTTCAAAGCGGGAAAAATGTACATCAGGCAATTCATGAGCGGTATTCAACACCAAGGCTCAGAGACCGCCATACAGCTTCTTGCGTCAAATCATCCTTGCCGATCCACGACACTCTGCAGAATGGCGCCGTCCCCTTTGGTGTTATACACGAGGCTTCAAGGTCAGTCTCTCAAGATCAGCCTTGAGTCGATGGCCAGCATCTTGCTCAGTACGTGAGCCAAATCGCCTCAGCATGAATACGAGAATCGTGCCGTCTTCTTCATGTGTCGAAGGAGAGCTTGCCGTAAAGCCCTGTTCTTACAGGTCATCTCCTAGCTACGTTCTTTCTAGACCGCGTGCGCCCCTCACTCCTGATCTCTCCTTGATGTCACACCGAACAACCATCCACCTCCAAGGCGTGGCTTGCTGGCACGAACCCGGGAAGGCGGGGCTTATGTCTGTTCAGCACGCCTGGCTTGCTTGTGGTTATCATTGTTGTTGGTATAAAAACGCAACTCCATCATGGTTGGCTTGTAAATGCAAAAACGTAGGAATAGGTCACAGGAGGCAATCACATACTAGGGAGAAATTATCCTTAATTCCTATCTAATTAACACAACACCATCCCCCTATGTGGTGACACGTAATACTTAAGCTCACAGTTTCCCTACTTAATTTTACATTTAGATGTCTCCTACATATACTCCCACAACTGTAACAATATATATGTATGTATGCATATACTGTATATAAGTGTGTGTGTGTGTGTGTGTGTGTGTGTGTGTGTGTGTGTGTGTGTGTGTGTGTGTGTGTGTGTGTGTGTGTACATGTGTTTCAGTTGTGTGGCCTGGGTTCAAATGTAAGCCTAGCTATAAACTGCTACCCAGCAATTTTGCATGCAGGGTGCTGTATCAATTGTGCACCATCCACGAGGATGCTAGGCTGGAGGACCCATATAAAAGTATTGGTTGTTGTTAGACATTGAAGACCTCAAGGTGTCTTGCACAAAGAGTAGGTGAGTTATTGGTGGCAGCTTGAACAATTTACAAATTCCTGCCACTTCAATTTGAGTATCTTCCGACACGTGGCAAGTAGCTTTCAGAATTGGTTCTCACCTTGAAACGTGTCTTCACGTATCATGAACACCCCAAAGCTTCCAGGCTGAATTTGCTTTGTAAAATGTCTCTGCAACTATACATGTAAAAGACAAAGCAATCAACTTGATGTCGTCCACAAACCTATACCTCTATTAAATGTGGCCTTCTCTTTAATCAAATGGAAAGAAACACTTTTCTTTGTGCATGGAATTATGGATATTAAAAAGAGATTATGCACATTCGATAGACATTGTTAATCATTTCAAGTACTGAATTATTTTGCCACTACATTCAGGACATGTTATCAAGCGCTTTATTAAGGAACAGTCATGATGACAATGTTGTTTCAATGAACCAAGCAGCTGGAAGTTTCTTGGAGAAGGAATGAGAAACTAATCATCTGTTCAAGTCTTGAAGTTGTGAAATGAGCAACTTGGATATTGCTGTCTATGTCGCTCATCCACACCCCTCCAAATCCTCAATCATTCACAGTTTTGAGCATAAAATGCCGGCCAGTTAATACCAAAGAATTTGGACTTTGTATTTTATGATGTGCTCTGCAGCATGGAACAAAAAAAAAAAAAAAAAACTTCACCGCCATCGAATTTATGGACCACTTCCACCCGAGTGGGAGGAAACTCGGTTTACGTGAAACCATGTAAAACTTACTTTCAGACACTATCCGTGCTTTTGGAAACTGTCAGCATGACCTTTTTCTCAGTCCTCTCTCAAATTCTATGATCAAAGATCTTTTAAAAACCTTTAAAAAAAACTGCAACCATCGTTTCAATGGTTAACCTTTGAAAATGACACAAAAATTGCTATTCCTTGCATTCACCTTTCCATCTCAAACGGCGGCTGTGAAATTTTACATCCATTATGGTGAAAGTCGGGCCCTTTTGGTTATTTGCTGAAATACAAGATCACTCGTAAGAGTTTGGCATCTCCAAACGCAATAGAAAGTTGCATGCTTGAAGATTGTTAAATCCACTGCACACATCACTCGGGAACATCCAGTTATCAATCATGCCTGTGTGCTCTCAAACATTTGGCAACACTGCCACCAAAATGCTCGTTACAAAGGAAAACATTTTATAAACGCGAGACACCATTTTTCTCCCCGTCTGCCCAAGTTGTGAACAACCATCTGGATGTTTCTGTTGTTTGCCAGATCTGTTTACAGCCTTGGGACACCCCTCTTTTTGCTGGGTCTGTGTGAGTCTAAAGTCATTTTTTTGAGAATTTTCTTTGAGATGTTGTTTATTAAGACAAGTATGGATATGGCTACTACTTCTATGCACTACCCAGCCATGTGTGTATATGTGTGTCTGCACTATATATATATATATATATATATATATATATATATATATATATATATATATATATATATATATATATATATATATATATATTAATTTTTATATATCTAATAGAATATATATATATATATATATATATTCTAATTAATATAAAGCTCTTTCTAACCATTGATTGACTCAGTGAGTTGTATTGAAGATCAATGCCTTCCAGGTGACGTAGAAAGCTGAAATTTTGCGTGCCGATGGACATCAAAGCCGATACACTGGAAAAAGAACCTCACAGAATTGTCGGACAACATCCATAGAAGAAAAAAACATGGAAAAATGCAGGTGAGTGACCCAAGACAATGGGGAAGCGCAGTGATTTTGTATGTTGACAGACATCGTTGCTGATACACCAGGAAAAATCACAGAACTGTCGGAAGTTCCTCCACAGCTGGATAGACATGGGAAGGGTTTGAAACAGCAAAGGGCTTACCTTGGTTGCCTTTCTTGGTTGCTTTATACAACTTCTTCAGCTCTAAGTGCACAGGAGGACTCGATTTATTTATATAATCCTAGCCATTTGGGTTAATTGATTAGGGGGGAGCTAATTGGTTATTCCATCCATTCACAGGTGAGGTATGAGGGTTGGTCTTTATTATTTATGTATATTGACTGCTTTCAATATTTGCATGTGCAAATGCTTGGGAGCCTTTTTGGTATGCATTTCTGTCTGTGCTGACATTGATGATTCTCCAACAAGCAATGAAACAGGTCCAGCAGTTGAGGAGGTGTGTAGCATTTGGATTCTCAGGTGTGTACGATGTGTGAACGTCTTTATAGCTGTGGAGGATCTCTGTTAAGGGTTTGAAACAGCAAAGGGCTTGCATTGGTAGCCTTTCTTGGTTGCTTTATACAGCTTCTTCAGCTGGAAGAGCATGGGAAGAGTCGATATATATGTAATCCTAGCCACCTGGGTTTAATTGATTCGGTGAGAGCTGATTGGTTGTTCCCTCCATGTGGGTGGGTCTTTCTTTATCATATATTTATATGTACCTATGTATATGTACTACACCTCCTCCAACCATACCGAACCAGCAGAGCCTCCGCAAAGATAAAGTCCATATATATATATATATATATATATATATATATATATATATATATATATATATATATATATATATACATATATATATATACATATACATATATATATATACATATATATATATATATATATATATATGTATATATACATTGTTACGGCCACAGGTACCAAGTGTATTATGAGGGGGTTAATCCTCGTTTCTCCTTGGAGGAACCAGACCTGGGGCCACTGCTTACAATTAACTTTGTGGTGCGGTGGGTTGCTTAACAACCACGAATGCCAATCAGTTAACCACGAGTTCCTGTGTCCACCATCTAATTTCCCGTTTAACTGGAGGTAACGTGGTCTCCTGACTGGGGAACGCACCCTCGGCGGTGCAGCAATCTTATCTTGATTTGATCTTAAGTAATGCGGCCGAGCGTTGCACGCCGACCATGACAGGTTAATTAGTTTGGGAATTATAATCTCCCAGTCTATCTCGGTTCGGACAATGCTGGATCAAGAGAAAAATAAATAAACTGAAGAACTTCATTTCCTTGTCGATTAAATGGATGAATTAAAATCAATGAAATGTTCAATCAACAAAATAATCTCAAACAAATAAAGAAGTCAACAAGCATTCATGCAAAAATGGACAAAGAGCAGATGCTTATAACTATGCCTTACTTAACAATTAATGGGTACCCACCAGATCATTCGGGGGGGGGGGGAGTGAAGAAATCCGGTCTCGGCTTACCAAGGCAGAAGTCGTCGTGCATCTACTAAAATAACCCAAAATGTGTGAGTGTGCCTTGGTCCACTTCCAGTGCCCTGCCTCGCCGTGCACCCACCCACAAACAGGCTCAAACACCAATCGACATCACATCGTCACCCCGAGAACCAGATACGCAAAGAATCAGGTACACCAAGAGCCAGGTACTGAGCAGAAGCAGCAGCTACGGCCCAACTGTCACCAACCGCTGTTGCTGCTGTCACCAACCGTCACGAGCTCTAAGGAGCTGTCACCAATCGTGAGGAGCTACCATGAGCTGTCATCAACGATCTGGAGCTGTCAATGGCTGTAAGGAGCTATCACAACCGTCAGGAGCTATCAGGAGCTGTCAACAACCATCAGGAGCTATCAGGAGCTGTCACCAACCGTCAGGAAAGGCGGTCCTCCTGCCCTTTTTATAGGCGACCAGTGTTGGCAGAGCCTAATCCCGACTTCAGCCAAATCCAGCTTGCCGAGTGGCGCTTCGCCGCATGTGACGTTCAATCGTCAATTCTCGCGATCATTCTCTCCTTACCATCAAAGGAGATGCAACTCCCAGTTAACACAAGCCTGGCTTATGACACCAAGTTTGGGGTGCTGGATGAATGCCAGAAAGCAACCATTTATCAGAACAACCAAGCGAAAACATGAAGCGCTCCCAAAATGTCAATAGGAGGTATATATTACCTCTCTGTTCCCAAAAATACACCATATCACCTCTCTGTTCAGCCTGACATGAACAAGAGCCAGTTTACATCCATAGAGCTGCTGAACCGGGAAGAAGAAGAATCGATCCCAATGGAAGAAGGTGGGTGTCAAACGTCGATGAAAAAAGGTGGATGCCTGAGGTAAATGATCTGAGACCAGGGCCAAGTTTGACTGTCAGAATAAACTGTTCAGGAAAAGCCCACGGTGTGTTTAATGACTTAAATGTTCTGGAAGTCGAACGTGAAAATGCTAACCAAAATATAATGTGGAAATAAATCATGTATTTCCAAGCCAATGTGTCTTGATGGAAAAGGAATGTAATGAGTCTCCGTTGGGCTAATGAATATCTATCGTGTGCACGGACAGTGAATATTGCTCATGCAGAAATGAAAAATGATGTAAAATCAAACGTCATGAACGTGTCATAAAGAGGAAAAGGTTATTCCACAAGAAAGAAGGGGAACCTGTTCTTTACCCTTCTCAAATGCATCAAAGAGTCAGAATCCCACCAGGTGAGGGGATGGGGCTATTCTGAGCATGCATTTATGTAAATAATTGTCTGAGGACCTGGATGTTGTGTGCATTACTTGGATCCGATTCTGAAATCCAAAACAATATATATATATATATATATATATATATATATATATACATATATATATATATATATATATATATATATATATATATATATATATATATATATATATATATATATATATATATATATATATATATACATATATAATGCCTGGTGTTGGTGCAGTGGTTAGGGCAGTGGCTTGGGATCCAAAAGGTCCTGAGTTCAAGCCCCGTTGGGCCACTGAATTAATACACCAGGGTGTTGACTCAGCCTGTCATCCTTCCGAGGTCGGCGAAATGAGTACCAGTATACTGGGCCGGTGTATACCCCGGTTAAAATAGGTGTACCATATCCCTGTGTCGTAAGAGGCGACCAGGGTTGCGTCAGGAAGGGTATCCGGCGTAAAGCATGTGCCAAATCACTATGCGGATCATACGGATGATCCGCTGTGGCGACCCCTAACGGGAGCAGCCGAAAGAAGAAGACATATATATATATATATATATATATATATATATATATATATATATATATATATATATATATATATATATATATATATGTATGGACGTCCCAGTGAAATCACGAGGCGAAGTGAGGGTGTGAATTCCATTGAAATTCATCACAGGATGAAGATGCAACATGGTGACGCATGTTTATCACTGCAGCAGGTGTATGACTGGTATCGGAAGTTTAAAAGTGGAGTGTCCAGTGTGGCAGACGTTGCTCGCTCGGGCCAGCCTCACACAGCTGAGACACCAGAAATGGTTGCAGGAGTTGAGTGCGTGCTAATAGAAAACTGTCACATTACGCTGGATGAAGTGGTCTCCAAATTGAACATTACCGTGGTTCAGCACACCACATCATTCACAATGTGCTCGGGTTCCACAATGTGTCTGTAATGTGGGTGCCGAGACAACTCACACCCAAACTGAAAGAACTCCACTTTTAAACTTCATGTCCCAGTCGTACACCTGCTACAGTGATAAACATGCGTCACCATATTGCATCTTCATTCTGCAATGGATTTCACTGGGATTCACACACTCACTTCCCAAGAAACTGATGAGAGAACGTTGCCCTCCCTGGTGTATACTTCTAAGGGAGCAGGTCAGGTCAGGTATGGGAGCATGCGCCAGAGCAGCGCGTCGCTGTGTCCACTTTCTGCCGGTCCACTCTGCCGGTCGCTGTGTCCACTCCAGGGGCCTCCGTCTGGCCATCCCCCTGGCAGATGCCTGACCCATCCCAATCTCCTTGAGATGCCGATCAACCTGCTGCAACCACGAGGCACGTGGTTGGCCCATTGGCCTCCTCCACTCGCAAGACTCCCTCGCTGAGAGAATCTGGTGAGCAGGATCAGCGTCAGGAAAACAGGCCACATGTCCATACAGCCGCAGCTGATGCTCACGGACTATCCAGGTAACAAATCTCATTTGAATCTCTCTCAGCAACCGCTCACTGGATACAAAGTCCAACCAGCGATAGCTAAGGATTCTCCGAAGAGACCTGGTACCAAAGGAATTAAGTCTCCGTCTCAGATCCTTGGTCAGAGTCCAATTCTCACATCCATAGAGCAAGACTGGAAGCACCAAGGACCTGAAGACTCGGACTTCCGTCCTCCCGCACAGGTACCGGCAGAGCCACACCCCATTATCCAGTGAATCGATGACTCCCCAGGCCCGACCCAGACGTCTATTGACCTCTGACTCACAGCCAGCAGAGACATGAATATCACTGCCGAGGTAAGTGAATCTCTCCACGACCTCAACATCCTCACCACAAACAGGCACAGACAGGACAGCAGCATCCAAGATGTCATTGAAAGCCTGAATCTTAGTTTTGACCCAGGAAACCCGTAATCTCAGCGGCACCGACTCATTCAGCACCTCGAGGGCCCCCAAAAGGATATCTAAAGTCTCTGCAAAGATCACTGCATCATCTGCGAAATCAAGGTTAGAGATATAGACATTCCCAAACGATGCACCGCAGCTTCATCTCTCCGACATCCTCCTGAGAATCCAGTCCATACAAGTTCTGAAAAGTGTGGGGGCCAGGACACACCCCTGTCGAACTCCAGTAACAACTGGAAATAAGTCAGAGATGGTACCAGAGTAGAGTTCAGACATCAGATCGATCAGTTTTGATGGCACCCCACTAAGACCGATAATCCTTCAGAGTGCATCCCGATTCACCGAATCAAACGCTTTACAGAGATCAACATAGGCTACAAGCAGCCCCTGCCGAAACTCTCATCTGCGTTCGGTGAGGACCCGAAGAGCAAGGATACGGTCAATCGTTGACCTCTTTGGTGTAAAGCCTGACTGTTCTGGACGCCGGTGCTCAAGCAGATGGTGGCGAACCCTATCAAGAATTATCCGAGCAAAGACCTTGCCCGGCACTGCCTTATACGTAAGGGAGCTGCCATCTTGGAACTGCTCTGTTGACGTCATACGTTCAATGTTGCCAGATCTAAAACAGGCAAAACATGATTCTTACCCATAGATATAACATATGTTGTCTGCAACTACACACATCACATTCTATAATTTATATCGCCTTTTTAAGGTTACTTATTGACTTCCCCTCGTATGTACATACGAGACGGCTCATTGCAGCGAACGCCTGCAACCCTACTCCCTTCAATCTGTATCAACTCAGCAACCACCTATCCTATTCCCCTCTTCCCCTGCTCACATTTCCCTCAAAGCCTTCATCCACTTCCACTTGTTCTCCTTTTCCCACTTCCTTCTTTACACCTTCACATACTTCCATTCAACCCAATCACTCACATCCCTCAATGCCTTCATCCACTCCCACTTATATCCCTTCTATCATTACCTTTTTCTACCTTTTCACCCCTGAGCACAATTTGCAGTTTTTAGCTAATTTGGTTCAGCGGTGCAGGGAGTGTATAGAAGTCAAACACACAAACACTTCGAATGATCACGTGATAATTTCCAATGTCAATGGTTTTTATGCAGAGAATCGACATATTTTATTACATTATGACTTGGAACCGTCACTACTACCAGGAATAGCGCAACTTGATGCACTCACACTCTTCAGCATTGATAATTCGGGGTAATTACGTACAAGAACCTTCATTTATTATTTGAACCAGCAGAGTACCCACCCTCACGGGTGATCTTGGTCCAAGCATGCAACACATTCTTTTGGCGCATACCATGATTTTGGCGATGTATAGGCAACTGTCAGCCCTGTAAAGGAAGAAAAAAAAATAACCCAGGTTGCATGCAGGAAGCAAAGACATAACTAAATAAAATAAAAAATGACCGTTTTTACAGCCATTTTTCCCTGCTGTGCAGGGGTTTGGCTTTTTGTGAGGCAATGTTTTATGGCTGATGCCCTTCCTGACGCCAACCCTGGTCGCCTCTTACGACACACAGGGATATGGTACACCTATTCTAAGCGGGGCATACACCGGGACCAGTACACTGGCACTCATTTCGCCGACCTCGGAAGGATGACAGGCTGAGTCAACCCCCTGGTGTTAATTCAGCAGCCAACGGGGCTTGAACTCAGGACACTGGGATCCCAAGCCGCCACCCTAACCACCAAGCCAACACCAAGCTTTTAGCAAAGACATAACTACTGCTTATAATTCAAAACACCTCTGCACTGGAAAACGTGGGGACAGGAATACTGAACTGTAAATGGTGCAGACTTGTAATACCCTCCCCGACCTGGAGGGGCTGCTACACAATATACACATTTACAAATATAATCTGTGTTCCCCCCCCCTCCCGAACCTCACCCCAAGACCGTGGGCAATTATAAAAACACCCCTTTCCATGAATTGGGATTATGTTGATCCTAGTGTGGATGGAATCGGACCACTACTGTTGAAGGAGTAGCGTAACAAACAAACACCGGTCCATTAATTATTGTAAGCATAAGGGAAGAAAGGGGGAAGTAATTGTGAATTTAAGGTTACATCTTTATTTCCTTTCATTAACAAATGGGGGCAGGCATGATAGGCTGGCATGAACAACGCAGGCATGACAGGCCGAATGGCTTTCTCATGTGCCAAAGTTCCCTGTGTAACGTTGTTAAGAACGGGAAGAAATGGGGAGGAGAGGACAGAGAGTTGGGGGTAAGGATGCATGGATTTTGGAAGAGGGAGATTCAGATGTTGCAAAAGGGGGTGGGGGGGGGGTTGAAGACTTGGGGTTGGGAGGGGGGTTCAGTACTTGGGGTTTAGGGCAGTTGAGGACTTGAAGAAGAAAGTGGGAGAGGATGGTAGAGTTGGCTTGGGCTGGAGGCGGGGGGGGGGCAAGAGGGGGACAGAATTGGGATCGATCAAGGGGTTTGAGGCTTATGAGGGGGGAGGGGAGTGGTGGACTTTGGGTTGGGAGGGGTTTAGTATTTGAAGAAGGGGGAAGGGAGCACAGAGTTTGGGTGTGATGTTTGAGAAGGCAGAAAGAGGACAGAGTTGGGAGGGGGGTTGACTACTTGGAATTGTGTGTGTGTGTGTGTGTGTGTGTGTGTGTGTGTGTGTATACGTAAGTGTGGGGGGGGGGAGAGGGGGGTTAGGAAGCTGAAGGCACATTTTACATTATACACAATATCTATGAGTCCCAGATAGTCCCATTGGGTATTTTGGGTGCTCGGAGTCTTTTAGATCTGCTGGGAATTTTGTGTCATCTGGTGATTTTGGGTCCTCTGGGTCTTTTGGGTTGTTGTGGTAATTTGGAACCTCTGGCTCTTTTGGATCCTCAGGGTCTTTTCTGTCCTCTGGATATTTTTGGTCTTCAGGGGTCCTCATAGTCTTTTGCATTCTCTGAGTCTTTTGGGTCCTTTGAGTCTTTTAGGTCATCGGGGTCCTCGGGGTTTTTGGGGTACTCGGGGTCTTTGGGATGTTTTGGTTCCTCAGGGTATTTTGTTTCTTGTGGGTCTTCAGGGCCTTTTGGGTCTTTGGGGAATTTTGTGTCTTCAGGGTCTTAAAGGGTCTTCGGGGCCTTTTGGGTCTTCTGTGTCTTCAGGGTCTTTTGGGTTTTTGGGGTCTTCATGGGTTTTTTGGGGTCTTCAGGGTCTTTTAGTTAGTTTGGGTCGTGGGGGTCTTCTGTGTTTTTAAGGGTTTTTTGTGGTCTTCAAGCTTATTGGGTCTTAAGGGTCTTTGGGGTATTTTGGTCGATTTTTCCCGACCTTGCAACTGTCCTAACTCTCTTCTTCTTTATCCTGAAACTGTGGACTCTGGTCCTGTCAGTGTCTATTTTCTGCTGAAAAACGTTCGCAATTATTTTGTCTACACCCTGCATAATTTTAAACATCTCCATCAGATCACCTTGCAATCGTCTCATTTCTCGTGTCGAAAGTCCCATCTCCTTCAGCCGCTCCTCATAGGGTGTGTCCAGCTCATAGTCCAGCTCACCCTGGAATCAATATAGTCGCTCTACACTGTGCCCTCTCTCTGACATCTATGTCCTTCCTTAGATATGGTGCCCAAAAATGTACACAAAATTCTAGATGAGGCCTCTCTAAATTCCGATACAGTGTTAAAACTACCTGTTTTTGATTTATAATGTATCCCCTACAAATACAACCGAAAGCCCCACTCGCTTTACCTATGCCGCCTACCTGGCACTGTGCTATCTGCTTACCCCCTGTATCCATTTCCAACCCTCGATCCATCTCCTGGGTGCTACGCTCAAAGATTGCATCATTGCATCATGTGATCTCTATTTTCATTATTCTCACCTATCCCCAGCACCTCACATTTATTCATGTTAAACTGCTTCTGCCAATCATTGCCAAATCCATTAACCTACCCAGGCTTCCTTGAATCGGATTATCTCCATCTCAACTATCTGTATGAACTCCCAATGCAAAGCAGAGTGAATATGCACAAAATTAACAATTTAACTAATTTTATTCTTTGCTGTGTTGTAAATGGATACTTTTATTGGATTACTGTGACCACTTTGTATTCGTATTGGCCTCATTTTAACTGTCCCATTTCAAGTGAACAGATGATAACATTTTGGAAATTGTTAGTTTTATCCTCATGAATGTCTTTAAAATTTCCCCTTCCTGATGGTTTTCAGGCAATTTTCTCAGTGGAATTTCATTACATTTTGTTTTGGCTGAAGAGAATTTTTTTTCTATCCTCGGCCTCATCATATCACGACGGCTAATGATATTGCCATCCAAGCTGAGTCTTTACTTTCATTTCTCGCTTGACCTACACAATGGCATTCCTGACTTATCCACCATTTCCTCCTCATAAGTGAAATTATATTCTAGGTTGAGCTCCACCGATGAGGCCTAAATGTGGACCTTCTCGGCTACAAGACAACCATGCCATGGTGAACCTGCAGCTTCATATCCAAATAAAATGCCAAGACATTGCAAAACCTGGAAGACACAGACATATGTATATATATATATATATATGTCCTTTTCAGACAGCTCTCACATCTGGCTCGGTCTGCTTGCAAAACAGCAGCGGCGGCATGGAGCTACTCGGCAATTAGGCAGACAGATGTCCAGCCTGCCTGGAGCCGGCTGGGTCAGATGACGACTGCACATTGAAGGCAGCACCCCTGGGTGTGAAGGCAAACGTTCAGTCAGAGCATTGCTCTAACTGCCTGCGATGCAACTCAGAGCCTCGTGAAAATGTCAGTTTATTTTACTATCATGAAACCTATCCTTTGTATTTCGTCTTGCCTTGCCTCGCCTTCGGATTACTCAATCTTTCTGCCATTTTGGATAAAGTGTGGGGATCACCTTAAAGTGGAGGTATTTATCGCACGCATTGACGACGTCTAAAAATGCCTGGCAGGGTAGCTCAGACTCAGAGCTAGTCCAATCACCTGTGAGCTATCTAGCTCAGGGTCAAATTAATGACAGGACTATAAACTGTAACCATGGTGTTTTGAAGGCTGGGCTTTGATTCAATGAGTGTGCCTTCCTTCAGGTGTGATGTTTAGCTGATGACCAGTCTGCCAGCCTTGATTTCTGGTGAACGTCGCAGTGTCTTTTGCAAAGAGTATGTAATTCTTTCGCAGTCGTGGGGTTCATGATGTCTTGTGGTGACCCGTGAGCTATCCAGCTCATGATGTCTCAGTTGCTGTCTTATGGTGACCCTTG
Source organism: Eptatretus burgeri (assembly GCF_056783735.1). Taxonomy (NCBI): domain Eukaryota; kingdom Metazoa; phylum Chordata; class Myxini; order Myxiniformes; family Myxinidae; genus Eptatretus; species Eptatretus burgeri. Next base: position 86,153,175 of record NC_140971.1, read on the forward strand.
AGGCAAGGACCTGTGCTCTATCGGCATACGTATTACCAACACAAACACCCATCCATAGTGACGGGAAAGCTTTCACTTATTCTATCGATTTGAATTATTTGATGGACTCTGAAAAGGTTAATTGTGTTGCATTCCTTGTTTCATTCAGAGCCAAAGCTCTCGGCTACTTAGACGACCCACCATGAAATGGTGGTGTACCATCAGGCGGCGGAGGTTGAATTTGTCTGACAAGTAGGGCAAAATATAGCTATTTGAAATTGTATATTACTCCATGAAGATCCGTATTAAATCTACTTTAATCCAGATGGTAATTTTAAAGATCATCGGAAGGGATAATAAATTGATTGACTATATTGTATCAAAAATAGTGAAAGCAAAATGTAAAATAACCAATCAGCAGATTTTCAAACGCAGTTCGGGAAGCGGACGCCATAAAGGGAGCCAAAAAATGCACGGACAGACACCATCATTCGCAATAAACATAAGATGACGTATGCAGTGTTTCTGACATTGTCCTTCAATGTGAATGGATATAGACAGTCTGATCACCTCAGCAAAATTACACACAACAAACCACACACATCCAAAAACACAATCTTCCTGCATGCATTTTGTTTAAATATCAAAATTTGGCAAAGGGAAACCACATAATTATTGATTACTTCATTAGAAATAGGAGTCATCATCTATAATTATCCTTAGAGAAGTTAGTGGGAGAAGGTAAACCGATGCAAGGTCTAATTTGTCACAATGTTGTGAAATCACCACCCATGCAGGGTCACATTGAAGTACAATACTTTAATAGCAACAACTTGGTTCTCATACTGTGTAAACAATTCTCAAACTCCAGTATGCAATGGTCATGTGGGCTGACAACAATTTACATTGACATTGGTCTTTAATGGATCACTTTATTAAGTAATAAGAACTAATTCATCATCATCATCATCATCATCATCATCATCATCATCATCATCATCATCATCATCATCATCATCATCATCATCATCATCCATTTTCAGTCCAAGATTATGATGAAAGTCTCTCCAGGAGGAAAGGAGGAATAACACCAAAACTATTTGGAGTGACCATTCTTGATTCATGCTACCCTCCATTGGTAGTGTTGAGGTTCTGCGTTACCGTCGCTCCCCAAGGCAATGGCAGACAACATACAGTATAGCGGTCCTGAGACAGTTATTTCATCAGGATCTGTTTTAGAAAGCCCTTCCCTTATGTCTAGTGGGTTGATGGGAGAAAATATGTTGCGAGGGCTTTAAGGTAGGTCTTAACCCCATTCTTTATCCTTCCATCTATTTTACCTTGCTTCACACATGACCCCCTCTATCACGCAAGCATGCATGCCACAGATCCGAGCACCAGGAGCACCTCATTAACATATGCCACCAAAACGTCATTCAAACCTCGCACCATTCTCAAACCAATGCTCAACTCAGACCTTCGCCATACTCTAACCCCAACGCTACAACATTTCTACAACCATTGCAACACCTTCATAATAATCCCCACATCATTAGACCACAGCTCAAACTCGCCTACACTCACCATTGATGCCAAAATCTCGACCACGACTGTCATCACTATCACAAACTCATCGCACTACAATCGCTATGGTACACCAATACTGCCATCACTCAATCACCGTCAACACCAACGACCACCACCTTCCTCCCTCTGGACCGGCAGGAGGCAAGGGAGCGGCCCGTACCCTTATAGATACTCTGGGCTGGAAGTTCTGGCATCTAGCATGGGGCACGAGTGTGCACTGGGCACAGTTCAACATCGTGGGGATAGCCCTAGTGCTCTACTCAACTGTGGTCCCTATTTGGTGTCCAGCACATGTTTGTGGCTGGAGAGCATCATCAGATGCTCTTACACCATGTTATTCCAGGAACTTTGTCGCGTGACGGAGTTCGGAGCAAATGAGGCCATTTCCGGTGAGAAATCCTCATCAAGGCGGGGACAACACAGTGGTTCAAGTCCACACACCAATGAGGGCATGAGGAAACACCCAACGCTTCACCTGTTCCGCTGTGAAGAAGAAAGCTCTTCTCTGGCCCACCATCTTCTCTTCTCTGGCCCGCCCGCCTCTCCTCTCTGGCCTGCCTGCCTCACCTCTCTGGCCTGCCTGCCTCTCCTCTCTGGCCTGCCCGCCTATCTTCTATAGCCTGTCCCGCCTGCCTCTCCTCTCTGGCCCAAGTGCCTCTCTTCTCTGGCCTGCCTGCCTATCTTCTCTGGCCTGCCCACCTATCTTCTCTGGCCCGCCTGCCTCTCCTCTCAGGCCCACCTGCCTCTCTTCTCTGTCCCGCCTGCCTCTCCTCTCTGGCCCAACTGCCTCTCTTCTCTGGCCCACCTGCCTAGCTACTCTGGCCCGCCTGCTTCACCTCTCTGGCCTGCCTGCCTCTCCTCTCTGGCCTGCCCGCCTATCTTCTATAGCCTGGCCCGCCTGCCTCTCCTCTCTGGCCCGCCTATCTAGCTTCTCTGGCCCGCACGTCTCTCTTTTGTGGGCTCCCCGCCTCTCTTCACTGGCCCACCTGCCTCTCTTCTCTGGCCTGCATGCCTCTCTTTTCTGGCCTGCCAACCTTTCCTCTCTGGCCCACCTGCCTCTCCTCTCTGGCCTGCCCACCTATCTTCTATAGCCTGCCCACTTATCTTCTCTGGCCTGCCTGCCTATTTTCTCTGGCCCACCTGCCTCTCTTCTCTGGCCCGCCTGCCTCTCTTCTCTGGCCTGCCCGCCTATCTTCTCTGGTCCGCCTGCCTCTCCTCTCTGGCCCACCTGCCTATCTTCTCTGGCCCGCCCGCCTATCTTCTCTGGCCCGCCCGCCTATCTTCTCTGGCCCGCCCGCCTATCTTCTCTGGCCCGCCCGCCTCTCTTCTCTGGCCTGCCTGCCTCTCCTCTCGGGCCCACCTGCCTCTCTTCTCTGGCCCGCCTGCCTCTCCTCTCTGGCCCAACTGCCTCTCTTCTCTGGCCCACCTGCCTAGCTACTCTGGCCCGCCTGCCTCACCTCTCTGGCCTGCCTGCCTCTCCTCTCTGGCCTGCCCGCCTATCTTCTATAGCCTGGCCCGCCTGCCTCTCCTCTCTGGCCCGCCTATCTAGCTTCTCTGGCCCGCACGTCTCTCTTTTGTGGGCCCCCCGCCTCTCTTCACTGGCCCACCTGCCTCTCTTCTCTGGCCTGCCCACCTTTCCTCTCTGGCCCACCTGCCTATTTTCTCTGGCCCACCTGCCTCTCTTCTCTGGCCTGCCCGCCTATCCTCTCTGGTCCGCCTGTCTCTCCTCTCTGGCCCACCTGCCTATCTTCTCTGGCCCGCCCGCCTATCTTCTCTGGCCCGCCCGCCTCTCTTCTCTGGCCCGCCCGCCTCTCTTCTCTGGCCCGCCTGCCTCTCCTCTTGGGCCCACCTGCCTCTCTTCTCTGGCCCGCCTGCCTCTCCTCTCGGGCCCACCTGCCTCTCTTCTCTGGGCCGCCTGCCTCTCCTCTCTGGCCCAACTGCCTATCTTCTCTGGCCCGCCTGCCTCTCCTCTCGGGCCCACCTGCCTCTCTTCTATGGGCCGCCTGCCTCTCCTCTCTGGCCCAACTGCCTAGCTACTCTGGCCCGCCTGCCTCTCCTCTCGGGCCCACCTGCCTAGCTACTCTGGCCGCCCGCCTCTCCTCTCTGGCGCTCCCGCCTCTCCTCTCTGGCCTGCCTGCCTCTCCTCTCTGGCCCAAGTGCCTCTCTTCTCTGGCCCGCCTATCTAGCTTCTCTGGCCCGCACGTCTCTCTTTTGTGGGCCCCCCGCCTCTCTTCTCTGGCCCGCCTGCCTCGCTTCTCTGGCCCGCACGTCTCTCTTTTGTGGGCCCCCCGCCTCTCTTCTCTGGCCCACCTGCTTCTCTTCTCTGGCCCGCCCGCCTCTCTCGTCTCTCCCACCAGCTCTTCTGCCCATTTTCTCCCGTCTGTCCCACCCACTATCTCCCTTTCTGACCCGCCTCTGTTCTTGGAGTTATGGAGCGGAACAAAGTCCATGACAACAGCTGGAGTAAAATTCGATCAGATTAACATTTACAGACTTCTTTATGATCACGTTAAGGCTATTCCTCTCACATCCTCTTTTCTTTGTTTCTCAAACCCCTTGACCAACATCTCTACACCTCCCTCTCTGCATTACACCTCATTGGCCAATCATCGCACCTCCTCCAACCACACACAGTAGACACCTCCTCCCCCCCTGCCTCCTCAGCGACTGGGTTACGTTGGTCCGTCAACCGTGCAAGGTAACAAAAGAGGTCGCAAACGCCTCGTACTTTCTCTCTCTCTGCTCTGCTCTGTAATTTTCCTCAGGTGTGTGTCTGATGGCACCTGTCATGTTTATAGCATAATTAATATTGTAGAAGTTTAGTATCAGGCAAGCTCGACACTGTGTCCTCTTTTGTAAATATTTGCATTTCCTTGTCTACACTAATAAAAGGCAGTGTGTGTGTGTGTGTGTGTGTGTGTGTGTGTGTGTGTGTGTGTGTGTGTGTGTGTGTGTGTGTGTGTGTGTGTGTGTGTGTGTGTGTGTGTGTGTGTGTGTGTGTGTGTACATGCAAGTTGCTGTTGTCTGCTCGCTCCACATGTGGGTGGGTTTCAGGAGGTGAAACATAGATCTACCATGTCTCAAAGTGTGTGTGTGTGTGTGTGTGTGTGTGTGTGTGTGTGTGTGTGTGTGTGTGTGTGTGTGTGTGTGTGTGTGTGTGTGTGTGTGTGTGTGTGTGTGTGTGTGTGTTGTTGTTGATTGGTATCTTCATATGCAAGTTTCAGAATGTGGAATGGAATCTTCCCAGGGCGGGCTCTCAAAGTTTCCACCTTCATTTTGGAAAGGGGTCACGATTCATGGACCAAGCTGTGAAGTTTTCTGTTCTCAAAGTTTTGTGCCGAGGTCTCTCTTCAGGATAGGATCGTTACTGAGTCCTGGGCAGCTTCCAACTGCAGTTGGTTTGTAATAATATTCCCAGGGATGGTTTTTAATATCTCTGTGAAGTTCTTTGTCATCATTCCCGTAGCTCCAACTATCACTGGTACAACTTTGGCATTCTTCAGCTTGCAGGATCTTTCCATTTCATTCTTGAGGTCTTGGTATTTGGTCATTTTTTGATTTCTGCATTGTTTAGTCCAAAATCACTGGTATTAACACCTCAATAAGCAATGCCTTCTTCTCTCTTTTTTACACCTAAGTATGATTCCTGGACGCAATGCTTTGTTTTCAATGTTCACGCTCGATGGGATCATTAGGTCATATGTTAGCGGTAGGTACTTCCATGTTTTCAGTCCATGCTTTTGGTTAATGTTACCACAAATTTTCTAGAACTGGGATATCAAAGTTTTTGCAGATGTGCCTGTGGTTAACATTACAAACTCTGTTGTGTCATTGTGTGTACAGCTATTCTGAAATGAGATTTATTTTTTGGTCTGTGTTTGGTCATTAAGCATAACATATCACTCTCTTTGCTAATGCAACCTCCACCCCTCACCTGTCTCTCTTTTTTGTTTTCGCCCCCTCCCCACTCCCTATGTCTGTCCCTCTTCACTCCCCATTCAGAATAAAATGCAGCACTCTCCTCCCACACCTCTGTCGCCCTCTCGCTGTCTCTCTCTGTCTGTCTCTGTCTCTCTCTCTGTCTCTGTCTCTGTATTTGTCTCTGTATTTAACCTCCGCCATCGAAGATCGGAGGTTACTGTTTTCACCCCTTTCTGTTTGTTTGTTTGTTTGTTTGTGAACAGTATTATGGAAAAACTCCTCGACGGATTTCGACGAAACTTGGTGGGGGGTTAGGTATGGTCCAAGGATCATACCATTAGATTTTGGACTTTGTCCCCCCCCCCAAAAAAAAAATTGCTAGAGAAAAAAATCTTTTTTTTGCATTTCTACATATTTTAAGTGATTTCCAACCCCCCCCCCCAAAAAGAAATTTAGAGAAAAATTTTTTTTTGCATTTCTACTTGTTTAAGTGATTTCCAACCTCCCCCCCCCCAAAAAAAAAAATGTTAGAGAAAAAAAAAATTTTTTTCAACTTTTTTTTCAACAAAATTTCGATTTCTTTTTTTTGCATTTCTACATGTTTTAAGTGATTTCCAACCCCCCCTCCCCCCAAAAAAACTTGTTGGAGAAAAGAACTATAACTGTCAGCACTGTTGACATCATATTTAAGAATAAGATATAAGGTTCACTTGAGTGACCCAGCAGTATTGGCGGCGGAGGTTTTGCACTCTCCCGAGTGCTCCCCCTCTAGTTGTCTCTGTATCTCTCTCTCTCTCTCTCTCTCTCTCTCTCTCTCTCTCTCTCTCTCTCTCTCTCTCTCTCTCTCTCTCTCTCTCTCTCTCTCTCTCTCTCTCTCTCTCTCTCTTTCTCTCTTTCTCTCTTTCTCTCTTTCTCTCTTTCTCTCTTTCTCTCTTTCTCTCTTTCTCTCTCTCATGTTCCTTTTGCACCCTGATAAGTCCTGATCTCTTCAGTGTACCAGCTCTTCCCTGAGCCTCGACTATGTTTCCAAATTACCCTGCAATTTTATTCCTAAACTGGTCCCCTACCCCCTATATACATATTTAATGTGTCAGTGACTTAATTAAGATCCAGTCTTGTGGGAAGTGTGTGGTATACTCTCACCAATGTCACTTACAACATATTTAGAAAACAAAGGTGGCGATTTATAGCTCAGTCGATAATCAAACCCATTCTCCTCGAGAGCTCAGATGGAAGTGTGCATACCTCCTGGCTATCCATAAGTTATTATCCAGAAGTTATCCAAGCTATTCACAAGTCATTGTTGTAGTTTTTTTCGAAACCCTTGATGAAACTGGAAACATGGACACAGAACTCACAAAAACAAGCAAAAACATGGTTTAATGATGAACCTGGAACAAATAAACGTGATGACAGGGCCCCCAAATAGAGCAGGTAAAAATTATGTATACTTAGGTGACAGATTCACTCGAAAGGAGAAAAACCAAGAGTTAGGAATTAAGAAAATAATTCATTAGGGTAGGAAAGCATATGGAAAACTGTGCACCACCATGGCACGTAATCTGCCAATTTGTCTATAAAGGTAAGTATTCAACCATGCGTTATTGCAGTCATGATTTATGGAGCAGAAACAGACATTAACAGCGAAAATGGAACAGAAGCTTACAGCAGCACAGCATAATATGAAAAGAAATATGTTCGGCATTACCTATAAAGGCAGGAAGATAATTAAGTGGGTTGGAGACCAAACAAGGATTCAGGGAATCTTCAAAAAACAATCAAATTGAAGAAATTGCAGCAGTTGAAACCTCAACAGAAGAGCAGATAACAGATGGAAGGCAGCATTGATGTAATTAAGATACTGTTATCCGGGGTGGAGTTCGACCACGAAGGGGAGCGCTCGGGTTCCTCCCGAACACCCGGTCCTGAGACCACCAGGCACGAATAAGTTCTTACTCCGGCGGGCTATTAAGCAACCACAAGCGCCGATTGGTACTGCCAATCCTGCAGGGTTACACTACCTCACATGATACCTTATGAGAGGACAGCCGCACCAAAGGGGGGGGGGAGGGTCTCATGCCCTCGATGTGTACTCTACTCACTCTATCAGGTGCAGCCGAGCAGAGCTATGAGTACGCACTGGCTAATCTAAGCAAATTACGTGGGGCAGACCTTCCTGGCTATACTGCGTGCGGATCGGCATCTCAAGTAGATGGGGATGGGCCAGGCATCTGCCTGGGGGATGGCTAGACGGAGGCCCCTGGAGTACCGGCAGAAAGTGGACGCAGTGACGCGCTGCTCCGGCGCATGCTTCCATACCTGACCTGACATACCTGACTGTGCTGGACCAATAGGGAAAAGACACTACGAGCTGGGTGCATTTATAACAGGTTTATTATTAACTCGCAAATACAACCCATCGCTTCACTGATGGTGGTATGAGGGGGGGTGGGGGGGAGGTGAAGAAAGGGAGAAAGAGGGGGAAGGGGAGGTAGAGAGGACGGAGGGAAGGGAGGGGCGGGGAGAGGAAGGAGGGGAAGCGAGGAGTGGGTGAAGAAGGGGAAACTAGGGAGGGTAGAAGAGCGAGGAAGGGGGGTGGAGGTGGGGAGAGCAATGCCTCCCAAAACATTGCTATACACTGAGGGAGAGAGAGAGAGAGAGCGAGAGCGAGAGCGAGAGCGAGAGAGAATGAAAGAAACAACACCAACAGCAGAGTTGTAGGCCAAGATAGAGAGAGGCTTGGACAAACAATGGGTCTGAGGAGCAATGGGGGACAGGAAAGGATGAATGGGGTGGATAAGATGGATACAGAATGAAACTCAGGAGGTAAAACTGGAAATTTGGACGGACGGCTTGGGAGCGACGACCTATCTATCTTGACGACCTGGAGCGAAGAATGAGGTTGAAGAGGATGTGAAACTTGGTTCCACAGGTGGGAAAAAAGAGGAACGAATGATTGGAGGTGAGCAGTGATCCTGGATTTAGGTTGTTTCACCAGAAGGGGGTTGATGGTGGGCCGTGTTAACCTTGCACAAACCTGGGGAGGAGAGCGGGAGGACAAAGCACAGACAGAGTAGAGGGTGAAAGTCCAGAAATGAGGCTGAAGAAGACAGAGACCACCAACCTGACTGCAATGGCAAAGTGATAGGCTCATATCATCAGCTTCATTGTGGGAGATTTACCGCTTGTGGAATCAACTTTCACATTATCTTCAACCTCATTCTTTGCTCCAGGTCATCAAGATAGCTGTTCACCACCATCTCAGATCATCCCCAATCCAAAACTATGATCTTTCATGCCCCTCGAAACCTACCCCCATACAAATTTCCAGTTTATCATTCCTGAGAGTTTGCTTGTGTATCCATCTGATCCACCCCCTGCATTTTCCCTTACCCTTCATTCTGACCTTCGTCCCTCTGTCCATTTTTGTCTCCCGGCCCTGCTGTTGCTGCCCCCCCCCCCCACTTCTCCTTCTGCTGTTCCTTATGTTCTGTTGCTGCCTGATCCATTTTGTGTTATAGCTCTTCCATGAGCCTTGACTTTTCATGAAAACGATGAGAAAAGGAAAGAGAACCCCCCCCTTTTCCCCACCAAATTTGTTGTCCGTAACATGTAGATGTACCCTTATATCATCCTTCGAACTAAATGGAAGAAATTTTCTCACCTCATCTCATCAGCAAAGCATACTGGTTCTAACAAGTTGAATGCAAACAAAGCCAAAAGGCCACCTGGAAAGAGGATAGGGCATTCAATATATATGTATAATAGTCGGTAAACATATATTTGGCCAATTATCGGTATAATTGTATCACAGATGGCAAACAACATGTCTGCACATTGCACATAAACTCTTTTGTTTGATGGGCAAAGGAAAAGCCAGACAGACACCCTAACCTTGAAATCTAGATGAAACTCTCACCTCCTCTAATCCCCTAACCTAAATCTTATCCTTATCTTCGTATTTTTATTTATTTATTTTTTAAATTTTCTCTCTTTTCCTCTTATTTTCAACAAAATTCCTCTTACCCATTAAGTGAACGTCTGGCACAATAATTTTGTTCCACTATAAAACCATAATTTTCTTTTTTTTTAATCTAAACCTTCCACCTTGACGTTTCATTTCCCCTTCTCCACGCAAGCCATCCCTCTCATGACAGTGCCTTCATATCATCGCCGTTGAACTCCATTCACTGATGTTCTTGTAAAAATTAATAGTTTTGAAGTGGTTTCTTTCAACATAAAGAAAGCATTTTACAAGTGACCAGAAATACTATGACCAATGGATGTTTTTTTTAAACAATATTTCTATCTACTTCACAAGTCAAAAGTGCTGGGTGAGTATTCCACCCGGGATATTTTATGCGAAAGCATACACAGCAAACGTAATGAATTGAAGATTATACATTTGGTCTGACAGGGGAACCTGGAGGTAGGTGCTCTTGACTTGCTGCTGTGCTGTCTTGCCTGGGTTTAAACCTCGACCCTGATATAAATCACTATCCTGGTATTTTGCCTGCTGGGCAAGGCAGAAACATGCCCGTGCATTGATTCCCTTCCAAAATAATATAAATTCTTCTTTTCTTTGGTCTGTAGGCTGACTGACACGGTGAAGAGCATCGTATCAACTGATGCGGCATTTCACAGTGTGGTGTTCAGTCTTTCAAAGACTGGGACAGAGTTGAAGTTACATTTTAACTTTATCTATTTTATCCAGGCTGATATTCACAAACATGGTTAACTGTGTAATGAATGCATAAGAAGGTTGTGGTTATATGGCAGGACCCTTGGATAGACAGTCCTGATGTGTTACATGGGGCCACGGTTCTTTACAGTTTAGAGCTGATATTTGTGTGTGTACAATGCACACGTGTGTGTGTGTGTGTGTGTAGATATATGTGTAGATATATGTATACATATATATATATATATATATATATATATGTATGAAAAACGAAGACACACAAACATCTCTCACTTGTGAATGAGGGAATAACCAATCAGCTTTCACCTAATCAATTAAACCCAGTTGGCTAGGATTATTTAAATAAATTGACACCTTCCAAACTCTTCTTAAACCCAGTTGACTGGGATTATTTCAATAAATTGACACCTCCCAAGCTCTTCTAGCCGGAGCAACCAAGAAAGCCTACACAAGGTAAGCGCTTTGCTGTTTCAAACCCTTCTCAGAGTTCCTCCACAGCTGTAAAGACATCCACACACAGTACACACATGAGAATCCCAATGCTGTACACCCTCTTAGCTACCGGACCAGTTTCATCACTTTTTGGTGGATCATCAGTGACAGCGCACAGAAATGCACACCAATGAGGCCCCCAAGCATCCATTCACAGGTGAGAGATGCGGGTGGGTCTTTCTTTATTATTTATATATTGACTGCTTTTGACATTTACATGTGGTACACACTTGGGAGCCTTGTTGGTATGCATTTGGCTGCGCTGTCACTGATGATACGCCAACAAGTGATGAAACCGTTCTGGCAGCTGAGGGTGTGTAGCACTGGGATGCTCATGTGTGTACTGTTTGTGAATGTATTTCTATACAGCTATGGAGGAACTCTGGGAAGGGTTTGAAACAGCAAAAGGCTTATCTTGAGAGCCTTTCTTGATTGCTTTATGGAGCTTCTTTGGCTAGAAGAGCATTGGAGTAGTCTTCATATATATATATATATATATATATATATATATATATATATATATATATATATATATATATATATATATATATATATATATATATATATATATATATATATATATTTCAGCTATTGCTGCATGATCTGGGACCAACAAGTGCCATCTGCCACAGTGACACATTGTTTTACCCCCCCCCCTCAACCAATCACAAGCAGGAAGCATCAGCATTATGTTTAGTGATTGGTAGTTCTATGAAGCTGATTAAGTTCTCCAACCTGGACGAGCGCCGTGACAATACCGTCACGACGACTCATGACTGCATCCCCAGAAAGGCCTTTGATTGCAATGCAATGCTGCCAAGATAAAATGCTGTCACTAAGCAGATGAAAAGAAAAGCAGCCTTGTAAGGCTTAAAAAGGTTGTAGAACTTAATAATCTTCACATCTATATACCGACATAAATGCAAGTTCCTCAATTGTGCCTGAACGGGGTAAACATCATTTAACCACAGCACATACAATGATAAATGTTACCACAATTAAGAGCTCTTGGGAGTCCAGACAGTGCACAGGGAGGTTTACGAACATTAGTATTCACACAATTTTGAGTCGTACCGGGCGTAGTGGCGTGCGCCTGTGATCCGGCTACTCGGAGGCTTGGGTTGGAGGATCGCTTGAGGACGGGTGCTCTGCGCCAGGCCATGCTATGAGAGGGTGTCGGGCAGCCCTGAATCATAGCGAAACCCAATCCTTATCCCTGTGTCGTAAGAGGCGACCAGGGTTGCATCAGGAAGGGCATCCGGCGTAAAACCTATGCCAAATCACTATGCGGATCATAACGGATGATCCGCTGTGGCGACCCCTAACGGGAGCAGCCGAAAGAAGAACAACAACATATATATGTATAAAACACCTCTACCGAGGTGTTTCCGACCAGACGAGTCTCCTCCTCTGCACCATGCATGTGTGACCATGTACCTAGCAGGGACCACCTGCTCCTCCAAACGGTCACACCTCTCCACCAGGTTACCGTACCCAGTGCTGTCATACAGCTGTTCCTCATGGGTCTGCAGGCACTCCAACGCACCACTCCCTGCAGCACCCAGTCACACACTCAACTCTTCCTCTATCTCTGGGGTGGGGACTAAACACTCGACACTCTCCATGGGTCCAACTATTGTTACGAATTTGGAAGCTTACTGCACACAACAGCCAGGTCCTACAGATCAGTTATATCGGTAGGTATGTGTTTCTAGGTAGGGTCCTGTCCTATGTTTAATGGGTGATTAATTGTACGTGCGCTGTGAATTATTTTATAGTTAGGATTTTTACATCCTCAACAACAACAACACCTTCGCTCCATCCTGACGCCATAACGCTCGCGGTGGGCGGAGTTCAATGAAGGACTTCGCGTCTCTCTCGACCAATCAGAGAGATGTGAGCGAGTTTGCCGTCGTTCGGCCAATGGGAGCCAACGCAGGACAATATTACTCATATTCCTGTTTGAGGGGCGGTCCGCCGTGTCGCCCGCCACACCCCCCCCCCGGTCCAATCAGCGGACTTGGCGCCCCTTTTGGCCAATCACAGGGGCAATGAGCGGATCATGTGCCAAAACCGTCCAGTAAGGGGGGGGCGGGTTGCGAGAGGTAGTGAACAATTGATCAGCGCGATCCGACTGGGGGCAGTTGGGGTTTGCCTTCCGGATCATCTGGGATCGCCTCGCCTTGCCTGCTGGCGCTCGCTGCCTTGTCCTGCTCGTGCTGGTTGGCGTCCATCCTTCACCCTCTGTCCCTGGCGCTTGAAGTGGCATCGTTGTTGCGGGTTTATGGTTTGTGGTTATATATTTTTTTATTTAAACTTCCGTTAGATCCATGAACCAGCGGCTCTGAGTCTATACACCGCCCATGAAACTTTGTGCATCCGTCACACAAGGTATTGTCACCATGTGAGCACGTTCTTTTTATGCCTCATATGTGCATGAAAATAAAGTGGAAGCATTTCTAAGGATTCCCGGGTTCCAATCGATGAAAAGCTAATTATACGTTGGACAGAAGTGACTGAATAGTTTGTGGTTATGTAATTTTTTTTACTTCCAGTAGGTGTGCGAACCAATGACTCTGAGTCTATACACCACCCATCTGTACAAAAAATGCACACAACTTGAAATTGCGTGAATATTGATATTTGTTGACGTCCACATGCATGGTCTGGAACCAAGAGGTTTATATGTTCATTCAGTATCATACGTGCTGTGGTTATGATGTTTATCCCATTCAGATATAATCGCACAACTTTCATCGAGGCATTTTTACTCATTTCTTTGCTGACAGATTTAATTGAAAGACAACATGTTGTCCATCATAAACATTCTGTTCCATTTACTCGATCATTTGCCTGATGTCATCTTCCATCTGCCTGGAAGTCAGCGAACATGATCTTCATCATGCCTGGTGTTGGATTCATGGTTAGGGTGGTGGGCTGGGGATCCAAGGATCCTGAGTTCAAATCCTGCTCGGCTGTTGAATTAATACCATGATGGGGTTGACTCTGCCTGTCATCCTTCCAAGGTCGGTAAAATGAGTACCAGCTTGCTGGCATCCTGCGTCGGAGTGGCGACCTGTCCAGGATTGTGCCCTGGACCTTCATCCTGCGTCCAGGATTGTGCCCAATAGCCAAGGAGACTGCTTAGGCAGCATCAACGCTCTGCACAGAGTATGATCGCAATGGATTTTTACAAGGGATTTACAAGGAATTAAGGCACAAAAGGAGGCCATTCGGCCCATCATGCCTGAACCACACCAATACCAGATTTAATCAATTCGTCAATACCCCTTCCCTTCATGTGCAGCATTTTGGCTGCAACACTGGTACTCTTTTCACCGACCTCGGAAGGATGACAGGCTGAGTCAACCCTCTGGTGTTAATTTAGCAGCCAATGGGTCTTGAACTCAGGGCCCTAGGATCCCAAGCCATTACCATAACTGCTTAGCCAACACCAGGTATTGGATCACCTTCATCAACCATCCTTGCTGCTGATACATGGAGTGAGGAAAAATCACTTCTGCCTTGCTGCGAAGCTCAGCATTGGATGCTTTGGTTTGATCCTTCTCTTAAAATGAGTGAAATGAAACATTTTGAAAATTTTGAAAATTTTGAATTTTTCTCATTGAGATTTCAACTGACTTGACTTGAGATTCATGGCAGCAAGGCACAGGTCGAGTCCCATAAAAAAATGCTGCACGACTTGTTGGCACCAAGCATAGTCTGCCACATGAACACATTGTCTGTACCCTGCTGATCACCAGTTATGAGGTGGGGTTGTCGTCAGGAAGGATAAATTAAACAAAAGGAACAACTCTAAAAGCTGCATGTAGTCTCGCTTCCTGTCATGCCATTGTGTGTGCCCCTTATGCACATACACACACACACACACACACACACACACATACACACACACACACACACACACACACACACACACACACACACACACACACACACACCCATACACATACACACACACACATACACATCCACATACGCACGCACACGCACACACACACACACACACACACACACGCTTGTACGTACACATGCCCACTCACCTCATGCATACACACACACACACACACACACGCTTGTACGTACACATGCCCACACACCTCATGCATACACACACACACACACACACACGCTTGTACGTACACATGCCCACTCACCTCACACATACACACACATGCCTGTACGTACACATGCCCACTCACCACACACACACACACACACACACACACACACACACACACACACACACACACGCCTGTACGTACACATGCCCACTCACCTCACACATACACACACACACACACACACACACACACACACACACACATCTTCAGATTAAATTTCTCCAACACCATTCTTCCTCACATCAGGTATCCTATGTAAAATGGTTTAGATTTTGTCTATTTTGTACTTCCACAATGATAAAGGAATTTTTCTTGGCTCATCCCAATCCTTATGCCATGATTTGTAATCTGTCTCAGTTTCATCTACACAAATCCCATACTGCTGCTGATAACCAGATTGCTTGACGTCAGTATCTACGATTTGCCAGAGGCATTCAATTCAATTCCTATTAAAACATGTGAACCATAAAGCATCGCAAACATTCTATTAATTCCAAACCAAGCAAACATTCTGTTCCAAATCATATTCATCTTTATGCTCTTTTCTTCAGGCATGAGTAACTTCTTGCCCTCCCTCTTTTTCCTGTTATTTAACATGTTTTGTCTGTCTGCCTGTCTGTCCTTTCGTCCTTCCTTCTCTAATGTAAATGACCTGACTCTTACAGCCACATTGAAAGCCATGTACCTTCACCCAAACCCAGCCCCTCCTCTCGACCCCAACCCCATTACAACCCCCTCACCGCCTTCTCAAGCTCCCATTCTCCTGTACAATGGATATTTAGATCTAGTGGACAATGTTTACATAAATCCTTTAAGGAAACTTATTTTATGACCCAAACTTCAGGTTGAGCTTTTGTAACAAAACTTTAGGGCTAGTTACGTCTCAACATTTTTTTGCAACGCAATTGTCTCCTTGCCTATTTTCCTCTCTTTTTCTTCTCTCATGTTTTTATCTTGTCACCTTTTAACACAAACACACAACATTTCAAAAAGGTTTCCTGAAATGTAATAAAATATTGTTTTTAAGAGCTTAGAATATTATTTGAGAAAACATAAAATTATAATTTATAAAGATTGCAGTTGTTGTCCATCTCACCAAAATCCCACACCAACAGTGGAATGCGACAGCATTTCAATCCACCAAGAAACAAGATGCATGAACGACGTCATCAACTTGAACCAGGACGACTATTTCATCCCTATGAGGCTCATTACATGACGGATGTTGCTCAACCAATTAGAGCAGCACTTAAGCAAGAGATAACCCTAAATCTTCAACTGTTTCCTCATTAAAGGAATTACTGAAGCATCATAGTTGAGAGAATATGTGAGCACTGAATCACCACACACAGGTGACGAAGAGAATGGGCATGAGGAGCCAAGTGGGAAGGAGGACACACTGTTCCGTGCAGGTCGAGCGGCTCTGCTAGCACATCTACTTGCTAGACCTGGTTTTGTTTGGGCAGCCGGAGTTACCCGACACGGCATGGCCGCTCGCACCCAACCCAAACATGACTGCCAAAGGCTCCTTTGTTCGCTGTCCGAGCTTACAATCAGCAACAAATGGGTATGGTTGCTGGTTCAAGCCCCACTTCGGTTTAATGTGGCATTACACGTCCACCTTCTTCCCCTCCTTGTCCTAATTCTACACAAAGATTCCAATCATGGGCCCGCAGGCTGATCGGATGTTGTTGCGCTCCCCATGTATTGGTCAGCGAAAGACGTGTACCAGTGTTTGTTAAGCCATGTCTCTATCTCTCTAGCCTTCGTGACTGGTGTAGGTTTCATTCTGAAACATCTTGTCAGATGAATTTTTCGTTTATAGGAATATGCACTTACCAATTGCTTGCAATCCTAATGTCCAACCAACAGCCAGCCAAGCATCTCTACTGGTCCTCTATTTCTTTACTCACATTGCTATGTTCGGCGTCTGTTCCTTTTTCCATTATTAAGATGTTTTTGTCTGAAAATGTTTGAAACGTTTCAAAAAATACACTTGACAAATATCATTTTTGCAAAGCAGAATACCAGTAGAAAAGACACTCAGTCATGAACAATTAGACCTTTTCCTTCAGTCCAATGAGGGAAATTCTGGTTCCCAAGGTCTAAGCTCAAGTACCTGTTGTACCACACCCAAACAGGCTTAACATCAGCTAATCTTAACTGTCTGTGCTGCTTCACTTCACACGCTATCCTTCCCTTTTCTAACTGCAATTTCAATATTCGCTTCCCATTGCCGAGCATCACTTCCCGTGGTCACCATGACCTGCACGATGGTGAAGCACACACATCCATCGTACTGACAGTTTTGACAAGCAAAGTTGAAGTAAGGAGCAATAAGTTGGGTCAGAACCCTCACACTGCTTAACTTTCAGGTGTAGCAAGGTGGGAGTTTCAAAATGGCTGCAATGAGACTTGTTGTTCCCACTGCAGTTCAAATTTGTCCCTCATGGGTACACAGTGAGGATAAACCCTGGACAATTTAAGTGGCTTTTCTGTTAAAATGCTCATGAGGCCGGATTTCCTTATTCTTTGGTTTCCTGCAGTGGGTCAGGCCTTTAGGGGCTCATGATCACAACTCCCTCTGTCTCCTCATTGCTCTGTTTGCTGCTTCCTCCCTTATTGCTATCCACCTCCAGCTATATATCTCCTAAAAATTCCTTCGACTTAACGGCACATCATTGTTCACATTGTGCAGTGATTACAAGGTGGACATACGGTTTTTTCGAAGGGCATCAGCTCCGGAGGGAGGCCGCTGTTAAGTGAGTGAAACTCTGGACATCTGAGTTCAATAATTCTTTCCCATCCACAACATAAAGAAAAAAGCTTGCGAGAGTCCAACCTGAACAAATGATATTCCATACCACTCAATGCCTAGTACACACTGTAGTACATTTTACCATGCCACTGCGACTTTATGACCCACAGAGTGTTAACAACCTTGGTAAGCTGCCAAAGGGAAAACATCGTCGTCTCCACTTGTGGATGTTAAAGATCCCTCGGTGACGATAAACCGGACTCGAAATTCCAACGTCCTAATGAGTGTCTCTCAGCCAATTTGGTTCCATGGAATGCTGGGACCGGTCCATATTTCCATGATAAAATGGGTTCCTTCGATGGTCACCAGCAACAGCAAACGCACAGTGCGTTGTGTAAACTTTCCGGTCGGCTGTATTTGCAATCATATCGTTAGGAATGAAACCGAATTAAATGCAGTTAATTTAATTTCACACGAGATTTTTATATATCTATTTAGAGGCATAAAACATCCCTCATTGTGCCTGTCTCTTTTGCTCCGATGAAATGTTAACGACCGAAACGTTAGCTTCTCCTTCCTCCCCAGGACGGTTGGCATACCTCAATCAATGTCCTGTTGATTCCATCCAATTGGCAACAAGGTTGACAACTGCATGAACATTTCAATCTCATTAAATGTTTTAGAGGATTGATCGATGGGTTTTGTGAAGGTTTCCCTGAGTTGTTGTTGTGAAGTTTGTTATCGCAACCGTCTTAACCTCGATCAACCTATCCCCCAAACCCTCCCCCACGCCTCTCACCCCCACACACATTTTCTGGCTGTGGGCCTGAAATGAGCATATCTGTATAATTCTGTTAAATTATGTACTTTGATTGCAACATTTCCCAGGTATTGTTTCTTTCCTCGTTTTTGTTCAACACCCGTGACCTGACTCGGGCTCAGGGTTTCTGAGCTGATCCATCTGAAAACAGCAAATTCCTTAAGGGGCCCTGGCTACAGTAACCACCAAAAGTGATGTTTTTGAGGCCTCAAATGGTGATGCAACTGTGCCGACAAATGACGATTACTGTTGCTCGCTGATGCAGGATGTGTAAACCTCTGGAGCATGTTGCATTGGAAATCATGGATCAGGGCATGATAAACCTCCTTCGGTTGTGAACGAGTGAGTTCGTGTAGGCTCCTTCACATGTTGTCATTATTAAAACTGTAAGTCCTGATCCATGTGGTGCTTATCTACAGTTCTCCTACACTGAAATGGTATTACAAGATTGTAAACGTAAAAAAAAGTATAATAACCACAGAGTGCTAATGTGATGTGATAAAAAGTGAGAAACTTGGAGTCCCATAGTTTGGGGATAAACCCTTGAACACTTCCTGCTTTGACCCTGAAACTAGACGCTCTTGATGGTGAGTGTTGTTCCAGCAGTTAGGAGGGTCCCGTTTCCGGGCCAAAGCACAAACGTGCAAGCCTGTCTAGCCAAGCTCTAACCTCGCAAGCCCTGCAACCCTTGTAAGCCCTGCAACCCCTGCAGAAATTTCCCCATCCGGTTTTCCAGAGGCAGCACTAAAGAGCATGTCTGCGGCCATTTCCGACCTTGTTTTTTTTTGTCTGACACCTCTACCTCCCTCCAGAGTCCTTTACATTTTGTCAGCCATTCCCTGATTTTGCCACTTTTGGACGAGTTCAATTCTGACACTGCCTTTAACCACCACCCTTGCTCTGTCCTTATTCTGCTTTCACCACCACCTGTGTTTGCACTCCCATTACCACCTGCCTTCGTCACACACAGTAAAGAGGACAATTAACAATGTCGTTGTACATTGGAGATATGTAACACACCACCACACCCAGGGCTCAGCCTGATTCCCATCATTATAATGGGCTGCTCGCTTTTCCGATTCTTCAATCCTTTTCCATCTCACTTTTTCAACTCTGGCACTTGCCTGGACCTCAAACCATTTGGAGTGTTTCTCCATTCCGTGCCACCATGATGAATAGCCAGGCCGGTTCACTAAGTGAATTCAGATGTTACCTCTTTCTTACAAGGCAGGTGGTGAAGCTCAGAAGTGGTGAGGGAAGTAAAAAGGACCGAGGCAGAAATGAACTACAGGCCAAAAAATAAAGGGGGGAAACCCCTCCCCCCTCACAATCCACAATTTTTTTTTTTTAAACAAGTCAAAGAGATAAACCTCAAAAACAAAAAGGCCAAGGTTGTAAGAGGCAGGGCAATGGAGACAAAGAGGCTGGAGGATGGAAAGCGCTTTGCCAGAGAATCAGGGGTAATGGATGAGGGGTGAGGGAATCGGCGAGTAAAGGAAGAGAAAGACAACTTTTATACAAAGTCATCAATTTGTGAAGCTTTCAGTAGTCACACAAAGCAGACTTCAAGATGGCAGCTGCGAGTTCTTGAATTTCATCGGTCAATTGCTCGCTACAAACCTCTTTACTAACAGGGCAATATAATAGCAAGAAGAAGGCAATTTACTCTGCGCTTCATTGCTTCATGAACTCGGAAGAAGCTGTTTGAAGGAAAGTTAGGGGAGAAATATATATATATATATATATATATATATATATATATATATATATATATATATATATATGTTTTTTAAAACTTTAAAACATTCATTAAACAATGTAGTGAGATATTCAAATGCAATATATTGAAAGAACAGACAATGAGCATTTGCATTATTACCTTCATCATCGAAGATGGAAGGAGGTTATGTTTTCACCTCTGTTTGTCTGTCTGTTTGTTTGTCTGTTTGTGTACACGATATCTCAAAAAATTTTGTTCGGATTTTGACCAAATTTGGTAGACATGTTGGGTGTGTGTCAAGGACGAATTGATTCGATTTTGGTGAAGATCCGAATCCGAATCTGGATAAGAGAATTATTTAATTTTTAAAATGATTCTTCACCATCTGAGAGGAAGGGCCAAAAACGATATAGTCCCTATATAGCATGATATTTCAAAAATGTATTGGGCCCGATATGTTCTCATGGATCAGGTATTGCGTAGCGGAGGTACGCGCTCTACCGAATGCACTTCTAGCTTCGTGATGTTTTTTCTTGTTATTCGCTCGCATGTTGATTTGCATGATTTTAATGAGCTCGATGCAATTCTATGTCATTTGCTTGCACTCAAGGATGAAGAAAATAATTTTTTTTTTGGTGGAAATAATTTCTCTTCCCACTCACACTCTTTTCTATCACAAATGCATTGTGGGTGTATCATACAAAATGACCATCTGCCTGGCTTAATACCTACCCCGTGCAGTCGCGTGATTACCAGCAAACACGATAATGTCGTATCATCATAAAACTTTATTTTGTAAATTTTTTTTATTAAATTTCAGTGAAACGTTATTGAACAACATTCTTTTTAAACGTTATTATGATACTAAAAATTAACATCATAAACATCAAAAATGTTTTCAATAAGTTTGAAGCACGCAACATTGTCTGATAATGTTTTCGTCATGTTTTTAAAATCCAATAAAATAATGTCTTCATACCATTTTGGCGATGAGATTTTTGATATGTTGTGAAAATGTTTCGCATTGGCGGGGTTACCGATTACAAAACCGGTCTTACATTGAGGATTGCTTTTCGGGAAACGTAAGACCCGGAGGAATAAGGTAAAAGTCCTTCAAAGGATGGATAGGTATCATAAAAGGGCAACAGCTGTCTAAGTTCTGAGACTACCCATGTCCCTGTTTCGAATTCTTCTTCCTTGGTTTGCCCTCCACTTTCAGATAGAAACAAGAGCCTTGGAAACCCACACGGAGTACATGTCAATTTCTTCTGCGGCCAGATGTTTTTCATTTTAATCTCTGAACTCGTGGGATGAGTGAAGTGAAGATGTCCAGTTTAACGGTTTATATTCCATATATCATGTGGATTATATACATGTACACGCACACACTTATTCGTACTTGAACTGCGCATTGCTTCAACCACAATTCCTTGCAACTTCTTTTTGAGTGATTACAATAGGAGCCATGATTGTGACGTTACCCCGATGTCCTTTTGTTCGAGAAAACACCGTTAACTTTCGGGCCTGGTTTTCTACGTATTGTCTCATGCTGGTCACAGTGACACCCTCCATCATAGAATACATACTTCCTCCACCCATCTCAGCCCCCATGGGCCGGACTCACAGGCCTAATGCGTTTGGCCCTGCGCTCTCTCAGCGGGTTGTAGCCGCTCGATTGGAAAGCTCACAGCCAGGGGCAAGCTAAACACCGGTGCGGATGGGATAGTGTGCGCCAGGCTGCGAGGAATTCGTTGAGTAAAGATCTTTGCTCTCTGGCCCTCCTGTGCATCTTGGAACTGTGTGTGTGTGTGTGTGTGTGTGTGTGTGTGTGTGTGTGTGTGTGTGTGTGTGTGTGTGTGTGTGTGTGTGTGTGTGTGTGTGTGTAAGCTTCCAAAAATGTACACTGGCACCTAAGGATCAGAGAGGCAAACCAATGACATCACCTTTTTCTTTTCGAGTTACACACACAATCAGATCAGGAGATTCGAGTTACGTGCACAATTCAAAACATGCCAATACCAGCACGAACAAAGGGAGTCGCAATAAAAGGATTTCACTCAACTTGCCAGATTCTGCAGTTTCTTCAATTTCCTTTATTCATCAGAAACTCTTGTGGGAGGGCAACCAAAACAGTAAACGTAATTCTGCCTGGCTTTCCCAAGCAGCTAGACTCTGGTGCCCAGTGGAATAGTGCCAAAAGACCATGAGAAAAAGTCGAAGAGGTCACCGAGACATCAAAAGCATGAAAACAGGAGGACTCCTGCGAGATATAGACGAAGGTTGATGCAAGCTGGAATGGAATGTGATATAAAGTACAACAAGTGCCCCTATTCAATTGGGAACGAATGAGGGAAGATTACTGCAAAGATCAAATCTTGCAAAAGGTATGGGCCCACATCATACTGTATATGGTAGAAATGACAGCCAAAGGAAAATAGACAGCAGCAATTTTTTCGGAGGAATTCAGACGGTATTGCATGAAAGCGGAGTTGTTCCAGTACCAACGTAGACATAAAACAGCAATGGAGGAGTTTGCACTGGGAAATAAGTAGTCTGACTGCCAAGTCATCATGGCAATAACTGCCGACCATGCCAAAGGTTTGGGATTCCAGTCGAGAATAAATTGCATGTGGGAAAAGACCGAAGGTGTAGTTTATTGTTTTCTACATCATGCTTGATCATAGGTTCATCACATCAGTCACACTGTAGAAACCCTTTCAACACCCAACCGGACGATTCTTCTTGTTCTTCTGTAAAAAAGAATATTGGATTTTTTTAGATCCTCGTGGAGGATCTCTAAGTCTTACTCACGCTGTTGTTCTTCTGCTTCTTCTTGTGGACTTTTTTGTTTCACAGCCCACAGTTTTCATCGAAACTTCCTGAAACTTGGCATACACATGTGAAAATACGCTGCACAGACAGTAACGATCTCTGATTTTAAAAATTCCTCCGAGAAAAAAAGTTATGACGTCAAAATATCTCCGCTAATGGAAATCGCCTAAAAAATTATCTCCGAAACTAGGCAAGCTTTTTGAATTCTGTTTGCGGGAATCGAACAGGGCAATAGCAGAGATGAATTACCGCACATATGATACATCACTATGACGTCATATCAATTTTTATGATGTCATTCCTATTTTTTGACATTTTTTGTTTCACAACCCAGAGTTTTCATCGGATCTTCGTGAAACTTGCCGTGTATATGCAGAAAGCCCATGCGCAGGTAGTAACCATCTCCGATTTTGGAAATTCTTCCTAGAATAAACGTTGACATCATAATATCGCCGCTAATGGAAATCCCCTATACCATTATCTCCAAAACTAGGCAAGCTGTTTGAATTTTGTTTGCGGGAATCAAGCTGGGCATTAGCACAGATAATTTATCGCAAACCTGATATATCACATTGACATCATATTCGTTTTTATGACGTCATCATTAAGAGGACGAGGATCTTAGCTCATTTGAGCTTGTTTCTTTTATCATTTGTGCTTTTTCAGATTCGAATTTTAAAAAGAATATTTGAGGATGTTTTCCTAAACTTTATTTTTCTACTTCTTCGGGAAAGTGCGGACATTGACCTTCGCTTCGAAGCTCATCCCAGGTAGCCAAAGACGCCAGACCGAATGGGACGAACTGGCGGGACAGCTGGCAAGGCGTCTATCCAGAGTCAGCCTGGAATTGTTGGCTACCTGGGATGAAGACTTGGAGGCAAACCAGGGTTAACCCAGTGATGAAACTACTGTAAATAAATTACTCAAAGTCTGGACTGAAGCTCCCACCTGGCTCACACCACCAATCGTGCTTCCTTCGTCACCGTTGTGCAACTTATTGAAGTGACCGGCGAAGTGAATTATTAAAATATACTACCCAAATGGGCCCGAGGCCTTGACTGCTAGCCAAGAACAGACAAGGATTTATTGCAACAAAAGCAAATACCATACCAGGGAATAGGATAAAACTGTATTTCTGTCTCTTTGACTCGGCCTATCTTTGAAGAGCTGTCGTTATGCAGTATGGTCTGCACCACTCAACCCTATTGTATTGATGGATATATGGATGCAAGGAAATCCAGATACTGAAAGTTGAGGCCTGGTTGAACTATATCTAAATGGTAGCTCAGGGTTATACTGTAAAAGGATGTGGATAAAGTAAGTATAATTATCATTATTCGAGTACAATCATTATATAGGAAATGTAGGGGTGAATGTATGCAATGCAGGCCTGTTTTCCATATATTACAATGCCTACACTATGACGACACCTCGACACTATCACTAGGCCTCACATTACATTTTACAAGGTCTGTACGGCATGAATGAAACAAAATTAGGAGAGTAAGTTGGAGCAAGATGCCCCTGTAGATTGTAGGGAAAGGTGAGGTAGGACACCACCACTACTCCTGCCATCATCCTGCCTTAACCTTCAATGGAGGCCTAAAAAAACTAAGATGCCTAACTTTATCAGTCTTGCTTCGTGTATATGCTCAGTATTCTGCATGTGCTCATTCCGAACGTCTGGCTGATCGTTTAACGGAAAATTTGAATTGAAACAAATGGTCAGTATACCGAAGAGGACAAAGAGGATGGGTATACATACGTGGGAGGGTGAGGGGTGGGAGCATCTTGCCACCACTTCACTCGAACATCCTCCATATTCATCCAAGTTGGAAAACAAATGTTGGAGATAATAAACAATGCTGTGCAGATTTTGATAAAACTGGCAGTTTAATCACGAGAATTGTGTCCGCCTAATTCATGTAGGTCTCGTCCAGGTGGCGGCAAAGCTCGTCCTTGTATTGTGCTGTATTCGTCGGCTCATTGTGTATAAAACAATGTACACATTGGTTACGGATGTGCAACGTGAATCCAAATTTTATAACTACCACCAACTGGAATACTGGACTGTGATTCACTCAGGAATTAAGTCCACTGGTTGTGTTACAACTGAGGCATGGCCATGCTGCTGATCCCTGTAGACCGGGGATGAAATATAAAATTGGTCCATGGCACCGGCACGCAATGACCTACTCTTTTCAAAAGGCAACACAGGGTCTTTGCGCATCATCATATTCTCACAAAGGGTCAGTCAGCCGAGTTAGCTGAACAGCAGCAACAAAGGACAGAGGAGCCATTGGTGCAACACCCTGCTTGCAAAGCACCAGGATGATGGACAGTTTGTGGTCAAGTGGGGATCAAACCCATAATAGACAGCTTAAGCCAAGTACGTTACCTCTGAGCTACCCTCTCAATCTTTTATAAATGCAGACTAGTGTAAATATGTGTACCAGTTGTACAAATTACTATTCATTATAGTAACATCTTTAGGCAATCCCAGCTTCAACCCAAACCTTTCTCTGTATCAACGACTAAAACAGTACACGTCCATTTTGGATAGCTCAGTGGTCCAGTGTACTTACTATTTAACTGAATCAGTGGTCATTGTACAGGATTGCCTAAATATCTCGAACCAGCTATAAACTGTCATCCTGGTGTTTCACAGGCAGGGTGATTAATCAATGCGTGTGCCGTCGCTAGGAGGACATTACACCGGGCGACCCATCTGCTGGCATTAGTTGTGGACGTTAAAGACCCCATGGTGTCCTTCGAAGGATAGGTGAGCTATCGCCGGCACCCCTGAACAAATTACAAATTCCTGCCCTAACCAGCAGAGGGCATCACTTTAGCGGCACACCCGCACCCTCAGCCAATGATGCTACCCCGCAGCCTAGTGCTGCATACGAAGGGAGAATAAGTGGTCTTTGTTTTAAATTTCCCACTGGATAGAAACCAGCAGTCGACATTTTATCACGAAGCATGCATGTTAAGCCGGCTGCCCCATAGACTTTCGGCCAGCACTTTGACCAATTATATTTGTGCGTTGAGCATAACATTGGCTCGAATCCTTCCTGATCAGTAATTACCCCACCGGTCCCATCAGGTCCAATTAATTGCGAGCAGCAATCACAGAGTAAAGCAGATTTTCTTTCTGGACTGTGGAATAAAAAAGGTAAACAAAAAAAAAAAACATACTGTTGAGAAAACACAAGAGAAAGAGCAATGCCTGGACCTGCAGCAGGGTTGGATTAAGCCATTGTAGGACAATTAAGGCAGGCAGAGCGTGTATGGCTTATGCTTGTGGTGTGCTAATTGGTGCAGGGTGTGGTGAAAGGACCATTGAAAAGTTCGCACATCCAACCTCTCACCATGCCACGTTCCCTGAGCTTTGCACCCCAGAACCTGAATCTTGCTCCTTGGGAAAATCATTCGTGTTATGCTTTACTACTGGCAAATGTATAAAATTTGGATAATTAATTACACAGCTGTGTTCTCCAGGTGGAGCGACACACAGGCCAAACAGAAATTTTCAACCTTAATTTTCCTGTCGGACCAAAGACCCACACCACTCCTAACCTTTTCATGGTCACGTGACCATCCGTTTGGACACCGTTCAAGCAAGACGTCTCAGTCTGCATCCGGCTGTGGATGGTTTTCCTTACAAAAAAACAAATGGGGTTCTATTCTCAAGAGCAAAAATGTTCAGATTGTGATTAATAAATATAACGAGACATTAATACAAATGAGAGAATGCTCATATTATGTTCTGGGTGTCTGCAAGATAGACCAATGATTGTTAAGACGTCATTAAATTATAGCATCGCAACGCAAAGCTATATAGACAATGTTACCTTCTTGTCCCAAGTTTCCTCCACCAATTACCATCAGTAAAGCACTCCTCATCAAATGTCGTCACCAATCCGATGACTGCATTCAATGATTGAATCATATTTTTGTTCATTTCAAATGTCCCTACCTTTAGTTTGCGGTGTCATTCTCCCATAAGTCAATGCAGGAAAGGAAGTATTATGAATGAGAAGAAAACTCGACTTTCATAGAAAGCCTTTAATCAAAATCCAAAAATATCACCTGGCAGAGCGTATGGGGATGGCGACGTAATGCCAGGTCTTGCTGAGACTTGTACTTGTATGCTCCTCTGGGAATTTGGCTCTCCAACATCTGATTTCTACTCTTGCCTGTGGGTTAATGAGAGAAAAATATGATTCATTCATTGTCATGAACCAAGAAGCAGCCTTGGGACAGCCACCTATAGCTGCCAAGTGCCAGGAAGCGAGACAAACCATGAGGGACAAAGAGGTCACATACGAACAGGTGCTGGAGGGAAACAAACGGGTCAACAGATAGGCTGTGGACCAAAATCTGTTGTGTCATTCCGTTACAATTTTGAATCAGCAACTTGATATTGATGCCAGAAGTACATGATGATATGGTCATTAGGAATCGCTAATGTTCCCACATTTTTCTTTGCACATAAATAAGAGAACAACACATAAAATGTTTTTACCATGCTATGTTACCGTATTCCCTCAATAGGCGTTACTAGAGAGGAAGTGGCCAACAGTCAATCAGCAACGTTGACCACGTCAGTCGAGATCGGTGTCTCGCTTGCCGATCCAATGCGGCAGTACCCTTGTGATGTCATTTAGATGTCATTCCAGCTTAAAATGGCCGTTACACAAATAATTATTACATCCTGTAGAAAGATGGAAGAATTTAGATGGTATGGAGCAGAAAATTTCCTCTCAGTTCGCTGCCACAAATGAGGATTCTAATCTGAAACCTAGTCTCAGTTATCATCAAAAGTTTTACGCAAGGTCGGCACCAAACCTGAAATACCCACAAAAAACGAGCAATCATAGATTGCAGACCCTCGCCAGGACTTCTTTTGAGTGGTGTATTTTTTATAGGTTTTAGGGTAAGTCCAATATGGCTGCCAAACCATGTGACCTATGATATCATATGTGTGGACCTTTTGTTCCCCATAGACAGACGGTCATACGTGTAAAGTTTCACCTCGATTTGTTCAGCCACTTCAGAGAAGATTTTTGAAAGTAAAAAAACAACAATATGGCTGCCGAATCACGTGACAGATGACGTCATGATGTTTTTTTTCTGTGGACCATTTTATCCCTTGATGAACCTCAAAATTTTTCATACTGATTGGATGTAGCATTCTACATATGCAATTTTGACGTCATAACGACGGCACCCATGACATCATTAGAAAAATCGCTCTCATTCCGCATGAGGAGTACTTGCTAAGTGCCAAGTTTCAATTTTTTCCTTGATGCGGTTTCAGAGATACAGAGGTTCAAATTTTTTTTTCCGCTTTTTCCAATATGGCTGTCACACCACGTGACCTATGATGTCATAATTATGATTAAAACAATCTACATGAGTAGTTGCACCAATGATAAATATTTCGTCTCAATCTGACAAGCGGTTGCAGAGAAAAACACGAAAATTCTGTGCGGACAAACAGACAGACAAACAAAGGGACCCAAAGGCAATACCCTCTCCTCTGGCGAGAGTACTTACTTGCCTTTTTCTTAACCTTGGTGTATACTAAAGTATCTGCGAATATAAGTGATGCCTCGGTGTGTCTACCCTTCGTAAGCGACGAGTTTCATCAAAAGACAGCATGCTATACTTGACAATCATATCGTGTGTCTATCTGTGAATGTTAATGACGATGTAGGATGAAGTGAAACATGAAAAAAGGATCTTTCACACAATGTAGTTCGTCGTTGTCGTTGTTTGTGCGCTCATTCCATGAACTTATATATATTTTTTATATTATTTTGAGAAACAGTACTATATTAGTTGCCAACTCTACAAATTAGGTGTTCCCGATTTGTCGGCCTATACTTGACCAGCATCCCAACCGGGCGTAGTGGCGTGCGCCTGTAATCCGGCTACTCGGGGGCGGTTGGAGGATCGCTTGAGGATGGGAGCTCTGAGCTGGGCCGCGCTATGAGAGGGTGTAGGGCAGCCCGGAATCATGATGAAACCCAATCCTTATCCGTGTGTCGTAAGAGGCGACCAGGGTTGTGTCAGGAAGGGCATCCGGCGTAAAACCTGTGCCAAACCAGTATGCGGATCATAACGGATGATCCGCTGTGGCGACCCCTAACGGGAGCAGCCGAAAGACGAACAACAACTTGACCAGCATCCCAATTTTATTGCCCAATAATGGCGAAAAATACCGCTTTCACAAAATAATGTCTCATCGAAGTTTTTGATAGATTTTCATGGTGTGACAATGTTTCTGTCAGCCTTTGGGTGTAACTTCCAAGAGTGTTATAGAATGTACAAATTTAAAGTTAAAATTACAAAATTTCCCATTCCGGGGAGGGGGGAGAGGGGGACATCCCTCCCAGACCTTCCTCCCCTCAGTTGCTTTGCTCCCTTGCACCATGGATCCTTTCCTTCCTACCTATTTTTCTGCTCTCGATGTCGGTAACTATGTTGCTATACAGTGTATAATTGTGTGCACTCCTTCAGTCTCCTTTGAAAGGGTTTCTGCTGTTGCAGAATAATAAATGTTACCGTTGGATCCGCTGCATTAAGCTCTAATTCCTGCTTCTTCTTCTCCTTCAATCCAGATGGTGGAGCTTCAAAACAGGCATGTTAATGGTTAAACAGGCACAAATTTTTGTTCCAAGTTTTCCAAGCAAGTAAATCGATTGTTAGCTTTCCAACAGAACCATTTTGTTTTTGTTTTTTAATTCTATGAAAGCAGGGACCCTGTAGAATGAAGAATGATGGATGGACAAACACACATGGATGGACGGACGGATGCTTCTCCTTTTAGTGATAGATTAATACCATATGTGATTTGTAGAGGTAGAGAGCTGCACTACCTAGACACTACTCTGTTGGTCCAACTAACTTGTTTCATGAAATAAAAAAACAGCAGGCATGAAGGGAAACAAACATCCTCCTACATGTTCCATCTTCACTGACAAAATGAGGATAGAGGGAGCAGATAAGCACTTTGGCAAAACCAGCAGAGGAGCCTTCAACCTCACTAAATACTTAACAACAACAACAACAAACAACTTTGATGCACGAGGAGGCCATTTGGGCCATCAAGCATGCACTACACCAACACCAGACCAAACAAATACGTCTCAGGCCACAGACCCAACCTCAGTGGGGGAAACGGGGATGCGCTATACAGTATATGCAAACAAAATAATAATTAAACTCAAAGTATTTTTTTGTTTTTATTACTGTAAATAAATGTTTTTTTTTGTTGTTTCTTGGTGGTGGACTATAAAGGTAGTTGCGGGATGAGGAATGCAAAAACACCGACCACACACTCACCCTTCGTTGAAACCCTCATGGTGTAGTGAAACCCCTCTCTAACTGATGATGATGAGTTGAAACCATCTCCCAAGAAGCTACGTTTTTTTCTTCACACCATCAAAGATGGCTACCCAGAGAAATGTGCATGTGCTCCTGGAACAGAGTGGCGAGTGGGTGCTTCAATATGCAAACGTGGGTTGATTATTGTGCCCACGCTTTTTGAAAAAATTGGGGAGATATTGTAATGAGCTCTGTCTGTCTGTCTGGCTTTCTGTCTATCATGCTATCTCTTCCTAAATGGTTGGGCAGAAATTTAACAAACTTGGTAGTTGTGATCACACATGGCACAATGGTGCAAGAGCAGCATCATTTTGGCCCTGCCCCCCTGCCCCCCTGGGACAGGGTCAAAAAGTCAAATGACGACAAATGCAATTACAGACACATTTTAAAGCATTTTTATGAAACTTTGAATACACAATCAACATTGGGAGACATGAAATATGTAACGATTTCTTGGATTTTCTCCACGGATTCATGAGGCAGGGGGTGAGGAATTAAGGTCACAAAGGGTCAAAACAGGTAAAAAATTTAACTCAAAAGTTTATATTGGGTAATTGCTGATGGCACTTTTGCCATCTTTCAACTGATTTAGAAGGGAAGTGTGGGGATTTGTCATGACACACCATCGATTTTATTCTCATTACCCTC
Organism: Eptatretus burgeri; assembly: GCF_056783735.1. Lineage (NCBI taxonomy): Eukaryota > Metazoa > Chordata > Myxini > Myxiniformes > Myxinidae > Eptatretus > Eptatretus burgeri. Next base: position 86,184,174 of record NC_140971.1, read on the forward strand.
CCCAAAGGATAGGGTATTGTTTTTGGGTTCCTTTGTTTGTTTGTCTCTGTCTGTCTGTCTGTCTGTTTATTTGTTTGTCTGTCTTTCTGTTTGTTTGTCCGCTCAGAACTTTTGTGTTTTTCTCCGCAACCAGACTTCCGGTTCTGGGTTTGGAGCATTGGCAGGTCTCCTTGGGGGCTCCCTGCTGACGATCTCAAAGTTAAGTTTCCGGTCGTTATCTATCCCGTTTTAACTGTTTATTTTCTCACCTACATGTTACTGTGTGTTCCAAGTTCGGTTTTGTTTCAAAAATCGTGCTATTTTGTTAGATTTGGTCGAACTTGTCTTACTGGGTGCTTGAGGCCTATCCTTGAGGCTTGAGGCCTACCCTTTGTTCCCCTTGGTGCACGATCGTGTTTATTTGTTTTTTCTCCCCATTATCTTCAATTTCTATCTTTCCCACTTTCTTAACATCCCCATCCCAACTAATCACTCTATTTCTTATCTTTAAAAAAAAAACGCTACCTTTCTCCGATTCGTATTCTTCTTCTTCTTCTTCTTCTTCTTCTTCTTCTTCTTCTTCTTCTTCTTCTTCTTCTTCTTCTTCTTCCTCTTCTTCTCCTCCTCTTCTTCTTCCTCAAATTTTTTCTACAACACTTCCATGACCTAATCTGTTGCAAACTCTCTCAAACATTAATAATAATAACAAAAACGATCTCTTATAATGCTTCATCTTCCCCTTTCACATGTGTGGTACTCTTTACTGTATCAGAATGCACTTCTCTTCTGCTATTTAAACAGACTGCTCTCAATTCGACCTTTCCTTCATACCTTGCCTAAAAATCCAACTGTTAGAGCATTTCTTCTCTTCATTCTCTGAATTTGCCTTAATTGCATCAATTAAGAAACGTCTTTAATCGCATTTCTGACCTAAAAATTAAAAAAACATACACAGTTTGCTATGAATGTTCGCTTTCCATCAACCATTCTTTTTTTCCAACTTCAGTGCCAACTCACTCCTCTCACCCCTCACTCTCAAATCAACCATCCCACTCTTCTCCCTCCAAGCCTCCCTCTCACCTCTCTCAAAAACTCCCCCCTCACCTTTCTCCCACCATTCATCCCCCTCACTCATCCTTCCCAAAGTTGCCCCCCCTCCCATCCACAAAGCTGCCTCCTTCCACTGCCCTCTCACCACCATCTCTTCACTCCACCTTCTCAAATCTTCAACTGCCTTCTTCCCCTCTCTCTTGTCCCCCTCTCCCCCAGCACCACAGAGCCTTTTCTCCTCCTCATTCGGCCCCCTCCCCTAGCTATTCTGCAATCCCCCACACTCTTTCGACAACACTCCTTACCTCCCCCCTCGTCCCTTGTCCTACCCTCCCCCCCACCCCCTGCACCCAAAGCCTCCTCCCCTACCTCTTCATTAAAAGTATGGACCTCAAATATCCGGGGCCTTCACTCAAACCTTTCAGATCTTTCCATACAGGATGCCACTGACAAACCAGATATAATATGCCAAACAGAAACTTTCCTCCCCCAAGACGTGTCTGACTCCCAAGTATCTCCCCCTGGTTACTCCCTCCTCCGGTTTGACAGACCTGAGCCTCGCCCTGGTGGAGGAGTTGCTCTCTTCATCAAAGACTCTATTCCTCACTCTCCATGCACTGCCCTCACTCCCCCACACCCCCAGGAATACCTCTGGCTACGGCTTCCCCTCAACTCCCACCTCATGTTTATGTGTGTACTGTACCGTACACCTAACAGTGATGACTCCATCTACACCTCACTATCTGAAAACATGGACCAACTTCTATCTTCTCATCCAAACTCTCTCTTCCTCATATGTGGCGACTTCAATTGTCATCATGCCAGTTGGCTAGGTGTGGGTACCTCTCTCACCTGTCATGGCACCTCAGCAAAAGTTTTCTGTGACTGATTGGGACTGACTCAATCGGTCAACTTCCCGACCCGGATCTCAACCAATGGTACTCCATCTCTTCTGGATCTGATTTTGACAAATTTCCCTGACAATATCTGCTGCTCTTTCTCTGCTCCAATCGGTTCTTCTGACCACGTCCTTGTCAAAGTGGACATCTCTCTGGCTATTATCAGAGAACCACCTCACTGCCGTCGAGTCTGGCATTTCACTCAACCTGACTGGCAGGGTCTCCAAGCAGCCCTCAAATTTATAGAGTGGTCTCCTATCGCTACTTTCTCCAACATCAACTCATCTTGGGAATTTTTTCAAAGAAACTTGCTCTCCCTCATGCACAGATTTATCCCCTCTCGTCTTCAGTTGTCCTACCCTTCCTCCGGCCCTTGGTTCACTGAAGCTTGTGGTGAGGCAGTTATCCTGAAACAACTTGCCTTTACCTCATGGAAAGCAAACCCAACTGAGGGTAATCTCAGTTCCTTCCATAAAGCTCAGAACAAGTGTGTGTCTGCCCTCAGGAGAACCAGAAAACAACATCTTTCTCATCTCAAGTCTGAACTCTCAAACCTCTCTCCCTCCTCAAAATTCTGGTGGCATCTAATCAAATCTGTTTCTGGTGTATGTTCCCCCTCCATCCCCTCCCTTACCTCAAATGGCAGCACTGCTGATACCGCACGTGAAAAAGCTGAATGCCTAAACTCGGTGTTTGCAGCTAAATCTTGTGTCCAAAACCCATCACTTTCTCCACCCCCCTTACCCAGTCGCACCCAACTGTCCCTGGACTCTGTATCCTTTTCTTCTGACAAGGTGGAGAGCTTGCTGTCAAACCTCAACTCAGATTCTGCAACCGGTCCAGACGGCATCAGCCCACGTATCCTCAAAGCCTGCTCTTCTGCTCTTGCTCACCCTCTCTCTGTTCTATTCATACTCTCATTTGCTCAAGGCCATCTGCCATCTGCTTGGAAATCAGCAAACATCACTGCGCTGCACAAAAAAGGTACGAAAACAGATCCCTGCAACTACAAACCAATCAGCCTTCTCCCAATCATCTGCAAGGTTATGGAATCCATCATTGCTTCAGACATTAAATCCTTCCTCTTCTACAATGGCTTGATTTCCGATCATCAATTTGGTTTCAGACAAGGTCACTCTACCCTGGATATGCTGCTTTTGCTCTCCCAACAATGGATGGAGATCCTCAATGCCAGACAGAAAATCTGAGCCGTATCCCTGGATATATCACTTGCTTTTGACACAGTCTGGCACCCTGCCCTGCTCACCAAACTCTCTTCCTATGGTATCTAAGGCCATCTCCACTCATGGCTCGCAGATTTCCTCTCCTGTCACAGTCAACGTGTAGCCCTAAATGGAGTTCTTTCATCCCCCCTTCCTGTCCAGGCTGGAGTTCCTCAAGGTAGCGTTCTGGTGGGCCCTGTTCTTTTTCTGGTTTTCATCAATGATCTCTCTGACTCTGGAAAATCCTCTCTATCTCTTTACTGATGAGTCCACCCTCTGCCGTACCATCGGTCAACCTTCAGACCGCCAAACAGCAGCTTCTTCGCTCATTGCTGATCTGGATAAAATCACAAACTGGTCCAACACGTGGAACATGTCTTTCAATCCAGACATATCTCACGCTCTCACTATGTCTCTCTGAAAGGACCGTTTAAATCCCCCCCCCATCCCCTTTCTCAACAATCCTCTGGAAGAAGTCCTTTCGTTTCAAGCTTCTGGGTCTCACTATCTGCCATGACCTTTCCTGTGAAAGCCACATTTCAAACCTCGCCTCCAAAGCTAGTCGCCGACTGGGAATCCTCCGTCGTGCAAGGTCCTTCCTCGGCCCACCTGAGCTCCTGACCACTTTCAAAGCTTTTGTCCGCAGCCTGATGGAGTACTGCTCTCCCCTATGGGCTGGTGCTCCTGCCTCCCACCTTTCTCAGCTTCACGCTGTAGAAACCAAGGCATTTTGGATCATCGGGATCTCCCGCAATGAGGCTGAGTCTTTGGGCCTCTCACTCAATCACCGTTGTTGGTCGGTGGTCTTTCTGTCTTCTACCGTCCCTTCTCCAGCCTCGCCCCCCCCCCCAGCTCTCTCTGCGATTTGTCCCCACCACATTTCCGCAGGGCGCTCAAGGTCCGCCAACAACCCACTTTTGGTAAAACTACCAAAATCACGAATCACTGCTCACCTTCACTCTTTCATTCCTCTTTTTCCCCACCTTTGGAATAAACTACCTCACTCTATTCATTCCCATTCTTCTCTCCAGGCCTTCAAAACAGCTGTTCACCACCACCTCTCATCATCCCCCATCCAAATCCTCGATCTTTTCTACCCCCGGTAATCCACCCAAGCCCACCTCCTTCAAATTCCCTGCTTTCCTTCCTGAAAGTCCCTGTAATGTCCATCTCTATTCCCCATGTTCCCCGTCCCATCCCTCTCCCTTCGACATATCTCCAAATGTCTCTGTTCCCCACTATTTTGTCCTTCCCACTCCCTCCCCTCCTTTCTCATGCCCCCCCCCTTGATGTGTGTTGTGTGTTAGCTCTCACACGAGCCTCGACAAGGTATCCAAAGAAAAAAAAACCGCTTGTCGGATTGAGACAAAATTTTCACCATCGGTGCGACTACTCATGCAGAATATTGCAATCATAATTATGCCGTCATACGTCACATGGTGTGGCAGCAATGTTGGAAAAACGGAAAAACTTTGGACCTCTGTATCTCTGAAACTGCAGCAAGGAAAAAATTTCAACTTGGCACACGACAACTACTCCTCATGGGGAATGTGCGATTTTTCTATGACATCAAAGATGTCTTCGTTATGACGTTATAAATGCATATAAAGAATGCTTCATCTGATCAGTATGAAAATTTTTGAGGTTTTTGTCCGCAGAAATGCGAAAACATAAAGTGACACACACACACACACACACACACACACACACACACACACACACACACACACACACACACACACACACACACACACACACACACACACACACACACACACACACACACACACATACACACACACACACACACACCAGCTGAAATGTGAATCCTATCTCGGCTCCTCCTGATGCCTTCAACTTTGCTTTTTACTTGTTCGGGTTCCTTCTGATTACTCCAATGCAGGACTGTACCTGTTTGGTCTTCCATTTGATTTGAATTGAATTTATTTTTATTCCATTCTCAATTCAATTGAATAATAATAATAAAAAAAACATCATGGGTCAGGGTCAGGTGTCCGATCAAAGCGGGGTTGCATCAAAGCAGGACGGCGTGGTACCCAGTCATCACTGCCAGCAGTTATAAAGTGACAGTTCTAATTATGCCTCATTAATTATGTAACACACAAGTACACAAACACCACACAAAATACACCACACAAAACTACACAAATACCAGATAAAACAAGTTCTGGCGAGGGTCTGCAATCTCTGATTGCTCTTTCTTGTTCAAAATTATAATCGGGTTGACATGTCATAATAAAAATGATATTTAATCATTGTATCAATGATATATAATCACTGATCAATGATATATAATATATCGCAAAATAATCTTGTAATCATTTTATCGCTGATTCGTACATCCTTGATTTTCAGCAGGCTTGCTAATCGCAAAGCAGCTGAGATTGTTTGGGATGAGAAGGTCCTTCTGCAAGTTCCAGAGAAGGACACGGTTACTATTGAAGTGGGGTTATGAACTGCCACGCTACAAGGGCTGAATCATCGTTGTGATGAAACAGAAGTTGGCCGATGAAAGGAATAAATTTCTCGTGTATGGGGAAACCTTTCCAAAGTTCTGTGAGACAATAATCGAAGCCAGGATCATGAAATGTGAGGTCCTCAATTTGTACAGATTAAAGGAGATATTAGTTGAGATAACTTGAGAAATTTGCCCTCCATCAAGCAAGTAACTTTAGTTTAGTATACCTCAAAGAGAAACTGGTGTTGCATTGTCTTAAGCTCCAGTTTACAAGGCCGACTATCTGAAATGCCTGTGAGATCATGCATGCATCCGGTCAGGAGAGTTCCCTCGTCGACCACTGGGAGTCATCCAAGACCAGTGGTATCGAGGGAACTTTTGAAGATGATGATTCTGTTGACCCACAGGCCTGGATAAAAGAGGAGAATTTTCGTCGGTTATCTCTCTCCTGTGTACATTAATCGGGTTTTAAATGAAACTACAGGGATGAAGGACAAGTGTCGACCTCTGACTGCTTTGGATTTTGAGATGGTTTCTGTGTTGGAGACTATACCTGCATCCGTAAACTCAGACCTTGTTCTTACTTGGATGACTGGGGTCATCAAATGAACTTTTCCAGGATGTATTTGCCCAAACTTTCAGAGGACAATAATCAAAAGTTGTGTTCCGTCTTCCAGGATATAGTTTATCTTTCACCCAAAGGGAGGAAGCCAACCCCAAAGCATTTGGCTGTCGGGATGTCTTTGAAGCATTTCACTGGGTCTTCAAATCTAATTTCTATCATGAATGGTTTTGGACACTGTGTGTCACATTCGGTGGTTCTTGAACATGACACCGCCCTTGCATCCCTCCAGCTTGAACAAGAGGATATTGTTCCTCAAGGCTTCAAATTGAAAATGCTGGCTACTATCATCTGGTATAACAACGATTTCACCAAGGAGACATTGTCAGGACATGGAACCACACACAACACTGGAATCCATGTGATGACATTTATTCTGGCCTTGAAGAGTTTGTCTATGCCCTGTCTAACCAGGATAAATACTAGACATCAACCCAGCTTGATGTACAATGTATTCACTGTGAAATGTCGAGTTGATGAGAAACTCCCCCCTAACTAGGATTGCCAAACACAAGATACATTATGAGCAGCATTACCAGTGTGCGGTACATCACCGGCATCTAGACACCTGTATTGGTGTCCTGAGCCTTGTTGACCATGGATGGAAACTGGACTATGAAAGTCTGATGATTCTCCAAATTCCGGCCCCACCGAGTGTCCTGCAACATGTTGTTGTTCTCCTTTCGGCTGCTCCCGTTAGGGGTCGCCACAACGGATCATCCATTATGATCCGCATACTAATTTGGCACAGGTTTTACACCGGATGCCCTTCCTGACGCAACCCTGGTCGCCTCTTATGACACAGGGTTAAGGATTGGGTTTCGCCATGATTCCGGGCTGCCCTACACCCTCTCATAGCGCGGCCCAGTGCAGAGCGCCCGTCCTCAAGCGATCCTCCAACCCAAGCCTCCGAGTAGCTGGATTACAGGCGCACGCCACTACGCCCGGTCGAGTGTCCTGCAAAATGAGCATTTGAAATGCTCAAAAACTAACTGCCAGCATGCGACCCGTTCTTGCGTTAAGGCAGGTGTCCCCTACCCACACCTTTTGCAGGTGCAACGATTGTTCCAACAGTCAGCAACGGTTGAAGATTGATACTGATGATTGTGGAGATGAATCTGGTGACGAGGATTGAATATAAATGCATTTTTAGTATTACATCTGTGCTCATGTTAGTCGTGATTGCCGACATGTCGTTTGGTAGGTGTTTGCGGAAACCTTGGTTACGTTGCGTTTTCCCAAGAACATTGAATGTTTCAGCCACGAATGAGAATGCGAGTATTATTTCATACACACACCAAATTTTCGGCAATTTAGCAACGAAGTGTTTTCAAGTTATTGAATAATTTACCACCAACACCTTTAGATTGCACAGTGAGGTCAAGCTGGGGGCATGCAAATTTGATGACATCATAACTAATTCGAGTGTACTCAAATCGGTGGGAACATTGCATTTTTGGATTGAGAATACTCGAATGAGGTAAAAAGAAAAACATAATTTCCAGGTTGCCTGAAAAAAACTTGCCACTAAACTCTTGCTCAGGGTTTTTAAAGGACAGAGCACGGACAAACAACCAGAGGTTGGCAAAGCCTTGCACGGGCTTAATGGATCTGTTGGCCTCTTGTGTGGATATTCCTTGTAAAATAACTCTTTTTATATATTTATTTGAAGATGTACACTGGAGTTCCACAATATTGAATCCTAAAAGTGCTAGTATAGACAGAGTTGACCAAAAGGACTGAGAGATGTGATGGATATTGATCAAGAAGGTTCTGGAATGATTTCCTGGGGAACACAAGGTGAGCTTCCAGTGGTAATGCAAATGAGAATTGAGAAGCATAGCATCCATTGGGTGTGTAGAGGGACCCAGCCACCCAAATTCACCTTCTTTCTTCTCCATCTCCTCTGCTGTGACCTATTTCATTCCCAATTTCACGCATCACTTTTACAGAGTGCATGCTGAGTGAATGGGAACAGGTCAATTTTGCAATGAAATTCAAAACTTCCACCATTTCCCTTATGAATCCTCTTCCTTTCTACTTCCACCTCTTTCACCCTTCCATTTTTACCACTCATTCATCTTTTGACATGAATGTAAAATTGCAAGTCATCTATAAGATCCTGTAAGCTCAAGGATTTGTGATCTACATATTACTTACACAAGGGTGGAGAGGGGGAATAAAAAAATAATTAATTTCAGAACTGGAATGGAGGAAAAGAAGGAATAAAAGGGAAGGTGCTGAGCATCGATCAGATTCAGTGGTGTAATGGTTAGAGTGTCTGCTCTGAGTCTGGGAGGTCGATAGTTCAAACCCCAACTGAGTCATATTGAAGACTTGAAATGTCACGTGTTGCCTCCTTGCTGGATGCTCAGCATTTAAAAGGTTAAGATAATCCCCATAGGTTGGCATCCATGGGGAAGAGGAAATTCCTCTTTGGGGAATGCCCTGCTGAATGTGGTGAGAAATGTGGAGCCATTAATGTGATGTCCTTGGTACCCATTGTGCCCTGGGAAGTGATGGCACTTCCCACATGCTCAGTGGCTGTGTTTGTTTCGTCTAACAGTATTGTGTTGTGTCTCGTATATTCGTCTGTATGTCTATATATGTCAGATATGTATGTGGCAGCTCAAATATGACCCTTAGATCTTGTAACAAAAAAAAAAAACAGGAACACATATCTGGAACCTTACCTGGATTAGGAGCACCAGTCACTCAAACCCCCCTGCAGACCCCTTTAGACCCTGATTTTTGTTTTTAATGCAGTGAACAATCTTGGGAACATCATGGGTGATGAAGGTCGTGGTCGTTTCATCCAAATCGTGTAGTTTCGGGGAAGAGAAGAAATACCTATTTTCCATCCATCCATCCATCAGGACCATACTCTGTGCAGAGCATTGGTGCTGCCTAAGCAGTCTCCTGGGATATTGGGCACAATCCTGGATGGGTCACCACTCCAACACAGGATACCAGCAAGATGGTACTAATTTTTCTGACCTCAGAAGGATGACAGGCTGAGTCAACCCCACCTGGTATTAACCAGGTCACCAGCCAAGCAGGATTTATATAAATATACAGCTCTGGAAAAAATTAAGAGACCACTGCAAAATTATCAGTTTTTCTGGTTTTACTATTTATAGGTATGTGTTTGAGTAAAATGAACATTTTTGTTTTATTGTATAAACTACTGACAACATGTCTCCAAAATTCAGAATAAAAATATTGTCATTTAGAGCATTTATTTACAGAAAATGACAACTGGTCAAAATAACAACAAAGATTCAGTGTTTTCAGACCTCAAATAATACAAACAAAACAAGTTCATATTCATTTTTAAACAACACAATACTAATGTTTTAACTTAGGAAGAGTTCAGAAATCAATATTTTGTGGAATAACCCTGATTTTCAATCACAGCTTTCATGCGTCTTGGCATGCTCTCCACCAGTCTTTCACATTGCTGTTGGGTGACTTTATGCCACTTCTGGCGCAAAAATTCAATCAGCTCGGCTTTGTTTGATGGCTTGTGACCATCCATCTTCCTCTTGATCACATTCCAGAGGTTTTCAATGGGGTTCAGGTCTGGAGATTGGGCTGGCCATGACAGGGTATTGATCTGATGGTCCTCCGTCCACACCTTGATTGACCTGGCTGTGTGGCATGGAGCATTGTCCTGCTGGAAAAACCAATCCTCAGAGTTGGGGAGCATTGTCAAAGCAGAAGGAAGCAAGTGTTCTTCCAGGACAACCTTGTACGTGGCTTGATTCACGAGTCCTTCACAAAGACAAATCTGCCCGATTCCAGCCTTGCTGAAGCACCCCCAGATCATCACCCATCCTCCACCAAATTTCACAGTGGGTGTGAGACACTGTGGCTTGTAGGCCTCTCCAGGTCTCCGTCTAACCATTAGACGACCAGGTGTTGGGCAAAGCTGAAAATTGGACTCATCAGAGAAGATGACCTAACTCCAGTCCTCTATGGTCCAATCCTTATGGTCTTTTGCAAACCTCAGCCTGGCTCTTCTTTGCTTCTCATTGATGAAGGGCTTTTTCAAGCTTTGCACGACTTCAGCCCTGCCCCTAGGAGCCTGTTTTGAACCGTCCTCGCCGTGCACTTCACCCGAGCTGCCGTTTGCCATTCTTTTTGTAGGTCACTTGATGTCACCCTGCGGTTGTTGAGTGACATTTGAATGAGTTGGCGGTCATCCCGGTCAGTGGAAAGTCGCTTTCGCCCTCTGCCAGTCTGTAGCTTTGTTGTCCCCAATGTCTGCTGCTTCACCTTGTTCTTCTGAACCGCTGTGTTTGAAATTTTAAGGATGGAAGCAACGTGACGCTCACTGTATCCCTCTGCCAGTAAAGCCAGAATTCAACCCTTTTCCTCACTCAAAACTTTTCTTTTCAACTCTTTTGGCATGGTCAATAGTTATTTTTTTGATTCCAATTACTTTTGATGCACTACGAGCACTGTTTTTGCCATCCAGCTGGTCCTATTGCAAAAGGATAGTGATGACTACAGCAGTGGTTTTTTTTTGATACTTTTCCTTGTTAAATAAGATTCGGTTCAGGTGATCACCTAATCAGTACCTCACTAAGTAGAATGAGGTGTGCCTGTGTTGGAATTCAACAGACACTGGAGTGGAATGGCTGCCATATATGTAGAGATGCTGATTTTAAATTTTTTTGGAGTGGTCTCTTATTTTTTTCCCAGAGCTGCATATACATACATATATATATATATATATATATATATATATATATATATATATATATATATATATATATATATATATATATACATATATATATATATATATATATATATATATGTATATATATATATATATATATATATATATATATATATATATATATATATATATATATATATATATATATATATATATATATATATATATATATATATATATATATATATATATATATATATATATATATACACACACATAATCTGGTGTGTTGGCGCAGTGGTTAGGGCAGCGGCTTGGGATACAAAAGGTCCTGAGTTCAAGCCCCGTTGAGCCACTGAATTAATACACCAGGGGGTTGACTCAGCCTGTCATCCTTCCGAGGTCGGCGAAATGAGTACCAGTTGTACTGGGCCCGGTGTATACCCCGGTTAGAATAGGTGTACCATATCCCTGTGTGTCGTAAGAGGCGACCAGGGTTGCGTCAGGAAGGGCATCCGGCGTAAAACATGTGCCAAATCACAATGCGGATCATACGGATGATCCGCTGTGGCGACCCCTAACAGGAGCAGCCGAAAGAAGTAGAAGAAGATGTACACATACATATATGTATATATACATATACATATATATATATATATATATATATATATATATATATATATATATATATATATATATATATATTGTTGCGGATTCGCGCCCGCCGGCGTGCGGACGGCCACGTAACTCGAATCGCGGCACGTCGCCCACCGGACGGACAATCCCGTCGTGACCCTCTCGGACTAACGCCAGGAACTAGTCACGGGTGGGCCTTTCGGCCTCACCACGATCGTGCCAATCGGCCCCCCGCGTGGGATAGGGTTGCTCGCCAAATTCGACCTACCTAAGTACCCACACGGAGGGTAGACCGGGCGATCGCACCTCGCCGCAGGTCGACTTCGGACACGGGCCACTTTAAGCGACCCGTTACGTACTATCGGGATAACCGAGCAGTGTTATCATCAACCTCGACGGTTCGATTGATTATCGGGCGTTTTTAGCCCACGACCAACCCTTTACGTGAAGTAAGATGGAGATTCAATTAAAGAAAAGACGAAGCGAAACGGGAAAAACAGTTCAACATAAAGCCCATTTATTTCGCGATGGCACACGGAAAGCACACATATACAATTATACACCAAAAGCAAATGTAACAAAAGAAGAAACACCACAATAATGCACAAAAAGCAAATGTAAAAGAAGAAAAATACACTGCAGATCTACTACCGACTACCGAGCACACGGCAACACTTATACAGTTTTACTTCACAGACGGCGCCGACAACACATATACTCAAAGCAAGAGAAAAAGGGACCACCCTCCACTATGAGGGGGCAGACGGGCCTGGGGCCGAGACCGCGTCGAGCCTACCCGTCTGGTGATGAGCCGCAAAATGGCGGTGGCGCCCCGACTCCGTGGGCCTCGCGGACAGTGTCTGGAATGGGGTGGGAACGGGGCCTCCTTCTCACACTATCTCAGCGCGGGGGGGAAACAGGAGGGGGTTGTTGATGCTCGGAGGGATGAGGATATCTCACTGGCTCGGGTCCCGCGACGAGCGTCTCCACCGCAACCTCGGTCGCGTTATCGGCCTCCCCTCTCCGCAGCTCCCCGACTCTGACACGAGTGCCCTCTCGACTGCCTTCGCCGCCGCCACCTCTCCAACTCTCCCACTCTCCACAGCTCCGTCCAACTGCTTTCTCCGACTCTTCTCTTCTCAACTCTCCTTGACTGACTCTTTCCAACTCAACTCTCCTTCTCTTCCCAACTCAACTGCCTTTTTGGCGAGCGAACGCGGCCCTTTATAGCCCCCGTGGCTTCGCTCCTTCACCTTCGACCCTTTACCTCTGGCTGGCTCCCCATTGGACAGAGGAAAAGTGGGCGTGAATGCTTTTTGATCCGTGAATCTGCATATAGCGATTATACTCCGACGCACCTGGAGGCGGGGCCAAATCGCCCCATGCTCACTGATAGGACGGAACAGAAGTGGGCGTGAATAGTTTTTGATCCGATTTCTTCGGAAAGGCTGGTGTTTTTGCACCCGCCGCTCGGCGCGCGCCCTGCACGAGTCCAGGATCGGTGTCCACAAGCGGCGCGGGAATGGCGGTGATGCGATGGTTGCGAGAGCGAGATTTGACGGCAAGGGCCGTGGCTGTGGTTGTGAAGCGGAGTTGCGGTTGGTGGTTGTTGTGTGATGGCTGTTGAGACGTGGTTGGTGGTGGTAGTAATGGTAGTAATGGCGGCTGGTCCAAAATAAAGATAGTAAAAGAAAAACGGCTATCTAGAAGGGTCGCAGCCCGAATGAATGACAATGACAATGAATGACAGCCCGAATTATTCCCTCGAAACAACGGGTTTGGGCCGAACTACACATATACTTACAGAGATATCTCACCTAAGGGACCTGAATGGTGGTTTGCGAATTTCGTCAACCACAACAATATAAATATATATGTATATATATATATATATATATATGTATATATATATATATATATATATATATATATATATATATA
>NC_140971.1:86201689-86229189 GCF_056783735.1 Eptatretus burgeri
TTCTTCTTCTTCTTCTTCTTCTTCTTCTTCTTCTTCTTTCGGCTGCACCCGTTAGGGGTCGCCACAGCGGATCATCCTTATGATCCGCATCGTGATTTGGCACATGTTTTACGCCAGATGCCCTTCCTGATGCAACCCTGGTCGCCTCTTACGACCCAGGGATATGGTACACCTACTTTAACCGGGGTATACACCGGCCCAGTACACTGGTACTCATTTCGCCGACCTCGGAAGGATGACAGGCTGAGTCAACCCCCTGGTGTATTAATTCAGTGGCCCAACGGGGATTGAACTCAGGACCTTTTGGATCCCAAGCCGCTGCCCGAACCACTGCGCCAACACCAGGCTAAAAAAACAAAAATGTAAGTATGAGGGTGATAACACACCTTTCCTTACAAGGGAAGAAACTGAACGTATTAGAGAAACGTTCAAAGGATTGTTGTCATATATTATTCATGGATGTGATTTTCAGGGAAATATCAACAAGAGATATTGCATAAATAAAATAATGGATTATCTTGAAATGAAACCTGAACTTAGGATAAAATATAGAGTTTCTAAAAAAGCCAATAATAAATTAAATAACCTGTTTTCCAAATATATAAATGAATGATTTTTTACCCATTTGGGAAAATAAGATAAAATTTAACAATCATAAAAATCTTCCAAATTCATTAAGATATCTCATAGTTGGTTCAAGCGGATGTGGAAAAACCTGCTTACTTTTGAAGATGCTCCTGACTCCCAACTTTGTAGATTATGATAATTTAATAATTTTCACAAAGTCGAGTTTTCAACCAGAGAATCAACTACTCTCACAAGGTTTTAATGCTGGTCTTCAAAAAGAAGATATAATCGGTTTATTTAAAATTCAAAATAACCTAATTGATTATAACATTGAAGATATAATTCAACTATTTTGTGATACACAGATATGTAAAAAGAAATCAAAACCGATAACTTGTATTCTTAGTGATAATACGGATGATATACCGTCTCCACAAGATTTGGATAAATCAAAAAAGAACCTCGTTATCTTTGATGATTGTGTTAATGAGAGAAACCAAACGGTAATGGACAGCTACTACACAAGAGGGAGACATTCTTCTTGTAATTGTATTTATCTTAGTCAATTGTACTTTCAACTTCCTCGTTGTTCCATCAGAAACAATGCTCATACTTATATTTTATTGAAGTTAAATTCAATAGATATAAATAATTTTTGGAGAGATAATTGTTCTACATTATGTAGTAAAAAGGAATTTTGGGATTACATGAAGCACACGACTGAAAAATATAAATATATTGTTGTGAAACAAGATGAGATATGAAGGGATATATTTTTTGTTTTATAAACAATTACATATATAAATGACAAATATTATTATAAATCTTATGGGTAAATCTGCTTCTGGAAAAACTTTCACAAATCAAGGTTCTTGTTTAGTACAAATGAGAATATTGTAAATTTACTTAAAAAAACACCCCATGATACGCATTGTATCAACAACAACTAGAGCAGTAAGACCTGGAGAAGTAGAAGGTGAAGATTATCACTATATTTTAGTGGAGGAACATATGCGATTGAGGAAAGAAGGTCAAATATTTGAGGAGATTTCTCATGATACAACAAAATATTCACATTGTAAGAGTGAGTTAAGGAAACTAAAATCTGGTGGTGTTGGGATATTAGAAACTAATCCAGAAGGAACGAGACAAATTATTAAACATCTGAGTGGAGTGAAGATTTTATCATTCGGTTTTGATGTTGATGAAGAAACTCAACGCAAACGTATGAAAAGCAGAGATGCAAGTATTAGTGAAGAAGAAATTACAACTCGCATTAATGTTCATAAAGAATTTGATGAAATATTTAAAGAAAAGGATTTATTTGAACACATCTACTTGAATGATGAAGAAAAGGAAAATTTCCCTGTTGATCTTTACAATTCACTAAATTATATTTTACAATAAATAAATGGATGCAAAAGAAAGAGCAAGAAGATTTAAGGAACATCAAGAGTTGGTTTCAAAAGTTGTAAAACAACAGGAAGACATAAAGAAGAAACGCAGACAGAAACTAATGGGCGAAGAAGCATTTGAAAGAAAACAAGAGAAATTTTTTAAACCACTTTTAAAAACTTCCCAAGAAAAAATGAAGGATGTTTCCACAGTTCCCACAGTAGAATATACTCCTAAAAAACTTCAAATATTAAAAGATTTTCATCAAATGGCGAAGGAAGAATTAGAGCATTTTGGAGAATTAGAATATGATGATGAAGGTTTATTTCAACAACTGAAAGAGATTAATCGACCCCCTGATTATATTGTGAATGATCTTCAAAACAATGAATATTCAGCGGATTCAAAAACCAAAGCACGACTCATTCCAACAGAACAACCAGCAATATTTCATCTTGTTCAAGAAAAGGTATTGATATTTAATGATGAATTAAGGTTCTTGAGTTCTGCTCAATCTCCTGTCAAACTAACTCCGAGATTATTGTTTCTTCTCACAAAATATGGAAGACAAGGTTCAACTGTGAGGGATGAATCAAAGTATATTGATAAACCATTGGATATGAACAATAATGATGATAAAGTATATATTGATCTGCTGAACTCTGTTGATTATACGGTTATTCTTTCTGGTAAAAGCAGGAAGAATGAAAAGGAGAAACACATTATTCAGGCTTTAAGTATCCTTGGTTCAGGTGTTAGTTTTCTTCCAAATGACCCATCGCAATTAGTTAATAGACTGTTATTGTTGTTAGGTTGTAAGAAGGCTGGAAATAACAATTGTTATAATGAAGAATCAGCCATTTTAGACCAGTTGATGAACAAGAAAATAATTAATAAATCTCAATATAAAGACATTTTATCTCATATTAAATAAGATGAGAAGAACAATCCTGAGTTTTAATTTCACAACAAGCAACCACACATCTTCATTCCCATACCCACTACAACTTGACCCAACAAAAGAATATGAGGCATCTTTATTGTCCATGGAAACTTATAATACCTTATTTAAAATAACTGATAAAAATGACAAGTTTAGTTATAATCCCGGAAATGGATACAAAACGATAACAGTCTCACCTGGAGCATATGAGATTTCTCAAATATCTTCCGAAATTGCTCGTCTTATGAAAGAACAGGGTGATGAACCCAAAAATATTGTTTTAGACATTCAAAAACATACTTCAAAATCAACGATTAAACTTAAAAATGACGACAAGGTTGATGTCACAATTGATAATTCATTTTGGGAGTTATTCGGTTTCTCCTCAAAAAAGATTGAAACTAATGGGACGTTTTACCATGATAATGTTTTTCAAATATCCTCAGGAATAAATTTGGTATTAAATCACTGTGATTTGATTGATGGTGCTTATAATGATGGAATAAAAACAAATACAATATTTTCATTCAGTGCATACTCAACCCCAATTGGTTATAAATTCAATATGGAACCTAAAAATTTGGTTTATCTCCCCGTGTTAGGAAAAAACATAAACAGAGTAAATTTTAGGATAACCGACCAAGATAATCATATGATTTCTTTTAATGGGGAAGTTATATCCATCAGAATTCACCTACGTGAAGTTTTCCAATAAATAAATACGATGGTTATTGTGAGGATACACGAGTTGGGAAAATTTAAAATAATTACAGGGGAAGGGATGTTCCTTTCCCCATACTACAAGGGTGAAGGTATGTTTCTTGGTAGAGGATACTATAAACCTAAGAGACAAAGGGGTGTTGGACATCAATTTAGAGGAGATATGATAATTGATACTCTAATGGGTATTGGTTCAACTATTCTTAAACATAAAGACCTAATTGGTTTAACTGCTTCTGCTGTGGGAAATGTAGCAGGTGCTCTAAAGAGCATAAAAGATGCCCAAAAGGAATCTCATAAATTACAAGCAATTAAAGAAATTAAGAAAGGCAAAACTCAGTTGTCTCCCCAAGAACGACAGAAAATAATTCAAATACTTGGGTCAGGGTTTCAAAAGTTTTAACATCTTTTTTCCGAAATAAATACAAGTATGGAAGCAATTGATAGTATCTATGATTTGGATGATACCATTATCATCTCAAACTCCACTAAAAAGAAGATTACTTCAAGTTAAATGCAATAACTGGAACAGACTGGAATGCAAATGGTACAAAAAGTTTTGAAATAAATAATCAACAAACCTATTTGAATCTATCCGAAAGTTTCTTGTTGTGTAAATTTAAATTCACTAAGGCTGGGAATAACACAAACACTACACTCGTAAATGATTTCTTCTGGAAAATGTTTGATAGTGTTCGTTTGTATATTGGAACACAAGAAGTTGAAGCGGTTGATTATGTCTCTGCTGTATCTGAAATGATGAAATTTACACTCTATACATTCAGTGATAGAATGGGAAAGGGGTCTGTCGAAGGTTTTATTCCTGATATGTCAACGGGAACAACCACAGACCCTGGATATACTCAAAGGAAAGGAGCGTATAATGATGATACAAAAGCAGTTAATAGTTTTACTGTGGCAGTTCCTCTTAAAGGTATATTTGGATTTTGTGATCATGATAAAGTTCTGTATGGTCTTAAAATTAGATTTCAACTCCAAAGGAATGATAATGAAAATAGATTACTTTTTGGAGTTGCGAGTGCTTTTGGTGATCAGAATAAATTTCTAATTGATGAAATGAGTTAGTATATTAGTGAATATACTCCTAATCTTAAAACAGAAGAGATGTTGAACAGAAGACTTAACTCAAAGAAACCACTCAGTGTATCATACCTCAAAAGAAGATGTCAACACATTAAACTCAACCAAACCACTTACACGTGGAATTTGCGTGTTCTGGAAGGAAAGCCACGATATCTGTGGATTATTTTTAAAAAGCCAGATGGTGATACTGTGACTGATAAGAATAATGCATTGAGTGATAATGCTAAGGTGAAACAACTTCGTGTTTTTCCAGTTGGAACATTTTATCCACGAGATAGATTGGAAATTAATTGGGAAAAAATGATTTTGCTGAAGCATACAAGTCTTACCAAAAGGTGTGTGAAAGTAATGGAAATAAAGAACCTATTTTGGATATGACAGCATTTAAAAGTTTATATACCATCTATGCGTTTGACCTGAGCGCTCAAAAGGAAACTATAAAGTCTAATCGAGTGGATACTTTCCTATACATTGAAAGAGGAGAGAGTGAAGAAGTTGATACATATTGTTTGCTTTTGGAAGAAACAGAATTGCAGAGTAATACAGATAATGGTGTTATGATTAGTCTCACATAATTTTTTGTTAAATAAATGAGTGGCAAAGTACCAACTGGGGTATATGTTAATCAAATCAATCTTCATAAACTATCATCTTGTGTTCAAAATCAAAAGCCTTGTAGAATTAACGTTAATACAATTCAGAGAAAAGGAGCAGTAAGAATTGGTTTTGCTCACAAGAGAACAGGTTAAAATCTTGGAAGATACTGGCTCACTTAAAATTAAAATGACAAAACCAATGTTGAAAAAATATTCAATAAGAGAGACGAGTGGAGGATTTCTCCCATTTCTAATTCCTTTATTTGCTGGTTTAAGTGCGGTTGGAGCATTGACGGGTGGTATTTCAACAGCGGTGAAAACTGCCAACGAAAGGAAGGCTCAACTCCAGGCTCAAAAAGAATTGGAAAGACATAACAAAGAGTTGGAGAAACAAATTCGTGGAAGTGGTGTAATTGTAGATTTTGCTGAAAAACTTGAAGGTCTGCCTGATAAAGCGAGATTGTTAGTTGGGGATATGCTTTCTTCTATCGCACAAGCAGGTGTAAAATTAACTAAAAGAGGTAATGGATTATATCTTTCTCATAAATAAATGAGCATTGATGAGTGTTTTAAAGAATTTGGAAAGAATACAACATCAAATTTACAACTTGTCAAATATTGTAAGAAATGAAAAATTCATAATGTGGTTATTTGTATGAGAGATGAATTAACAAATGTGCCTAAACATCCAAAGAATATTATTATGAACTTCGAAGATAATAATGGGAACGGTTCTCATTGGGTTTGTATTTTTAATAGTCAAGACAAATATTATTTTGATAGTTTTGGTCTTCCACCACCTGTTGAAGTCATAAAATTCTTACAGAATGGTGTTTATCAAACATTTCAAGTCCAAGAATTAAATTCCAAGTGTTGTGGTCAATTATGTCTGTATGTGTTATTTCAACTCAACAAAAATAAAAAATTTTATGACATTATTTTTAATCTAATATAAATGACTTATGTTGGTAAAGATGGTTCTATCTTTGGTATATCCCAAGAACTGGATATTGATTTATCAAATTATTACACAAAGGCACAGGCTGAATGACATAAATATAATATAACCAAATCTATTAATATGAAAAATGCTTATAAATTACAAAAGTATCCAAGCCCGACTGACGCGAATGACTTGGTGAGATTAAGCGATTTATCACAATATATATCCTTAAATAAAACGGCCGTGTATTCCAAAGATACAGAAGTGTTGATTTTATCTCCAGGTCATACAGAATTCACAGTTCGAATTAAAATAAGTTTTTATGAAGAAAGGCATATCGTTTGCATGAGAATAGATCAATGGGGGTATGATATGAATGATTTAGGGTATAATTGGTCATTTAAAATTGACCTAGAAGACCTGGAACAATTAAATCAGTCTCGTAAGGAAGAATATTATCCACTTGGTATTGAGAATGAGTTTTGTGGAGCCACGATTAGTGAACAACAAATAAAAGAATTTAATAAGGGTAAATATAATAATGGTTTTGCCGTAGTTTATATCATGAAAACAGAAAAAAACAGGATTATATATAATAAGTAAGGAAATACAAAATGATTTAACTATGGGAAGATGGGGAGGTGTTTCGTGCCACAATATTATTCTAACATATATTTCTAATACATAAATGACAGCAAGAAGGCTTCAAGAAAATTATCATTTCTGTGTCCAAGCATACCTTCAACAAAAGGGTATTGGGTATTTTAATAAATATGTTCTACAACATAAGAATGAGGTATTTTCAATAAAAGATTGGCTTTGTACTGATGTGAATAAACCAACAACTTTAGATTTAATTAGAATGTTAAATAATGAAAAAATTATAAAGTTAAGAAAAGGTAAGGCTCTTTTAGAAATTCAAAATAAATTTTATTGGTTTCCTGTTGTAAAAAAATTATTTTGGATACAGGAATAACAAGAAATCCTGATGAATATATGTATAATATTCTATGGGGTGTAAGCGTTTCAAGGATAGTAAGGGACGAGGAAGTTGAATAGAGAGAAGAGGAGGAAAAGGAGAAAAGAGAGAAGGAGGAGAGGGAGAAGAAAGAGAAAGAGGAAAGGGAGAAGAAAGAGAAGGAGGAGAGAGAGAGAAGAGAGAGAGAAGGAGGAAAGAGCGATAATGAATAAATATGAAAATATGGAAACCAGTGAGATTAAAAAAAGATTGGTGGTATTACGGAAAATAACTCAACCCACAGAGGAGGAAAAAGAAGAATTGACAAGTCTATTTGCAATACTTTCGACAAGACTATTGAGATCGACAAGATCTTCATTTTAATTCAAATTTTTCATTTTTTTCTTAAATAAATGGAGGAGAGAGTGAAGGTATTTCTAAGGATTCTTTATGTTTTAAAAATTAAGATTCAAATGTGCATGTTGGAAACTAAAAAGGTTTTTGCACTCTGCAGGAATTTTTCTCATAAATAAATGAGTTATTGTCTCAAATGTAAAAAGAAAACTAATACGAAAAATATTTCATATTTTAAAAGTAAAAATCATAGGATCATACAAAAAGGTACATGTTCGGTGTGTGGTTAAAAAAAAATCAATTTATCTCCAAACACAAACTCGGAGGAGATATACAAAAGTTTTTATCAGGAAGTAAATTTACAACTCCTGGAATACCAGGGGAATTGCATCTACCAGGGTATTCTTTCTGTGGTCCAGGCACAAACTTGGATAAAAGATTAGATGAGACAGACAATCCTAAATCCTGGAGTCAACCCATCAATAGAGTTGATGAGGTGTGCATGAGACACAATATTGATTATGGGAATAACACAACTTTGGAAGAAAAGCATGAAGCCGATAGAGAAATGTTGTATAATTTGTCTCTGATACAAAATCCAACCTTGAGAGAAAAAGTTGATCGGTTCATCGTGAAGAAGATGATCAGTGCTAAATTGAAACTTGGACTTGGAAATTCAAAAAACTTATCGGCTCTAATGATGTCATTAAGACTGAAGAGCAATGAGCTGATGAATTACATAAAACAATATTCACAAAGTTTCGTAGAAGGAAGGTTTATTCCAAGGAAGTTGATTATATCTGGTCTGCTGATTTGATTGAACTCAATAATTTTAAGGGGTACAAGTATGCTTTAACCGTTATTGATTTGAGGAGTAGATATGCGTGGGTTGTCCCTTTAAAAAACAAAACAGGTAATACTCTTATGTTAGCTTTTCAACAGATATTTAATAAAAGTAAGAGAAAACCTAAAAAATTGTGGACTGATGAGGGTGGAGAGTTTTATAACAAGACATTTATTAATTTTCTAAAAAAATAACAGTATTACATTGTACAGTACCTTTAATGAAGGGAAGGCCGTTATTGTTGAACGTTTTAATCGTACCTTAAAAGAGAGACTATATAAAAAAATTCACAGAACTCGGTTCACAACAATGGTCATCTTTTATTCAGGATATTGTGGATAAGTATAATGACACGATTCACACGTCAACGAATATGAAACCATCAGAAACATTTACAAAATTAAGATATGAAAAATAGATTAATATCAGAAAACCTAAGTTCAAAGTTGGTGATATCGTAAGAATATATAGGTGGAAATTTCATTTTGAAAAGGTTATATTAAACGATGGACGAACAAACTTTTTAAAATTGTTTATGTAATAGATACGGTTCCTTGGACTTATAAGATATATGATTTAGAAGGGGAAGAGATTTTAGGTTCATTTTATTCACAGGAATTGCAAAAGACAAAACTAAGCAGATAATACCCATGGGAGCAGTGGGTTGGTCCTTCACTCCCTCCTACTATACACCGTTGTGGACACTCGAGGGCCAAGTCCGAGCTGTATAACAGTATAAAATATGTGTGAAGGGGGACGTTCTTAGATCTGTGAACCCCAAACACAGAATCCTCAACTGAATAGTCAAGGCTGAACTTTTGTTTGTTGGTGTGTGTGTGTGTGTGTGTGTGTGTGTGTGTGTGTGTGTGTGTGTGTGTGTGTGTGTGTCCGTGTCCCAACCCTCACATTCAAAATCTCAACCCCAACCACCCAACCCTCGCCCAACACAATGTCTTTTTCAAAATGAGATTTCCACCTATGTATATTTTTGCGTTTTTTTTCTCTTCTTCCAATTCTGTCTTTTCAGGATTTCAGGTTTGATGATGTAGAAAGGGGGAGTAACTCTGCACTTTCTTCCCAGAACTAACAATATATATTTTTTATGTTTTTTTCTCTTCTTCCAATTCTGTCTTTTAAGGCTTTCAGGTTTGATGATGGAGAAAGGGGGAATAAGAACTTTCTTGATAGGTTTCGATCCCAAAGAGTGGTGGCATTTCAAGTCTCCAAAATAAACCCAACTTTCCAAGTCTCCAAGGTATAACCACATTCCTGTTGAGTTTCCAAGGTACGTATCACATTGTGAGTTATCAAGCCAGAACCCACATTTCAAGTCTCCAAAAATATAACCATCTATCCAAGACTCCAAGGTAGAATCACAATTTCCAGAAATATAGTGGGTTTCGGTGATAGATCTCACATAGTATAACTGTGGATCATCAAGGAAAACTCCATTTTTCCAATTTTTATGGGTTTCAGTGATAGATCTCACATAGTATAACTGTGGATCATCAAGGAAATCTCCATTTTTCCAATTTTTATGGATTTCAGTGAGAGATCTCACATAGTATAACTGTGGATCATCAAGGAAGTCTCCATTTTTCCAATTTTTATGAGTTTCAGTGATATATCTCACATAGTATAACTGTGGATCATCAAGGAAAACTCCATTTTTCCAATTTTTATGGGTTTCAGTGATAGATCTCACATAGTATAACTGTGGATCATCAAGGAAAACTCCATTTTTCAAAATGTCTGAAATTTGTGAGTCTCCAAGGTAAAACTTGTATTCTGGCTCATCAAGGTATAACTTGTTCAGGGGGTATTGTCTTGATAACTCACAATGAGTACTATTGTTGCAAAACTCTTTTTCAGGACTTTGCTGGTCTCCAAGGTGTACCTCTTTGGTTGGGTCATCAAGGACGAACTCGTTCTGTGGGTCTTGGTTGCTCATAAGGTCTTCAACCAAGCCAACAATTTCGCCCCAAGTTGTAGCAAAAGCAGTATTTTCATTTCGTATTTCAGATACAATTTCCTGTCAGAGAAAATAATAATGTATTAATCAAGTGATTTAATTATTAAATGAGTATGCTTCAATCAAACTTTGAAAATAGGAAAATAAAATCTTACTTCAACAGATAAGAGGTTTGAATCCAGTTCATCAACTTGAAGGTTTAGTTTCATACAAGTAGTCGATCTCCAAGGAACCCCAAAGTCATCCCACTCAAGGACTAGCTCATTCTGTGGGTCTTGGTCGCTCACAAGGTCTTCAACCAAGCCAAAAATTTCGCCCCAAGTTGTGGCAAAATCGGTATTTTCAGATACAATTTCCTGTGAGAGAAAACAACAATGTATTAATAATAATATAATAATGACCATTTTTACAGCCATTTTTCCCTGCTGTGCAGGGGTTCGCTTTTTCTTGAGGCAACGTTTTATGGCCGGATGCCCTTCCTGACGCCAACCCTGGTCACCTCTTACGACACACAGGGATATGGTACACCTATTCTAACTGGGGCATACACCGGGACCAGTACACTGGTACTCATTTCTCCGACCTCGGAAGGATGACAGGCTGAGTCAACCCCCTGGTGTTAATTCAGCAGCCAATGGGTCTTGAACTCAGGACCCTCAGATCCCAAGCCGCCACCCTAACCACTAAGCCAACACCAGGCTTAAAACAACAATGTATTAATTAAGTTATTTAATTATTAAATGAGTCGATGCTTCAATCAAACTGAAAATAGGGAAATAAAATCTTACCTCGATGGATAAGAGGTTTGAATACAGTTCATCAACTTGAAGGTTTAGTTCCATACAAGTTGTAGAGTTCGAGGCAAGCACACAGCACACCATTGCCAGCAAAAAAATGTTTAAAATGGAGCCTGGGCTTGAGGCTTTTATGGGGAAAGACTGGTAGGTGTGGTTTCCTTTGGAAATTCCCTGGGCAAGCCCAGGCAAATTTTTCAAAAGCATAACATTGTAGAATTTTCTGGTGATTTCTTTGTGAGTCAGAGAAGAACTGGAAATGATGTAAGAGTAGGCGGGGCTTAGCAAAAGTGGGCGGGGCTTAGGAAAAGTGGGCGTGGCGTACATAATACCTCATAAAAGTGGGCGGGGCTTAGAGAAAAGTGGGTGGGGCTTCGGGAAAGTGGGCGTGGCTTATGAAAATACCTCATGAAAAGTGGATGGGGCTAAGCAAAAGTGGGCGGGGCTTAGGAAAAGTGGGCATGGCTTACGAAAATACCTCATGAAAAGTGGGCGGGGCTTAGGGAAGAGTGGGCGGGGATTAAATAAAAGTGGGCGGGGCTTTTTCCATTGATATGTTGGGTGGTCGATCCAGTCGAAAAGTTAAAATATATATATATATATATATATATATATATATATATATATATATATATATATTTAATTTCTTCTACCCTTATTATCATTTTTTCCGTCGATACGTTTGTCTTTTGGGTAGTAGATGTAGTCAAAAAAAAAAATTTCAACATTTTTTTTGTGAGATTTGTTTTACGCTTATCAGCATTTAAAATGGCGATTTCAGTGAATACAGTGGCGATTCCGATGAAACTTGGTTGGTAGGTTCATACCATGACCTTGTGTGCAAATGAGAACTGTTGCTATGGACACCACCGTTGCCTAGCAACGGGACTTTGAAATTTTTGAAAAATAAAAAAAAAAATTATTTTTTCGACAATCAAAAATCGGGCCACGAGCGACTGTGGGCAGTACATTCAGCCATATTGTCAAAATTTGCAGCCGGATCCTATGAAAACTGTCGGAGAAGATAACTTTGAATGAACCCTGGTCGAAAACAAAAAAAAAAACGAAGTTCGTTATATCTCAGACACTATGAGTCAGATATACATGAAACTGGTATGGTAGGTATGGTATGTCCTAGTATGTATGGTATGTCCTAGTCCTAGTATGTCCATGGTATGTCCTAGTCATGTGTGAGAAAGAACCGTTGCTATGGACCCCTCTGTTGCCTCGCAACGTCTGAAAAACCTCAAAATGTGGGGCTATTTTAACGAAAAAACAATCTGCACCATTAACCCTTGACCCTAGAATCATGAATTTTTTTGTGCTTAATCCTCAGGTCATTCCCCATCGAACGGGCCCATCGCGTCAGGTTCTATTGGGTAGGCGACTACCCATGTCCGCCTACTGACTTGTCTGTCTGTCTGTCTGCCTGTTCGGTCCAGTGCTCCTTTAATACAATGGCGTTTCCGATGAAACTTGGTGGGTAGGTTCATACCATGACCGAGTTGTGTGCAAATGAGAACCGTTGCTATGGACACCAGCGTTGCCGAGCAACGGGACTTTGAAATTTTTGAAAAATCATTAAAAAATTATTTTTCCAAAAATCAAAAATCGGGCCATGAGCGACTGTGGGCAGTACATTCAGCCATATTTTCAAAAATTTGCAGCCGAATCCTATGAAAACTGTTGGAGAAGATAGACTTTGAATGAACCCTGGTCGAAAACAATAAAAAAACGAAGTTCGTTATATCTCAGAGACGATGAGTCAGATATACATGAAGCTGGTATGGTAGGTTCATGGTATGTCCGAGTTATATGTGAGAAAGAACCGTCGCTATGGACCCCTCCATTGCCTAGCAACGGCCGAAAGACCTCAAAATGTGGGGGTATTTAAACGAAAAAACAATCTGCAGCATTAACCCTTGAAGCTAGAATCATGAATTTTCTTGTGCTTTATCCTCAGGTCATTCCCCATCGAACGTGCCCATCGCGTCAGGTTCTATTGGGTAGGCGACTACCCATGTCCGTTGTCTGTCTGTTGGGTAGTCGATCCAGTGGAAATTTTTTTTTTCTTGAAATTTGATCTACCCTTATTATCAGTTTTTCCTCGATATGTTGGGTAGTTGATCCAGTGGAACAAAAAAAATTTTTTTTATTTTTTTTTGAAATTTGTTCTACCCTTATTATCAGTTCTTCCGTAGATGTTTGTTGGGTGGTCGATCCAGTCAAAAAAAAATATTTTTTTTTTTTTGAAATTTTATCTATCCTTATTATCAGTTTTTCTGTCGATATGTTGGGTATTTGACCCAGTGGAAATTTTTTTTCTTAATTTTTTTTTAAAATTTGTTCTTTCCAATTATCAGTTCTTCCGTAGATGTTTGTTGGGTAGTCGATCCAGTGGACAAAATAAATTAAAAAATATATATATTTTGAAATTTGTTCTCCCCTTATCAGTTTTTCCGTCGATATATTTGTCTGTTGGGTAGTCAATCCAGTCGAAATTTTTTTTTTTTTAAATGTTGAAATTTGTTTTACCCTTATTATCAGTTTTTCTGTCGATATGTTGGGTAGTCGATCCAGTCGAAAAAAAAGTGTTTTTTAAAATTAAAAAATAAAAAATGTTCTACCCTTATTATCATTTTTTCCATCGATATGTTTGTCTGTTGGCTTGTCGATCTCGTCGACAAAAAAAATTAAAAAAAGAAAAAAAATTGAAATTTGTTCTTCCCTTATTATCAGTTTTTCCGTCGATATGTTGGGTAGTTGATCCAGTCCAAAAAAAATGTTTTTTTTTTTTCATAAATTTGAAATTTGTTCTTCCCTTATTATCAGTTTTTCCATCGATATGTTTGTCTGTTGGGTCATCGATCTGGTTGAAAGAAACAAATTTTAAAAAAATTGAAATTTGTTCTTCCCTTATTATCAGTTTTTCCATCGATATGTTGGGTTGTCCATCCAGTCGAAAAAAATATATATATTTTTAAATTTTGAAATTTGTTCTTCCCTTATTATCAGTTTTCCATCGATATGTTTGTCTGTCTGTTGGGTAGTCGATCCAGTCGAAAAAAAAAATGTTTTTTTTTTTTAATTTGAAATTTGTTCTGCCCTTATTATCAGTTTTTCCGTCGTTATGTTTGTCTGTTGGGTAGTCGATCCAGTCGAAAAAAAAATTAAAATAAAATTTGAAATTTGTTCTACCCTTATTATCAGTTTTTCCGTCGATATGTTGGGAAGTCGATCCAGTCGAAAAAAAAAAAACAATTTTTTAATTTTGAAATTAGTTCTACCCATATTATCATTTTTTCCGTTGATATGTTTGTCTGTTGGGTATTCGATCTCGTCGAAAAAAAAAATTTCAAATTTTTTTTTTTATTTGTTCTACCCTTATCATCAGTATTTGAAATGACAATTTCAGTTAATACAATGGCGATTTCGATGAAATTTGGTTGGTAGGTTCATACCATGACCTAGTTGTGTGCAAATGAGAACCATTGCTGTGGACACCACCATTACCGAGCAACGGGACTTTGAAATTTTTGAAAAATCAAAAAAAAATTTTTTTTTGACAATCAAAAATCGGGCCACGAGCAACTGTGGGCAATACATTCAGCCATATTGTCAAAACTTTGCAGCCGGATCCTATGAAAACTGTCGGAGAAGATAGACTTTTAATGAACCCTGGTCGAAAACAATAAAAAAAAATGAAGTTCGTTATATCTCAGAGACTATAAGTCAGATGTACATGAAACTGGTATGGTAGGTTCATGGTATGTCCGAGTTATGTGTGAGAAAGAACCGTTGCTATGGACCCTCCGTTGCCTACCAGCGGCCGAAAAACCTCTAAATGTGGGGGTATTTTAATGAAAAAACAATCTGCAGCATTAACCCTTGATGCTAGAATCATGTATTTTCTTGTGCTTAATCCTCAGGTCATTCCCCATCGAACGGGCCCATCTCGTCAGGTTCTATTGGGTAGGCGACTACCCATGTCCACCTACCGGCTTGTTTGTCTGTCTGTCTGCCTGTTCGGTCCAGTGATCCGTTAATACAATGGCGATTTCGATAAAACGTGTTTGGTAGATTCATACGATGACCGAGTTGTGTGCAAATGAGAACCGTTGCTATGGACACTACCGTTGCCTTGCAACGGCCGAAAAACCTCTAAATGTGGGGGCATTTTAATGAAAAAAACAATCTGCAGCATTTACCTTTGAAGCTAGAATCATTAATTTTATTGTGCTTAATCCTCAGGTCATTCCCCCATCGAACGGGCCCATCGCATCAGGTTCTTAACAGTAGGTGACTACCCATGTCCGCCTACCGGCCTGTTTGTCTGTTTGTTTGTCTGTCTGTCTTTTAGCAACTTTACGGCAAAACGGCTTTAGCAAACACTATCAAATTTAATCAAAGGTCAAGGTCACGAAAAGATCAAAATCCTTTTTCGCTCATAACTTCATCAAAAATGATTTCATTTGCTTCAAACTAAGCTTATAGTGAACTTTATTCTATTTATCACTTATAATCCTACCTATTCCTATCGTGAAAAATGCATATTTGTGAAGATCGGTCGGGTCCGAAGTTTTGGGGGTCATGGCCATCGGTCAAAATTACAAATTTGCCATTAAAACTAAAACATGGTTAAGAAAATACAACTTTACGTGAAAATGTCTGGCTCAAACACTGTCAAATTGTATCCACAGGTGGATAATGAACCTCGGATGACCCCATTATCTTTTGGGTCCAATTGGCTCAAAGGTCAAGGTCAGGTCACGAAAAGGTCAAAATCGCTTTTCGCTCATAACTTCGTCAAAAATGATCCGGTTTACTTCAAACTAAGCTTATAGTGAACCTTATTCTATTTGTGACTTAAAATCCTAACAATCCTATCGTGAAAAATGCATACTTGTGAAGATCGGGGTTAAGGATGTATCAAATTTAAGTTTGATCCCCAAAATAACTTTTTGCCTTAAATGGGCGGGATTTGTTGTGCCTGGCACCACTTGTTTTAAAGTTGATTTTTCACCATTGAGAGATTGGGGAAAAAACGATATATTGCATGTTATTAAAAAAATGTATTGGGCCTGAAGTGTTCCACTGGATGAGGCATTGCGTGGCGAAGGTATGCACTCTACCGAATGCCCTTCTAGTTTTGTTTTTACCCATCATTTTTGGGCCCCCTAGAAGGGGCTAGGCCTAGTTGGCCTCCATTTAGGTCAGAGACAGTGATATTAAAATGAGCTCCATCTGACCAACCAATCATCCGTCCAAGTACTTTTGTGTACGCGATATTTCAAAAACCGTTGAACATTTAACTTTCATATTGCAGATTCCTCATGACGTTATCTCAACCTGATTAGATCACGGCTGTGATTGGCTGAATTATGTTGCCATGGCAACCATCTCGCAACTTGGCTTATGTTCGGGATATTTCAAAAACCATTCAACATTTAGTTTTCATATAACACCGATCGATTCCTCATACCACCCAAAAAGTAGGGCACCATGAGTATCATCTCCTTGTTCCTCTTCCCTTGCATTTATTGCGAAATTGGAACAAACATATGTATCTGTGATAACAAAAAAAATCGTCTCAATGGATCGTTTATTTTGAAAGTAAAAGAGAAATAATGATTAAAGGAGCTGCGGGTCAGGGAGCATACTGGTTGGGGACTTGGGGGGGCATGGAAGGGGGTGGTTAGCAGGTGCATTGTTCATCTGAGCTGAATTAGACCGCAACTCCCCACCTCCTCCCCAAACTCGGATCCACCCAGCGTACATATTGTTAGAAAGTGCTAATCTGAAGGCTTTCTTGAATTGTTTGAACCAACAATAAAACTGAACCCCATGAATATTTAATGCACACTTTCGCTTTACATCGTTATTACCATTACCAATCATTCTTTGACAAAGACGATTATTGGATACGTTTAAGTAATGACAGCACGTGCCAGGAGCCAAAAATGAGGAATGGATATAATTAATCAGATGTTCATCGAAGTGTCATTGTGAGTTGTGACTGTGCTGTTATTGAACGTTGCGTCACAATGAAGCAATTTGTGCAGACCGTGATTCCCAGAGAGGAAAACTTTCTGAACACTGGAAATTGTTCAGAAGTTTTCACACGATACTGGGTTAGGCAGCAATTATGGAGGAGCTAATGCCCTCTTGCTCCGACGAAGGACTAACGCTCGAAAGGTCAGCTCGTTTCCCATGGTCGTTAATATAATACTCGTATCGGCTTTCAGTTGATAAAAGTCCATTGTTTAACTTGTCAGCAGACGCAGACCGACATTAGCCTTCATGAAGCCAAGTATTCCATCGCAATTAAGGAGGATCGTGCAGGCAAATGAGAGTTCACCGATTTACCAAGTTGAATCATCAGTGGGTCAGGGAGATTAGTTGCAACAAGAGCTATGTGAGGAAACCTACTTGGCGTAAGATCTACATATTACATCTCCATCGGTTTAGGCGCTTATATAGCCACTTGTCGTTGGTGCGAACAAAAAGTTGGGCTTTCAGAGTTTCAATTACACAAGCAAAACGTGTCGTATTGTCCGACAAAATTTTAATTGACCATTTTTACCTGCGACATGTCGCAGGTCTATAAGAGATCCGCGCGACCACCACTGTTGTTGTTCTTCTTCTTGTTGGGGTCGACCTTTGAAATGTGTCCCCATTGGTCAGACAGCCGCCGGACCACACTGCACACCATATTGGTCGCTTGACTCCACTCACTATGGCACCAAACCAAAATGATATGGCCGTCATCTTGGTTTTCTGGTGAGCCGAAGACATTAGGCTTGGAGGCCTCTGCTGATTATACACTGTTCGGGTTTGTTGCATCACATTTCCATCGGCTTTGTTTGGATCGAGTGTTAATCACGATTCGGGACCCCGAAAAATCGAATCATATGTAGGATAATAGCTTTAATCAAGCCGGAGCCGAGTGTTGGCTTAGCGGTTGGGGTGGCTGGCTTCGGATCTTCAGGTCCTGAATTTGAGCCCTGTTGGCTGCTGAATTAACACCAGGTGAAGTTGACTCAGCCTGCCATCCTTCCAAGGTTGGTGAAATGAGTATCAGTGTACTGATGGAGGAGCACAGCATCAGTGGCACAGCTGTACTTCCAATAAAAGATAGCTACCTGGTAGCAAAGCTGCCATATGCAAAAACAGAACAGAACTAGAGGGAGAGCACTCGGTAGAGTGCAAAACCTCCACCGCCAATACTGCTAGGTCACTCAAGTGAACCTGATATCCTATTCATTCAATTTGACGTCAACATTGCTCACAGAGTTAGAGTTTGCAACGTTCCCTTTTACTTTTAACTTTTACATACTCAAATCATTCGTCATAACTAGATTCCTTGAGACATAAATTTATTTTATGTGGGTATATCCACCTGAAGTTCCAAAATCAGCCGCAATTACGATTTTGGCATGTTTTTTGTTGGAAATCACTTATAACATGTAGAAATGCAAAAGAAAAAAAATCGAAATTTTGTTGAAAAAAAAGTTGCAAAAATTTTTTTTCTCTAATTTTTTTTTTTGGGGGG
Organism: Eptatretus burgeri; assembly: GCF_056783735.1. Lineage (NCBI taxonomy): Eukaryota > Metazoa > Chordata > Myxini > Myxiniformes > Myxinidae > Eptatretus > Eptatretus burgeri. The sequence goes on from NC_140971.1 coordinate 86,220,432, forward strand.
GGGGGGTTTGGAAACCACTTAAAACATGGAGAAATACAAAGAAAAAATCGAAATTTTGTTGAAAAAAAAATTTGCAAAATTTTTTTCTCTATTTTTTGGGGGGGTGGGGGGGGGGTGGAAATCACTTAAAACATGTAGAAATGCAAAAAAAAAAAAGAAATCGAAATTTTGTTCAAAAAAAAAAGTTGCAAAACTTTTTTCTCTAACAATTATTGGATTTTGTACCCCAAGTCCAACATCTAATGGCATGATCCTTGGACCAGACCTAACCCCCCCCCCCACCAAGTTTCGTCGAAATCCATCGAGGAGTTTTTCCGTAATACTGTTCACAAACAAACAAACAAACAAACAGAAGGGAGTGAAAAACAGTAACCTCCATCCATCTTCGATGGCGGAGGTTAACAAGCCTGTCAGAATGCAGTCAATGCATGGCATGTCAGATCGCATGGTAATCAAGTGTTGTTACAATACTTCATGAAGTGGTGTCATGTAACATAAATTACTAAAAAAAACCAGAGCGTGACAGTTTTTCAATGGGCCCATATTGAGGTTAAACAATCCGTGACTGTGTCACGTGTCAATCACCGTGTCAATCAGGTTTTAAATTTTTTTGTAAACCTTGTCGAGGCTGTATGAGCGCAAACACACAGCAAAGGGGGGGGCATGAGAGCAAACGCATAGCAAGGGGGGCATGAGAGCAAACACACAGCAAGGGGGGCATGAGAGCAAACACACAGCAAGGGGGGCATGCGAGCAAACACACAGCAAGGGGGGCATGAGAGCAAACACACAGCAAGGGGGGCATGAGAGCAAACACACAGCAAGGGGGGCATGAGAGCAAACACACAGCAAGGGGGGCATGAGAGCAAACACACAGCAAGGGGGGCATGAGAGCAAACACACAGCAAGGGGGGCATGAGAGCAAACACACAGCAAGGGGGCATGAGAGCAAACACACAGCAAGGGGGGCATGAGAGCAAACACACAGCAAGGGGGGCATGAGAGCAAACACACAGCAAGGGGGCATGCGAGCAAACACACAGCAAGGGGGGCATGAGAGCAAACACACAGCAAGGGGGGCATGAGAGCAAACACACAGCAAGGGGGGGGGCATGAGAGCAAACACACAGCAAGGGGGGCATGAGAGCAAACACACAGCAAGGGGGGGCATGAGACAAGAGGGGTGGGAGTGGGAAAGACAAAACAGTGGGGAAGAGAGACAGGAGATCTGTAAAAGAGAGAGGGATGGGCCGGGGAACACTGGGTAAACAAAATGGACATTACAGAGACTTTCAGGAACGAAAGCAGGGAATTTGAAGGAGGTGGGTTTGGGGTGGGTTAACGGGAGTAGAAAAGATCGAGGATTTGGATGGGGGATGATAAGAGGTTGTGGTGAACAGCTGTTTTGAAGGCCTGGAGAATGCTATTGAATAGAGTGAGGGAGTTTATTCTAAAGGCGGGAAAAAAGAGGAATGAAAAAGTGAAGGTGAGGAGTGATTTGTGATTCTGGTAGTTTTACCAGAAGGGGTTGTTGGCGGACCTGAAGCACCCTACGGAAATATGGTGGGGACACATCGCAGACACAGCAGGGGGGGGGGGCAAGACTGGAGAGGAGACTGCAGAAGACAGAAAGACTACTTACCTGCCTGAGGTGAGAGTGAGAGGTCCAAAGACTCAGCCTCATCGTGGGAAGTACCAATGATAAACATAGCAGGAGATACCAGGTTATATAAGCTTGTTCTGATATAACCATGATGGAGGCTGATATGGATGACAGGTGTTGAGTTAATGTTTTATTAGCGCATTAAATGTTTCTAATAGCCCATTACAGGATTTTGTCGCAGGTTGTGATGACAGTGCGGTCATTCTTATTATTTTACACATTGGAAAGGTTACCATTTAGAAATAACCACGTGATGTTATGAACCCTTCCTCGATTTTGCCACTTCGGAAGTAGTTGAAGGTTGAGCAATAGTCCAGATGACATTTTCAAGGCATGATCCTGTAGTCTCCTCCAGTCCTTCTGTTGGGGTCAATTTCCAATTGCATCAACATCATAGGGCTGGCAGGATGGCCTCGACCTGGAGGTATGCATACTCGCCTCTAAGCTGTGTAGCCTGGGTTAAGCTCTTGGCCCTTCCATATAAACTGTCGTCATGGTGTTTCTCAGGCAGGGTAAGCCTGGTATTGGCTTAGCAGCTAGGGTGGTTGGCTTAGGATCTTAGGGGCCCTGAGTTCAATCCCCTAGTACCGTTGAATTAACACCAGGTGGGTTGACTGAACCTGCCATCCTTCTGAGGTCAGCAAAATGAGTACCAGCTTATTAGTAACAGAGGGCATTGCATCAGAGGCAGAGCCATGCCCTCAGAAAATGATGCAGCCAGCAACCACATGCTGCATACAAATAAATAAATAAGTAGCAGATAGGGTGATTCATCATTGTGTGTGTCATCCGTCGGGTGGACGCTATACTGGGTGCCCTGTCTGCCAACATTAGTCGTCGTCGTTGTCATTATCACTACTATTATCAAAACCAAACTCAGTGGTGCAATGGTTAGAGCATCTTCCCCGAATCTGGGAGACCGGTGATTCAATCCTTGCCGAGTTATACCAAAGACTTCAAAAATGGTACCTGCTGCCTCCTTGCTTGACGTTCAGCGTTGAAATGGAGCACCAACAAACAACCAGAGCATAGGCTTTGATGTCCCTCATGGCCTTCTCCTGCATTGAATTTCCTTCTAAGGGAATCCATGTTATTATTACACAGCATTATGATCTCCCACTACCATGCTGACAATGCATACCTTCAAGAGAACTTCCACCATCTTTCATTCGGACATCATAGTTTTGGAGACACGGCTTACAGACTGTTAGAATATCCAGTGCTCACTCTTGGAACTCAACGACTGCAGAATGTTTTACATAATAGTTATGACAGCACATCCCTTAACAATACCCTGTGACTTCTCTTGAAATTCGACACAAATATGCAAATATATTTTTTTTACATCAGATTTCATCAGAAATGTTCTGTGATACTTTATTGCTGTGAAGTGCATTTATGTTTTTGCTGCGAAGTCTAAAAGTAGTTAAATTGCTTAATAAAATGTGAAATGCATTTTGGAACTGCATTGGCTCCTCTGAAACCTGTGCAGCCAATTCAATGATGTCATTAATTATACATGGTCCATCGTGGCCCAACATGATATTGAAGAAGTGAGAGGCTGAGGTCTTTAGGTCTTTGTTGCTAGGCAGTAAGAGTATCAGGAGCATCCAAGATAAGAAAAAAAGGACTGCAGATTGTTTCTTTGCATCAATGACGTCAATATTATTTACCACTTGGCAAGCAGTTGAAGGTTGAGCAATAGTCTCGAGAACATTTTCAGGGAATGATCCTGTCGTCTCCGATAGTCCAATTGTATCGACATCATCGGGCTGGCAGAATGTCCAAGAGGTATACACTCTTTCTTCAAATTTGTTTAGCCTGGGGTTGAACCTCGATTTTTCCTGGAGGACCTGCTCACTTGAAGAGTGTAATTTCATGTGCAGGAAGGACTGTCTAAATCAGCTCAAAGTGCTCCAAATATTCAATCAGCATAGTTGCAACTGTGCTTGGAGCGAAGTTGATGGCACGCCATCGCAAACCGCCACGGTTCCCATCTAAAGCAAAGTTGAAAGATGGGAAAAAGTTTCACCAGGAATGACCCAATATGAAACTTTGAGTTTAAATTTTTTCCCCGTTTTGACCCTTGTGACCCTAAGTCCACCTTGTTACCCCATTGGGGCTCATATTCGTTCCATATTTGGTAAATTTCTGCCCAACCGTTCAGGAGAAGATAGCATGACGGCCGGACGCCGGATGGACAGAAAGACAGACAGACGGAGCCGATATTTTCAAAAAGCGTGGGGATAACCAGCAACCACATCGACGATATTTAAAGTCTAATTCAGTCTCAATTTTTTATATTTTCAAAAGTACTCAATGTGTGCTCAATTCCTTGTTAATGGCTGAACAATAGAGCACGATATTTTATCTTATGCCGAACTATTTTCCTGTTGACATTCTTCAAAACATCATAGTTCCGTAACAGAATAATCTTGAATACAAGTTGCAGTTGCATTATCAGGGAACTGCAGGTGCATGACCAGATGAAATCGCAATTTCCCCCGGCTGTTGCAATTTGCATGTGATGTTCTATGTTTTGTAAACTCGCCATGATATGACTTGGTAAGGACTGGGATCGGCTCAACTTCGCTAGCCATCACTTTCTACCCCCTCAAATTGTGCATAGTTGGCAAAAGGAGATTTGCGACACACAAACGTATACATTGCTCACCATCCTCAGCACATGAGCATAAGCCTGCAGCTGTTGGTGTAGTGCAACTTGGGTAAGACTCAATATTGGGTTGAACATTTGATAGAGATGGAGCGTGCAATAACGCACAAACGGCATTGCTTCTCGCACTACGGCTTGCATGAGTTCACAGTACGAATTCTCCGAACGTTGCTCTGGGCATTGGATGCAGAACCTGCACAGAGTTCGTGGCATTGGAAAGCAGGTCCTTTTAAATTCGGAGTTTCATTTCGTGGTGTACAAAGCCACACTGAAGGCGGCCTAATTTACCCTTTGCTGCGTGCTCGACCGCAAAATTAAAAAACCCGGGAGAAGGGCAGCAAGAAAGAAGGGGAAAGAAAGGGAAGTGCAGAAAAATAAAGAAAGGAGACATAAAGGGGGTGTAAAGGAGAAGAAAAGAAATAAACTAAAGGGAGGGGGACAGGGGTGACGGAGGGGTGATTGTGGGTGAAAATGGCAAGCAGAAAGCAGTGTGGCGAAGGCCCAGTGGCAGGATTTTCCAGTCTGAAAGCTGCATTTAGGCTTCACAGAGCGGAACGTCTCGATGCCCAGGGCCAAAACATGCTTCCATAGCTGTTTATACACAACCTATGGCTGTGCTTTTGTAGTAGAAGGCTTATTTACTTATAAACTTATATATTTGTCTATTTGTATTCATGCAACACAGGGTTTGTATTGGTGCAACCCCACAAGAGATATCTGTACTGCAGGCTCGTCGCCAGGGCTCAGTATTAAGGGGGGCATATGAACTGGATGGGGGGGGCACAATTATGATTTTTAATATTTTTGATAACCTGGTGTGCTATTGTATTCATGCAGCATTGACGCATCTATGCTGAGGTTGCCGTTGCATACTAACCAAATTGATCTCAGCTAGATTTAATATGTTCCGATGTTTTTGGCCTAAAATTATTCCAATGCAGGAGAGTCGCAACAAACTGGCACATTCACAATGCAGATATTCAATGATTAGACAATTGGCACCAATTCAGGTGAACTTATACAAGGTGTTGTCAAGAATTGGCAGTAGAAAATTAATATACCAGAGATACAATGACGAAACGGGGGAGTTTGGCACCGGAATCAGTTTACTTTCAAATAAGATACAGTAGGCTATGACCTGCAATCATCATGTTAAACTATCAACAGCAAATATGACCTACCTGAAGATACCACAAAGTTCGCATTTAAACCAGTCAATTACACAGAGGTAAGGTTATGCACAAAGCATTAGATATGGGATATGCAAACATCAAACACAACATTTAACTTAAACATCAGAAGGACAAAGCAGCCGACCACGGCGAGTGCTGACCACAACCACAACCGCAACCACAACCTTTTTTCCTTTTCTTAGCCATTTTCGTATATCCATGTCTTTTTCTACTGCTTCTAGCTAGCGCTCTCCGTGACTCGTCCCTCGTGACTCGTGTCACTACTGTCGCGACTCGCCAGATTTGACGGTTTATGATTTTATTTATTAAATTATGTATGCACCAAAAATAGGTTTTATCTGCATCATTTCAAATGAAAGCATGATTGCAAACACACATATTTTAAATTTTTATTAGAAAATTACTTTTGTAAGATGGAAGTTTGTGAAAGTCACGTGGTGCACTTCATCTTTAATTATGTAAATTTATGTCTTTTCATTATTCATATTATCATATTATGACGATATTACATTTATACCTAACTTACAACCAATCTGGTAACCTACTCAATAGGGCCTCCATATCGAAGACGCTGATTGGCTATTCCTCAAAACGAAATGATCCATGATATATATATATATATATATATATATATATATATATATATATATATATATATATATATATATATATATATATATATATATATATATATATATATATATATATATATATATACCCACAACATCGACATTCGACACGAGGTCTTGCGGCTGTCTGTCGTCTTGGCTTCTGGCATTGGTGCTTGCGTTATTATCTTTTATCTTGTGGGCTTGGACTGTATTGTCTTGCCAATTGCTTTTGGAGATGTGCTAGCAAGCGCACACTTATCTATTGAATGTTATTCAAAGAAGGATATTATTAAAGAACAGTGTTTATCCAAGAAGCCCTTATTATTCACCACACTGAACATCTGGAATAAGGGTTTTAGTTCACATAGGTGAACTCTTAAACAGCAAGGAGTTTACAGGGTGCAACAGGGCATAAATGGGTGGCATTCAAGTGGGGGGGGGGCACCAGATGCGCCATAGGGGGGCATTGCACCCAAATGCCCCCCCCCTAGCGACGGGCCTGCTGTAATGTCTGACCATCAGGGCAATGAGAGAAGACAAATGACGAAACTTGTATGAAAGAAAAAAAAAAATTCCAGCTCCATCTCTAACAGGAACAGGAGATTAAAGGATGCTCTTAAGGAGAAACCTGCTCTCGTCATGGAAGAATGTCACAGGAACTTAGAACCTTAAACAACCCCAGAAAAACATCCTCTTGTTAACAATTGTCAATTGTGCTAACTACTTCACAAACAACAAATGCCCATTGCACTAAGTACGAACTCAGATATAAATTCAATTGGGATAGAGAAAAGCGACAATCAATAGTAAGGTATTAATTTTCCAACTAGAATGACACTCGATAGCACGCATACCTCCGCCAGGCTGGACAGTTTCCCTTTTGTATCCCGTTGATAGGCCGTGTCTGGATCCAGATCTGAACCAAAATCGAATCAGCTTGTTCTTGTCACCGACCCAACTCATAAACCTAGTTTTGTCATAATCCGTCCATAATGTTTTAAAATATCCTGCTTTTATATATTTTTGGCGCCGTCTCTCAATTGTGAAGAATCACTTTAAAATAAAAAAAACAATTCCCGTCACTAGATCTTCACCAAAATCGAATAAATTCATCCATGGCAGACACCGAACCTGTTCACCAAGTTTCGTCCAAATGCATCAACAAACTTTTTGAAATATCGTGCTATATATCGTTTTGGCTCGATCACTCAATGGTGAAGAATCAATGTAAAAATTCTCGTGTCTGTATCTTGATCTTCACCAAAATCTAACCAATTCGTCCTTGTCACACACCCAACCTGTCCACCAAATTTTGTCCAAATCCTTTCAAAACCTTGATATTCTGCTCACAGACAAACAAACAGACGGACCAACAGGGGTGAAAACATAACCACCGCCAACCTTCGGTGGCAGATGTAATAATAGCAGCGTGATGATCTGTGTTTGGTCGCTATCATACAGCATAAGGAAAATGAAGATCATTTTTTTCAGACACTGTGGTTAAAAGTGTATATTTGATAGCTATGATTTGAGAGTCACAAAATTGAAGACAGCGGTTGTAATATTGCCACAGGGTGCAATGAAACCTCTGCAAAGTGAAAGGCCGTAAACAATGGACATTTTCCTGCCCATGTAAACAGTGCTGTTGACAAATACAATGGCACATGCTTTTTTGATTAATGAAAAGCAGTGTATAATATATGCAAAGGGCCTGTGCTGGCGACCTCAAGGGGGACACTTGTTGTAAGCATCGTACATCAACACAATGCACACACAAGTAGGAGGAGAGGACATTTATAAATAAGGAGGAGATTCTATAGGGGTGGGAAGTAAAAGTCTGGGTGTGTGATGTTCTGAATGTTCATAATTGAACTGGTGGTACAGAGCTGTCGGGGGGGGGGGGGGGGGGGGGAGTAACCAAGGATTTTGAGACCATATTGCTGAGAAGTTTGTCGATTGATCAGGAACATGTTGGGGAGAGACAGTGAAATGTATAGTGGAGATGAGGGTATGGGACTTGGCAAGCTCTGGGATTGGCTCAAGCTCATTCTCAGTGAGATGGTGATATCTCCAACTCGTACTTGACATCAGATGGCTTCACACAGCCTGGGAACAGTTGCAAGCTTTAATTGAGGAAAATAATAAAGGTACTTTCAGGTCTCACATTAACATTATCACCAGGTAGCATTAATTTTTTTAACAGAAGCCATTTTAAGGTGGGGGTGTGCTGATCTAAGCCCATGATCCATGTTCAAAAAAAAGAGAAAGGAATCATGCTTTACTGCTGATACCGAGTTAAGTTTCTGAGTGACCTTTGCCTATTCAAGCCTTTCTTGCCAATACTGGAGCTTTTGTGAGTTGGTCGTCTACTAGACAAAACCTGGATTACCCTTTGGCCATTCGGACAGCCTTGTTGCATCTTGTTTTTGATGTGGTCTTTGGTGTGTGACGTGCTGGTGAGGGCACAGTGCTTGCTATTCAGTGATCTCTAATTGGTTGTAAAGACAGCAGTAGATGTCATCATGACCAATTACAATTCATTAAATGATATAATAGCCGGTGCAAGGCCTTTACAGGTTGTTGACGATGAGCTGCTCATCAAGTTTAAGTTGCTTGA
>NC_140971.1:86244189-86276689 GCF_056783735.1 Eptatretus burgeri
TATATATATATATATATTCTGGAAAAAATTGAGACCACTGCAAAATTACCAGTTTTTCTGGTTTTACTATTTATAGGTATGTGTTTGAGTAAAATGAACATTTTTGTTTTATTGTATAAACTACTGACAACATTTCTACCAAATTCCGAATAAAAATATTGTCATTTGGAGCATTTATTTGCCGAAAATGACAACTGGTCAAAATAACAACAAAGATTCAGTGTTTTAAGATCACAAATAATACAAACAAAATCACTTCATATTCATTTTTAAACAACACAACACTAATGTTTTAACTTAGGAAGAGTTCAGAAATCAATATTTTGTGGAATAACCCTGATTTTCAACCACAGCTTTCATGTGTCTTGGCATGCTCTCCACCAGTCTTTGACATTGCTGTTGGGTGACTTTGGTCAAAATACATTGCTGTGGGGTGACCTTGGTTTGACTTTGGTCAAATAAAGTGACTTTGGCCACTCCTGGCGCAAAAAATTCAATCAGCTCGGCTTTGTTTGATGGCTTGTGACCATCCATCTTCCTCTTGATCACATTCCAGAGGTTTTCAATGGGGTTCAGGTCTGGGGATTGGGCTGGCCATGACAGGGTCTTGATCTGATGGTCCTCCATCCACACCTTGATTGACCTGGCTGTGTGGCATGGAGCATTGTCCTGCTGGAAAAACCAATCCTCAGAGTTGGGGAGCATTGTCAAAGCAGAAGGAAGCAAGTGTTCTTCCAGGACAACCTTGTACATGGCTTGATTCACGAGTCCTTCACAAAGACAAATCTGCCCGATTCCAGCCTTGCTGAAGCACCCCCAGATCATCACCGATCCTCCACCAAATTTCACAGTGGGTGCGAGACACTGTGGCTTGTCGGCCTCTCCAGGTCTCCGTCTAACCATTAGACGACCAGGTGTTAGGCAAAGCTGAAAATTTGACTCATCAGAGAAGATGACCTTACTCCAGTCCTCTACGGTCCAATCCTTCTGGTCTTTTGCAAACCTCAGCCTGGGTCTTCTTTGCTTCTCATTGATGAAGGGCTTTTTCTTGCTTTGCACGACTTCAACCCTGCCGCTAGGAGCCTGTTTTGAACCGTCCTCGCCGTGCACTTCACCCGAGCTGCCGTTTGCCATTCTTTTTGTAGGTCACTTGATGTCATCCTACGGTTGTTGAGTGACATTCGAATGAGTTGGCTGTCATCCCACTCAGTGGAAAGTCGTTTTCACCCTCTGCCAGTCTGTAGCTTTGTTGTCCCCAATGTCTGCTGCTTGACCTTGTTCTTATGAACCGCCGTCTTTGAAATTTTAAGGATGGAAGCAACGTGAAGCTCACTGTTTCCCTCTGCCAGTGAAGCCAGAATTGAACCCTTCTTTTCCTCACGCAAAACTTTTCTTTTCAACTCTTTTGGCATGGTCAACAGTTATTTTTTTGATTCCAATTACTTTTGAGGTACTACGAGCACTGTTTTTGCCATCCAGCTGGTCCTATTGCAAGAGGATAGTGACGACCACAGCAGTGGTTTTTATACTTTTCCTCGTTAAATAAGATTCGGTTCAGGTGATCACCTAATCAGTACCTCACTTAGTAGAATGAGGTGTTCCTGTGTTGGAATTCAACAGACACTGGAATGGAATGGCTGCCATACATGTGGAGATGCTGATGAAAATTATTTTTGGAGTGGTGTCTTATTTTTTTCCAGAGCTGTGTGTATATATATATATATATATATATATATATATATATATATATATATATATATATATATATATATATATATATATATATATATATATATATATATATATATACATACATATGTACATGACCTTTCCCAGGTCAGGTTTTTCCATTTCAGTTGGCAATTTTGGTCTGAGAAGGTCCTGCAATGTAGTGAACACATTTTAATCCAGTGTCCTTCATATAATCATGGAGTACAGAAAAAAAACATGGCCGTCCATTCAAATGTGTGGAAGTTAAATATGGCTGTACTTCAGATAATGAATGTACAGGCTCATTTAAGAGACTTACATGAATAAAAGAACACAACAAAACGAAAAAGGGAAACTGAAGTTCCGACACCTGGGACCCTATCCAGATGAGCCTCAAAAGAGCTGCCTGCAGGAATCTCAGTGACAACCAGCCTATAGCTACAGACAGCTGGATGTAGAGCTGTCAGCACTGCCAATGGAGCAGAACAGCAGCCTTGGTAACAAGCCAACATGGAGCAGGAGCTGTCTATTTACCGAGCAAGAAAGCTCTTTGCATATTCAATAGTTAGTATGTTTAGTAGTTTAGAAATGACAGTTGAATCGTGATCGACTGCCAAGCGCTTAGACGTGTTGACATTTATTATTTGAAGTGTGTTGTGGTCTGGTGGATCAGGTTTTGAATTCACTAATTTGTTTTAGTGTTTCCATTTCGAACACAAACCATCATGACCGACTAAGAGTACACTTTATAAAACCGCTAAGGAGAAAATAGCTATGCAATTAAACGTGAGCAAATATCAGGGGACTGAAGCTAACTACACTGCCATGGCCACAATCCAGCAGGTTTGTACACAGCAAGCAGCTGGCTGATGGTTATTTGCATCATTTCTGGGGGCATGGCTGGTGGCACTGATTTAGTGTCCCCTTTAGGTTAAGGCTGGAATTTGGCCAGAATCCTGGCAATTGCCTCCTCTTTGAAAAAACTCCGTGGGATCAAACAATGCTGGCGGGATCAAACCCTGGCTTAACATTCCATCTGAAGGACGACGGCCGCCACACTCATTTGTTGCAACGCCTTTCTGTGAAACACCATGGTTGGAGTTTATAGTGAGGCTAGAAACTGAACCAGGCGATACCTTTGCGCCTTCACGCCAATCTATCTCGCTCTCAATCAGAAGTGTGAAAGCTAACACGACACATCTGTAGTTGTTATCTCAACCTTCAGGGTAACAATAATATAGATTCACATAATAATGCATTTGCCATGCAAGCAGCAATTCTCACACACCTGGTCGCATGCATGCAGTCGAGGTCTCCAGAGTAAAGTCCAACTCGTCAACTCCATGGGTGCTGTGATTCAGGAGGTTTGTTAGAGCTGTATTGCCTCTGGTGCAGCAACTTCAGACCTCAGCTTGTTAACCATGAACTGTCATTTCTGAAAAAAGATCTTTGGGCCTCTGGAAAAATGCAGTGCACGCTTTGTAGGTTGTTTGGTTGGGCATATTCAATTAGTTTACCTTTGGCATCAGCCGTAAAAAAAAAAAAAAATATATATATATATCACATCACCATTGGCAAGTGCTTTTCTGCTTGTCTGCATTTCCAGTCGGCAGATTGTTAACACCAACATAAACAATGAAAAAAAAAAAAGACCAAGTTTCACCCAGAAATTCTTTGGACTTCTCAGATCTGACGTTTAACTCTTAGAAGTCTTATTTTTTCAGCAATTTCAGAGTTGGGTGTAGATTTGACTGCAGGGATTACACAAGTTAATTTTTTTTAAAGAGCTTGGTTGATCCAACCCAGTCTCACAATCATTTGCCCAAGACATTTAGAACTGTAATATTTGCAGTGAAGCATGTCAGATATCTTGATGTTAGTGGATAAAATTCGAAACATTTCACAAATTGCTCTTTATGGACATTTTAATTAGAACTTGGTGCATGCATCATTGCCTGTTCGTCCTTGTCCTGAATACCGTGTCCAGACAGATATAATCTGGGGGTAACTCTGATTTGATCTGATGTACCATACTCTGTTCTGCTGAAGCAGTTTCTTCACCGGGGTCATGATGGGTTGTTTGCCATCCCTCTCCCAGCAGTAGTTAGGGAAGGAATTTGTAATTTGGCCATGGTGACGGTGATAGTTCGCTTACTCTTCACGAATGACACCTTGGGATCTTTAACGTCCACCAACTAATGCTGGCAGATGGGACGACCAGTTTAATGTCCATTTGAGGGACGGCACAAACATCGATTCATCCGCAAAAAATGATGGCTCACGGGTCACATGGCTCAAAAAATGATGGCTCACATGATCCTGTGGAACACCAGGATGACAATTGAGAGCTGGGTCGAGATTCGGAAAGCAGGCTCGACAGCTTAGAGGTGAGTGTGCATATCTCTCGGCCATCCTATCAGCCCGTAATAACGAGTACGTACCAATTCACAAGCATTGTGATTGAGGGGAAAGTTTGAGTGTTCACATGAAATTCTTTAATATGGGTCACATAGCAGAGGAGTGATCTAGTTGGCATCAAAAGAAGGCGTGGTGTTGGATCACGTGAGCCATCACCACATTTCCACGCACGGCACCTCCTGCCGGCGAGTTATGCAAGACCAAATTATTTTACCATGTTCACCCAGACTTACTCCGTACTACTCATCCACTACATGGATGGAATAACTCCTCCGAAGTTAACATACTCAAACCATTCAATGGCATTCACCCAATTTGTACACTACTCCTAGATCGACTAATTCGGATTACTGTGTGTAGGAATTAATAGAGGAAACCACCTACACCTAAACCTGCACACTCAGTGTATGTACACTATTGTTATAAAAATAATCAAAACGGAAAATTCTAGCCCTCTCACCAGAGCAGGACAGGTTGACAACAGCCGGCTCAGCTAAGCTTCCTTTGGCTTGTCGAGGCTTAGGGGATTGAAAAGTTCTGTGGCACGCCTGGAGCAGTTCCATTAAAAGCACTAAGCATAATTTAATGGAAGGCAATTCAGGCACAAGTCACGATGGAGCACAACCTTCAAAGGAGTGGAAAAGGTGAAATATTTAGAATGCAAATAAATAAATTAAATTGGCAGAAACCACAAACGGACTTTTTCAAATGCGGATAATTGGTGCTGTGACTGGGTGACGAAGAAACCGAGTTAAGTGAGTAAATCTTCGCAAAGATGATTTTTTATGAATCATTTCAAAATCTGAGGCAATACGGCTCAGAAAACACAGAAGGCCGTTCTTACGATATGAAAATGAGTAGTGTTGCGGTGCTCAAAACTCAACTCTGGAGATTGCATTTCATTTTGGTGGAATGTATTGGGAAAAGTATGAGAATCGCATAAGGTCACAAAGGAAACAAATATTGGACTCACGAGCAGGAAAAAAATATAAAGTAAGCTCCCAAAATTCATAATGGGACTCCACACTCATTCCTTCCAGCTGGTTCCCTGTTGCCTTTTGCCCGTGGCAACCAATCCATCTGGTGTTGTTGATAACGTCGATGCAATGGCAGGTGGTCACTGGTACATATTGGGTATCCCAACCGTTCCCCCCACTACCCCCAACAACATCGACCATTTCCAATCCCCACCCTCTCTACACCTTTTCCCTCAGACACCACATGGAACTTCTGCTCTGTGTCAAGCCCCCACCAACCACCCCCCCACCCCACCCCAACGGCCACTGCTAATCACCACCGCTCCACCATTAGTGAAGAAGTGCACGTGGAGAAGAGCCTGGAGCCAGTATCCAGCACCATATTGCTTCATCTTTCAATGGCATTTCAGGCTGTTAGGCCATGAATACATACCAGCTGAGATGCTAGAAGTGCATTTTCCAGCACAGTGTGGCCTGGCATGTTAAAGAGCAGGTTGTGGGTCACCAAACATGTTCTGAAAATTTATCAATATGATTTTATGTGCATTAAATAGTTTGATGCAAACTTTTATGGTTGCCTAACTATTGGGGAAATTAATGAAATTTAACTCCGAAGTTGTTATTTCTCGAGGCTGTTGAAAAAAACAAACAGCCGCATGCCATATATGGATGGTGACGTCACATTCTCCAAAACAAAGCAGACGCTCACTCACTCATTGAAGAAGTGTCCAGTTCAGCGGGCCGTTCTTTCGCTTTTTTTGAGCTTGCAACTGTCTATATTATCCTTTTTTTAATTTTGAATTATTGTAGAATAAAGTTATTTGGATATTTGTACATCATGCCTTGTACGTGTGTCATCATGTTTTGCGAAAATGGCTGGAAAATGGGTAATCGCTCCCACCGATTCCCGAAGGAATCAAACATTCGCCGGCAGTGGATAAGATTTGTACAAATAAAACGGACGAATTTTCCCCCAAAGAAAACGGGTAAAGAGGACCCTTTGGATAGACTTGTCATTTGTGGTGGCCATTTCACAGCCGAGGATTACGAAGGCATAAATACATCTGATCACCACTCTGTGAATATGAGTTGTTGGTTGACAAGTTCTCCAGATACTGCTCTGTCACAGAATCAATTGTTGAGTTTAAGTGAGAAAAACCTTGAAATGTATTCTTAAAGAGAGTATGGAAAAACACATAAATAAACTTTCTGAAAAACACAAGCATGAAAAAAATTTCTCAACAAATCAACTTATTGTTGATTAAATTACTTTTTTTAACAGCATCAGCAAATTGGGCTATTTCATTTCAATTGTAAAAAATTGATCAATTTTCCACTTTTTTTTCTAAATTTGGTAGAATATTTCCCAATGAGGCTAAACATGTTTTGGTATTTATATGCCACAACAGTCTCTTGAAAGTTGGGGTTTATTCTAACTGTTCACTTTCGCTGGGGTCAAGCTCAGCTGTCAGAAAGACTTCAACGCCAAGGCAACGGTGTATAATATATTAGGGTCCATTATTGATTCATTCTATTTCTGACTCTTGAGTGACGGAGAGGGTTAAAAATTATTATATCAAGTCACAAACGAATCAAACTTTACATTATTTTTTGCATCGAACAAGAAAATGAAAATCTACAAACCACTCTGTCTCGTGGAGTCTGTCAGTGTGAACTGCCGGGCAGTCAGTCCTGCCACTTGTACACGAAATAGGCCGTTTTCTGGCACTTGCAAGTGGCTCAAATGTATATGGCTCAGGGCCAGAAACTCCATAATATAAATTCCCATCATCCTCCGACTCGTCCTCGGCATTATCGGAATGAAAACACTCAATTTCATCGCCGCTGAAATCACTCTCTGATTCGCATCTCACCATTGTTCACACGCTGTTTCCGAATGTTCACGAAGTTTTTGGAGAACGTGACATCATAGCATCTTCGGTAACTTCCGGACTGTTTTTTGATCACTGACAAAAGTTTAGACTTAAAAGTTAATTTTAGCATATTTTGAGTTTCAAATGTAAGAAAATAATTGCCCAACGATTATAATTAATGTGATTACAACCTTCGAATCATGCGGTCATCAGTGACCCAAAACCTGCTCTTTAAGCATCATCATTAAGGAGAGACATTGACCTTCCCGAAGCATGAATGCAATGCTCGTAGTAAGACTAGACACATTTAGGGCAAGTTTGTCAACAATTTATTAAAATCGTATGCCGAATTTATCTATGTACAAATTCCGCCTCACTGCAAGTCGTAGAAAAACACAAAACTGGTTTATACAACTCTGAGCCCATATTTCCCACTCACGTATGGCAACGAGTGAAGAAATGTATCCGTGCCAAAAACATTTCATTCACAATCCGACTGCCTTTCATCCTCCATAATGCTTATATATTATTCACCAAATTGTTCCCAAGTAGTTCATGTTGCTATATTCCATCGCCACTGCTGGAATATTTCTAGAACCACAAGGGTTTACATGATGTGTATGCAAAAATGCAGCATTCCTTCATACATCCGGAACATTCTTCCCCTTTCTCCATCATCTGGCCATCCTTCCCTTCTGACAGTTCTTCATTTTCTCAACTCCCTCCTCCTTCCACTTTGTATACACAAGATGGACCCTCATGCCATTTCTTGCAAAATAGATATATTTATACGAATCAGATACGATCCACACAAATTTATGCTCATATGATCATTATGCAAGATATTAAAATCAGTTCAAGGCTTTAAGCCAGTCTACACCAGCATCCACATCTGTATTTATAATACTGTGCATTCAGCAATAATTTAGATTCTCAGCTATATCCTTATTACCTTAAAATGTACAACTTCCTGGTCTTGCACAATTATCGGTCCCACGTAAATGTGCGACGATCGCATCGATAGAGATCCTTACTTGGTCTGGAAAATAAAATAAAATAATGAAATAAAAATCGACATCAAGTATTCCATACATCGTAGATCCTTCTTACAGTTGATGGTTGAGTGCTATTGGTTTGAGTTTTCATTCTCAAAGTTTTGGCCCATTCATTCTGCATTAATCCGATACAAACATCACAAACCACTGACAGCTCTGTAGAATGCTACAAGCTGTGTCCTGCTTATCTTATCGGGCACATGTAAACACATGTTAGTAATCACGGTGCTATAAAAAACACGGTTTTGCTCCAAAAATAAAAGATTGGCGGAGGGCAAACATACCGGGAAAGGCTTTGGGAATGCAAGGAATTTCTGGCCAATATCCTTTGTTCCCTGTGCCCCCCGGCAACTGTTCTTTGGACACCACCCTCCTGCGCACTTCTTTAGGACACACCGGGGCCTTTCTCTGAGAAAGTCATAGCCAGCGTACAAAGAGATCATGACCATTTTCCTGTTGAACGTATTGTTAATTTGGAGTTTTCCGAAAAGATTTCCAGCTGCTGTTATCCCAGGTGGCAATTTGTGAATCTGAACATCTATAAACAAGATAATGTTGAAACCCAGTAGGTATGAATACAGAAAATTAGCATTCGAGAAAAATCCAAACTCCCCTCCAAAAATTAGCATTCGAGAAAAATGCAAACTCCCCTCCAGAAAAAAAACGAACATAATCATGACAGTGAAGGCCTCATCATCGTTGGCTTGTCGTATGCATTTGGCATGGATTGCAGACAATGAACACCCCCCCAACCCACAAACAGTAGTCGGACAGATTACAGCCACTCATTGTACTTGGTGCTATGATTGGAATCGAGTCACCAAGAAACAGAATGCCCGTTAACAATGGAGTCTCGACACCGAGGAATTAAAAACAAAACAAACAAAACATGTTTACCATTTCCTGTAGACATAAAGCAACACAGAATTAAAACTGTTGTTGCATGCATGATCCAAAAAGTGACAAAAGATAAAAAAAAAAGTTTTTTCTTTATCATCCTCCAAAACTGCTGTTGTGCACCTGAAAATATATTACGTGTCACCGCATTTATGATAACATAAAAGCAGTGAAGTGGGGTGCTGCTCACTTGTTACGATTATCCATCACCATCTCTACTTCATAGAAAAAGCCTCGCAAAGGGTCCATCATTTCCCTCCACACCCCCCCCCCATCCACCTCCCCCTGATATTTTGCCGTAATCGGAGCTTTGCAGACCACCTTTCATTCTCCACCCCAGCGAGTTTCCAGCAGAGCGTTTCAGTATGGAAAGCAAAACTCACCGGCTCTTCACTGGCATGCACACGCCTAGCTGCAAATGAATTTTTTTTGCACACCTATGTACTTGCAAAGACCTTCGAGCAGCTGAAATTACTCATCTTCATGGGGGGGGGGGGGTCTAAAACACGGCATTAAAACATGATACGGCCAACACCGGGTCTTGGCGTGAGGTTTGTTCTCAGCATTTGAAAGAAAGAAAGAAAAAAAGCTGTTTAAACACCGCATTGTTATACTCGCAACCAATTTCGGCCAATAAGAAGCTCCATCTCTTATGTTGTAGCATAGGCCGGGGGGGTGGGAGGAGGGGTAGCATAGGCTGGGGGGTTGAGGGACGGGTAACATAGGCCAAGGGGTGGGGGAGGGGTAGCATAGGCCAAGGGGTGGGGGTAGCATAGGCTGGGGTGGGGGGCAGCACAAGCTGGGGGAGGTGGGGGGAGGGGTAGCATAGGCTGGGGTGGTGGGGGGTTGCACACGCTAGAGTGGCACATTCTGCTCGAAGATTTCCTGCTTATCAATGAATTCCAGGGAGAAAAGACCAAATGGGCTATTTTTCCACTCATAATTGTGAGCTTTGTGGAGGATTATATTGCGTCCCTAAGGAGGTCTTTGGAGAGGTATTTCAGACCCTATCCTATGGATCACACAATTAGACCAAGGTTGGCCTCTGTGCAAAGAATGTTTTACCTTTAGTGGCATACACCAACTTCCTAAGAAACCAGTAATAATTTGGAGTGTTTAAAGATAGGTCTCCATTAATTCAGTCAATAAAACAAACTGTACATCAAATCTGTGAAGCGTCTATGTAGGTTGGTCCACATTAAACCAACAAGTGAAGATTCATTAAAAGTTCAAAAATATAAAAAAATAAAAGCAACCCTTAAACAAAAACATAATATGAAGTCTTTAACTGCATAATTATGCAGCTGATTCACAGTGTTTTAAACTCTAAAGACTTAAAAAGTATCTCGTCTGTTCTAGACCGTCATAAGTGGATCGAAGCTCTCCACAGAACTACCCATCCATTGAGCAGGATCTCCAAATGATGTGGCAGGAATGAATCCGCCTTCGCACAGGTCCTCTAGTCATGAACTAGTCCGAGAGATGCTGATGTTGACAGAACCGCCGGAATGGTGCCACTCCATAGCTACACGTGCAAGGTCACCGACAATGCAACCAGGAGTACCAGCATCGCAAGTTGTGTCCACTGTGAATGCCTGATTTTGGTAGCGCCGTTTCTCGTGCCGTGTGAAGCCTTCCGCCCCTCAACTGCAATTAAAGCACAGAGTAGAGACAAATTAATGTTGTTTACCACCACAACGGTCCACGAGAAGTAAGAATCCTGGCTTGGATTTATACCCTGATCGAGACAGGTTATTTACGGACGATTGTTACCTTTTAGCCTGAAATTCCATTTTTCGGTTACTTTTATACTCAAATGTAATTTAACCGACCCATTTTAAGGTAAACGGAATCTAACTGACCCTGCCATTGTGAGGCCAAGAATTGACTGTGTGCGAAAAATAAGAAAAGGCTTGGTTTATTGAAGATGAAAAGGGAGACAGACAGAAAGAAGTACACAAGAACAAGAACCCAGAAGGCAAGGGAAGAAGCAATGAGGAAAAAATGGGTTAAGAAACAAAGAAAGAAATGGAGTGAAGCGGAGGGAGAGAGGAAATAAATGGAATAGGGGAAAAAGAAGAAGGGGAAAAAATGAAGGAAGGTATAAGGAAAAACAAAGGCAGGGGAAAACAAGATAGGGGGAAAGCAAAGGGTGGGGGAACAAAAGGTGGAGGGCGCAGGTGGGGAAGGAGGCAAAGGTGACATATACAGAGAGCAGGCAGGGGGGGGGGGGAGAGGAGAAGAAATGGAGAGAACAATGGTGGGAAATAATGGAAAGAGGAGGGAAGCAAAAGGACAAGGGGGGCAGTTAAAGCAATAGAAAGGAAGGGAAAGGCAATGAATGAACGGAGGAAGGAAAAGGCAACGAATTAATGGAGGATGGGAAAGGCAACGAATTAAGGGGGGTAATTCCACGTAATAATGGACATGAAGCATAAAATTTGAAAATGTATTTTTCAAAAGGATTTCTGTTGGACGGTGTTTAGTTAGGTCTGAATTTTCATAATTTATGCGATATTTACTCCTTGGATGATGTCACGTGATTTGGCGGCCATCTTGAAAGAACTGCCTCAACGTCTTCCATCGGTTAGTCATTCTGTCTGTGATCATTTTGTCGAAAATATGGCTATTTGATGAATGTTTTAATCCGAAGTAGTATTCACTGATGAATATTACTGATATAGGATCAGGCTGTAGTATAATATTTGAAACATTTCCACTGTTGTATACCTTTTTTTTGCATTTTATTGTACCAGGTGCACATTGTTACGTCCGTTACATTTTTTAGTGTTATTCACGCCTACAGTCCACGGTCTAATGCCTTTTTGATCAAAATATAATTTTTCTCTTTGCAAACTCATCCATTATTTATAAAATATACGATTTTCCTTGAGGGGTCCACTCATTTTCTGGAAAATTCGCATGGGTTATGTCCGTTACATTGCTGGGTTAACGTCCGTTACAGTGAACTTTTCAAAATATTTTAACAAACAGACAGATCGTATCGTTGGAATATAGAAAGTATGCCACTAATGCTTAGTTTGCTTACCGTGAATGAAAGGTATAATACAAATTCGTTATTTCGCAGGATTTAAGAATTGTGCTATGGCCAGTTTTAGTTGTGTCCATTTTGATGTTACGTCCGTTACACCTCTTAAATGTTGATTTTTGCTTTAGTAGTAGACTACACAGTGGGGTTTGTACCAATATCAGAAAGCCATAGAGACTAATTACGATATGTAATAAAGAAACTCTCTGTAATATGGCCAACCTTTTCAAAATTTCAACATTAGTGATGCAATTTTTGTGTCAATGTTATGTCCGTTATGCTGGAATTACCCAGGGAGGAAGGGAAAGGCAATGAATGAACGGAGGAAGGGAAAGGCAACGAATGAACGGAGGAAGGGAAAGGCAATGAATGAACGGAGGAAGGGAAAGGCAATGAATGAACGGAGGAAGGGAAAGGCAATGAATGAACGGAGGAAGGGAAAGGCAATGAATGAACGGAGGAAGGGAAAGGCAACGAATGAATGGAGGAAGGGAAAGGCAACGAATGAAGGGAGGAAGGGAAAGGCAACGAATGAACAGAGGAAGGGAAAGGCAACGAATGAACAGAGGAAGGGAAAGGAAACGAATGAACGGAGGAAGGGAAAGGCAACGAATGAACAGAGGAAGGGGAAGGCAACGAATGAACGGAGGAAGGGGAAGGCAACGAATGAAGGGAGGAAGGGAAAGGCAACAAATGAATGGAAGAAGGGAAAGGCAACGATTGAACGGAGGAAGGAAAGAGGGATGGAGGGAAAGGCAAAGTTGGAAGGAGGGAAGGAGGGAAAGAGGGAAATGCAAAGAGGGAAGGAGGGAAAGAGGGAAATGCAAAGAGGAAAGGAGGCAAAGAGGGAGGGAGGGAAGGAGGCAAAGAGGGAGGATGGAAGGAGGCAAAGAGGGAGGACGGAAGGAGGCAAAGAGGGAAGGAGGGAAAGGCAAAGAGGGAAGGAGGGAAAGGCAAAGAGGGAAGTTGGAAAAGGCAAAGAGGGAAGGGCAAAGAGGGAAGGAGGGAAAGGCAAAGAGGGAAGGAGGGAAAGGCAAGGTTGGAAGGAAGTTGGAATAGCAAACAAAGGAAAGGGTACCCAAAGGAAGTGGGGGGGGGGGTCGGTGTCGGGGTGGAGGAAACAAAGAAAGAGGGGGTGGGACATGAAGCAAAGAAGAAATGCAAAGGAGGAAAGAAAAGAACCAGTAAATTAAGGAGAAGGAGAAAAGAAAAAGAAAAGGTCATGTGTTTGCCAGAAGTTAGACAGATGTAGAAAGTAAAGGGATTTAGTACTATCACTCACTATGCTCCTTATCCTGCCTTCCTGGACTCGCTTTTCTCCCAGGAGGGTTGGTCGAGTGCGGGGAATCGTTGTGACCCTCTGAGGTTGTGAGAGGGAGGAAAGGGTTGCCAAAACAGGGCCGGTAAAGTACTATACTTGCCCCTGTGGTTTCAATTACATTGGTCTACAATTCACGAGTAACATTCTATATTTGAGCTGAAAAAGTAGTTTTGTGAGCGATTATACAAAAACAAAACAAGGACAACACATTGTACACTAAGTTATCAGTTTGAAAGTAAGCAGAGTGCAAAAAAAAAAAATGAAGCAAATACCAGTATACAACTCCAAAGTTGATAATTGGACATTCTCATGGCATGGATTGCAACAGACTGTCTTGAAGTTGGTCAGTGCAAAAATGAAAATTTTTAAAGCTTGTTCCAAAAAACTCTTAGTTCTCATCTAAGCACAGATTTTGTCATTTTTAAGCTAACACCATTGTCTTATTGAGATATTCCAAGTAATTAAATACGAGTGGAATTTTAGACAATTTTTGGGGAGATGTTAAATTTTAAAATAGCTTTTTATGTGCCTTACATAATTACTGAAGTGCATTCCTGGTGCTGAGCACACCAACACAATCATGACACAGTACCAGCGTGAAGACGTACTCTACACTCGTAACATTTGTGAAGGCAGTGCAGAACAAACACAACTGCAAAACGTTGACAATAAAAGCATCATTTTTAAAACCAAAAAGTAAAAGAGAAATTGACACAAAACCTTCGCCCTCTGATCAATTTGATTATTAGTCCGACATGCACACTCTCAGCCCACATGGAATGAAGAACTAGTCTTGCTGTTGAAAGCTAGTGTCGATCTGCGTCGTAGGACAGGTAGATCAATGGCAATTGACAAGTTTCAGGTGTTAACCATGATTTGCTGCGATGAAGGATTTGCACCCAAAACGACAGCTTCTCCTCATTTCTCATGGCGGTGGTTAACATACCTTCATAAATTGTTTAGACATTCTTAGTTTGACTACCATCTTAATGTGGTCTCTCTTGCTTCGATTTGTTAGTGAGATAAGGCTAAGACCATTGTCTTGTTGAACTATTCTAAATTACTTTAGCTGGTATTTTGGAGCCAATGATATCTTAGCATAGCAGCACATGTCAAAGTTCGTTTTATGGAAATGATACATTCTCTTGATAAATCGGTTGCAGGTGAGTCAGAACCGGCCACTCCCAGACTTCTGGCCTGGATATCCGCCCGTTCCGACGACACTGCAAACCCTGCCAACACTCATAAGAGTTGAGGTACAAAAAGTCATTTTCAAGAGCGAGCTTACTTGTGGGGCAGCAAACAGAGATACGGAGACGAAAGCATCGCTTGCTGCCATCCTCGGCTTGTTCCACCGGAGTCGCTGTGAGAAACAACGTTTTTCATCTGATGTCAGCGAGAAAGCAACTATCTATATAAATCAAGAAAAAAAATACCTTTTTCCAAATTTAAACTGTATATCATACCCTGCAGTGTGTACACCATCTCCTCTATCAATCTATCTCACTTCTGCAGCTGACTGGCAATGCAGTATACTATTTTTTTCTCTCAATACACATGGAGAGGAAGCAATAATCCTGCCTTGGACTTGTACCCTTGATTGTTCTGGCAGGTTACTCTCAATAAAAGAGCTAAATGGCAGAGTCGGAAGGCTATAGCCATTTATTCGGCTTCACAAGACATATATTTACAATTTAGGGACAGACACGGGTTTGGTTTTTTTCGTACAATGAAGTTTTATGATTTTACGATACGAGTTCCTTCATGAGGAACTTCAACCTGACAGCAGTCATTGAGGCTCATCTTGCCTGCACAATGGTTGCCAACCAATGGCTGTTTATCTGTGCCTCAGCTTTTTAAAATTCTGAGCGCCAAGCGATGAAGCAGCACGTACCATTTAAAAATTATTTGGTTACGATTCAAACCTCCTCGGTAGGGATTTTAGGTATCATGCTCGGAGTAATCCAAGAGGGAACAGAGAGACAGAAAGACAGAGAGACACATAGACATAGACACAGAGAGACAGAGAGGGAGGGAGAGAGGGAGAGAGGGAGAGAGGGAGAGAGGGAGAGAGGGAGAGAGACAGAGACAGAGACAGAGAGAGAGAGAGAGAGAGAGAGAGAGAGAGAGAGAGAGAGAGAGAGAGAGAGAGAGAGAGAGAGAGAGAGAGAGAGAGAGAGAGAGAGAGAGAGAGAGAGAGAGAGGGAGAGAGGGAGAGAGGGAGAGAGGGAGAGAGGGAGAGAGGGAGAGAGGGAGAGAGGGAGAGAGGGAGAGAGGGAGAGAGGGAGAGAGGGAGAGAGGGAGAGAGGGAGAGAGGGAGAGAGAGAGAGAGAGAGAGAGAGAGAGAGAGAGAGAGAGAGAGAGAGAGAGAGAGAGAGAGAGAGAGAGAACACTGGTAACACAATGATCAGGACAATGTTACATGGAGGGGGGGGGAACAAAAAACGAATCTAAAGCCAATGTCAAAAAAATATTGGAAGGCAGTTTAAAACAAAATGGAATGCAAGGAGCAAGGTCCACATTCGAGAAAAGACAGGCCACGGTGGTTAACCAGTGCAAGAATGAAGGTGGGTTTAGCTACTGATGGAAAGCAGCTGCCTCTGGTACGAGCTTATCAGAGTGAAGAGAGACCGGCCTTTCGGTTTGATCCTGGGAAGATTTGAAGAAATATCGTCCCTTCAAGAGGAAAGCTCGGGTTGTAATTCCCAAGATTTTGGCTTTGTGCAGAGGATTACACAGAGGAGGTCAGAGCTATGGTGACACAGATTATTCCATTTCAAATTCATCATCGCAGGAATGTACGATGAACATTTGAGGCATCAGGTAGGCATGAAGTACGCGATCGCGGAGTTGGTGAGGCTACATGGTGTTAATTGTAATTGGAATGTGGCTTTAGCTACTGTTCTCACAGCCATGCATACAATTGCTGTATACGGTGCAGTTATTTTTAATCTTCCATGCTCTTGGAAAAAGGAAAAGGAAAAAAAACAAACAAAACTGTGGCGTCCTTACGAGCACATTTGCAAAGCAAAGTAATCGACAACAAATTAGAACGTCCCATTTTTTAAAGCATTGCAAAAAAAACAGGAAACCAATGATGTGCTACTTACACATGTAGTAGTATTCACGGCCAGGTCGAAATTCAAAGCCGGCCGAAAAAGGCGTGACGAAATGAAACTTTTCGGAAAACTTGAGTCCCGATCCGGGCGCACCAGGCCGGTCACAGTTCCAGCGGACGAAGCCCTTGTGAGCATCACAGGCCAAGAATTCTGTATGGTTGACCATATGAAGGACGTATCGCTCTCGATTTGCAAGAGATAAGAAAGAGTCGCCACTATCACTGGAGAAGGCCTCGTTGCTGTAGTAGGGACAGTAGATGTCCAGGTAATCGTTTATGTGCACCGTTAGTGTGTAGTCGCTCCGAAGAAGCCTAGGGATTGGTTTGGGGGGAAAAATTTAAAAGAAAAGGTTACAATGCCGAATGTAACAATAATAAAGTTCAAAAAAAACCCAAAACAATCTACCTGGTGATTGTTATCAAGAAAGTGTTGAAGGACTTTTATGCTATCTTGAAGCCTTGCCATGTGAAATGTATTGTGGGACAAGGCGCCAGGAATGGCAGAGGCACTCTGTTGGCAGTCAGCATAACTGCCTGCATCCTGTATTCCCACATTATCCTGGCCTCACATCACAAGAGTAGAGCCTGTCGTGGTCAAGATATCTGGGAACAGTCGGCATTTAATAAGGATAACTTTCACATTGACCTATCCAAACCAGGTATCATGTACTGCATTATCGAAATTACAACCGCACCAGCTCTTCGTGGATTCATTTGGTCGTGTGTGGCCTTGGACCTGAACACATTAGATGAAACTTAGTGCACCAGCTTTGGTGAAGACTCATTCTGTTTCATAATGGGCAAATCCCGGTGTTAAGGGTATCAACAGGAAGACGTAGGTTAAACAACGGTAGCAGCGATTTATATTTTTTCCCTCTCAGAATCGGATATGACTCATGGAGCTGCAGAATGTACGTTTTTCTGGACGCTTTTGTTCAATATGTCATTGATGGCAAATATGATTCAGATTCTGCAGCATGTGCCAGATCACAAGATCTCTCACATTTTCACAAAACGCAGCATGTCGCTGCGTCCACTTTCCATCGGTACTCCAAGGGTCTCCGTCTGTCCATCCCGCAGGGCAGATGCCCGACTCATCCCCATCTCCTTGAGATGCTGATAACCCTGCTGCAACCACGAGGAATGTGGTCGGCCCATTGGCCTCCTCCACTCACGAGACTCCCTCGCTGAGAGAATCTGGTGAGCAGGATCGGCGTCAGGAAAACGATCCACATGTCCATACAGCCACAGCTGATGCTCACCGACTATGCAGGAAACAAATCTCTCAGCAACCGCTCGTTGGACACAAAGTCCGACCAGTGAAAGCCAAGGATTCACAGAAGAGATCTGGAACCAAAGGAATTAAGTGTCCATCTCAGATCCCTGGAAAGAGTCAAAGTCTCACATCCGAAGAACAAGACTGGAAGCACGAAGGACCCGAAGACTCAGACTTTCGTCCTCCAGCACAGGTACTGACAGAGCTACACCCCATGATCCAGTGAATCCATGACTCCCCAGGCCCGGTTCAGACGTCAACTTGCCCCGTACTGGGTAACTTGCCCCAAAAAGACTTTGAACCCCAAAACACCAATGCCATGACGAATAGTTATGCCCTGGGAATCAAACAAATACATAAGTAAAAAACTAGAAGGGCACTCGGCAGAGCGCATACCTCCGCCATGCAATGCCCTGATTCACGAGAACATATCAGGCCCACTACATTTTTGAAATATTGTGCCACATATCATTTTTGGCCCAATCTCTCAACGGTGAAGAATCACTTTAAAAATTCTAGTAGTCGGATCCGGATCCGGATCTTCACCAAAATCTAATCGGTTGGTCCAAAATCTAATCGGATGCGAGACTTGGACTCTGACCAAGGATCTTTGATGGAGACTTAATTCCTTTGGTACCAGGTCTCTTCGGAGAATCCTTGGCTATCGCTGGTCGGATTTTGTGTCCAACGAGCGGTTGCTGAGAGAGACTCGGATGAGATTTGTTACCTGCATAGTCCGTGAGCGTCAGTTGCGGCTGTATGGACATGTGACTCATTTTCCTGACGCTGATCCTGCTCACCAGATTCTCTCAGCGAGGGAGTCTCATGAGTGGAGGAGGCCAGTGGGCCGACCACGTGCCTCATGGTTGCAGCAGGTTGACCGTCATCTCAAGGAGATGGGGATGGGCCTGGCATCTGCTTGGGGGATAGCCAGACGGAGGCCCCTGGAGTATTGGCGGAAAGTGGACACAGCGACGTGCTGTTCTGGCACATGCTCCCACACCTGACCTGACCTGGTCCTTGTCACACACCCAACCTGTCCACAAATTTCATCCGGATCTGTCCACAACTTTTTGAGATATCCTGCACACAGACAAACAAGCAGACAGAAGGGGTGAAAAACATAACCTCCTTCCACCTTCGGTGGCAAAGGTAATAAATAAACCAAACAAATAAAAGATCTCGTACAACACGCAGCTTGGGCAGCAAAAACACCAAAGTGCCATCGGCGATGAACAGCGGTTCCAGGTAACGTACGAGCAACAAAAGAGGGGGAAATTAATCAGGAGCACTCAGAGCAGGTACACTTCAGGCAGGTCTGACAGAGCGCAGCAAACAATTAACGCGTTGCTTGAATAAAGCAAGAGGCACAAGAAGGCACGTAGAGAAACAGCACCGCACGGTGCTGGCTCGAAATGGAAATGTGCAACTCCCGATAGGAGTCCCCGTCAGCTAATGAACGTCGCGGTTGACACGAGATGCAAAGTTCTTCGATATGGACGTTGTCACTGTCATCTCGCTCTGTGTTCCTGCACAAAAGAGCCGCCAAACAAGATTCCGATTCAAACTTTTCCCTTATTTAAAGGATATTTATGCAACAACTTTTATTAATTTTATTTGGGGAAGGAGGTGGGGGGGGGTCTTTCACAGATACAACATTATGACCTCTTAGCAACTTCTCGTCAAAGCAGTTTGGAAAGCCCACCCATCATGAAGAGTGCTGGCAGGTCTACTGAGAGTTTATTCCCAATTCATTCCGCTCTCAGCACATCGTACAAAAGGGTGCGAGAAGCTGTTGTTTTGCATCTCGTGCCATATTATCGAAGATGAATACATTTGTGGATCAAACAAAATCTGTTTCTTGTGATGCCATTGTTCTGACACCGAGAAAAAAACAAAAAAAAAAACAAGAGGGAAATAAACCAAAACGTTCGTACACTACATCCACGATGCGAGTGGGTGGGCACCAGAACCTGGATTGAATTTTCATGAAAATAAATTTCAACATAAATATGTATCTTTTACGTAACAAAGAGAGATACATTTAGAGGTTTAATTCAGTTCTTCGAACAAATGTCAGGACAGTTCTCAACAGAGTGACACGTATTGTGTGTGTCTGGCCCATCGTGTGTGTGTCTAACCTGAACCCTAACCCTAACCCTAACCCTAAACCGAACCCTAACACCAAGTGACAAGAGCTAGCAGGATGGCCAAGTGGCACACTCACCTCTAAGATAACTAGCCTTGGCACACTCACCTCTAAGGTAACTAGCCTTGGCACACTCACCTCTAAGGTAACTAGCCTTGGCACACTCACCTCTAAGGTAACTAGCCTTGGCACACTCACCTCTAAGATACTAGCTTTGGCACACTCACCTCCAAGTCCACATGGCGTGTGGACAGAACAAGAACATTGACTAGCGCCAACCGTAGCCTTGGCACACTCACCTCTAAGGTAACTAGCCTGCGCACACTCACCTCTAAGGTAACTAGCCTTGGCACACTCACCTCTAAGGTAACTAGCCTTCGCACACTCACCTCTAAGGTAACTAGCCTTGGCACACTCACCTCGAAGGTAACTAGCCTTGGCACACTCACCTCTAAGGTAACTAGCCTTGGCACACTCACCTCTAAGGTAACTAGCCTTGGCACACTCACCTCTAAGGTAACTAGCCTTGGCACACTCACCTCTAAGGTAACTAGCCTTGGCACACTCACCTCTAAGGTAACTAGCCTTGGCACACTCACCTCTAAGCAAACGAGCCATCGCTGGCACCAGGGCACCAGGGCAGGCCACCAGGCCTGCCCAAACTCGTCGAACGCCAGACCTGGCCAGCTGGTTCGTGAAGCCTTGGGGCAAGCCTCCCCTGGCTAACCCCACAATGTGGGATAATAGTGACCGTTGAAGAAGAAGAAAAGAGGAAGAAGAAGAAAAAGAAAACAAGAAGAAAAAGAAAAGAAGAAGAGGAAGCGAAAGGCAGTGCTTCCATCTGTACTAATAAATGTCAGTGTATGTGTATGTGTGTGTGTGTGTGTGTCAGTGTGTGTGTGTCTGTGTCAGTGTGTGTGTATGTGTGTCTGTGTCAATGTGTGTGTGTGTGTGTTTGTGTCAGTGTGTGTGTGTGTGTGTGTGTGTGTGTGTGTGTGTGTGTGTGTGTGTGTGTGTGTGTGTGTGTGTGTGTGTGTGTGTGTGTTTGCTCCACCCACCGCCATTCTCATCTGCTGGTTCCACCCACCACCCTTCTCACCTGCTGGCTCCACCCACCGCCCTTCTCGCCTGCTGGCTCCACCCACCGCTCTTCTCGCCTGCTGGCTCCACCCACCGCTCTTCTCGCCTGCTGGCTCCACCCACCGCCCTTCTCATCTGCTGGCTCCACCCACCGCCCTTCTTGCCTGCTGGCTCCACCCACCACCCTTCTCATCTGCTGGCTCCACCCACCGCCCTTCTCGCCTGCTGGCTCCACCCACCGCCCTTCTCGCCTACTGGCTCCACCCACTGCCCTTCTCAACTGCTGGCTCCCCCTATTCTCTGGACCAGTGTGGAGCACGCGCTGAGCCTGGCACAGTAACCAAGCAGGAGACAACGCACTGTCAGAGCGTCCCCCAAAACGTACTGCGTAGCGTGGTCGGCCGACCATGCAAGGTATTGCAAGGCTGTTAGCCCTCATCGTCTCTTCTTTCTGATTATCTCATCTTCATCGGGTTTTGTGTGTGTGCATGTGATGGCGCCTGTCCTAGCCTAAGTTAAGAGTGTAGAAGATATATCGGGATAAGTCTGCTCTATGTCTGCTTTAGTAAGTTGCTTGCCTTGTTGTCGCACCCCACAAATTCCTTACTATCTCTGCTTGCATATAATAATAAATCCATTCACTGTGCCACATATTTTTCCTTGCCTGTTTGTTAATAAATGCTTGTATAGAAATGTTCCCACCTCATTTTCGTCTTTTCCTTCATCGATCCAGCATGGTCCGTATCCTAGCCGAGCCGGGACTTTATCTCCCAAGGATCTGTTCTACGAGCCGGTACGTTTCTTGGCAGTTTTGCTCGGCTGCGTCTAACCCGGTAAGGTGACCCAGTTCAGACAAGGCGTACCGAGGGCATGTTCCCCGGCAATTAGGTCACGTGATTATTTTAGGTAACCAATTAACCTTAGACGGAGGACCCTAGGTCAGGTGGTTGAGTTATTGGTGTTCATGATCGGTTAGCGACCCGCCACGTCACAGAGTTATCCGTGTGCGACGGCCTGCGATTCCGGGTAGTCTGCTGGGAACCCGAGATCGCTTTCCCCCCCTCATGGTCTTCTCGCTCCAACCCTGGGCCGCAACAGTATCATTCTCTTTACTAACTCCACCTCCACCCCTCACCTTTCTCTCTTCTCTTTTTTCATCCATATCTCTCTCTCTCTCTCTCTCTCTCTCTCTCTCTCTCTCTCTCTCTCTCTCTCTCTCTCTCTCTCTCTCTCTCTCTCTCTCTCTCTCTCTCTCTCTCTCTCTCTGTGTGTCTCTGTCTCTGTCTCTGTC
Organism: Eptatretus burgeri; assembly: GCF_056783735.1. Classification (NCBI taxonomy): domain Eukaryota; kingdom Metazoa; phylum Chordata; class Myxini; order Myxiniformes; family Myxinidae; genus Eptatretus; species Eptatretus burgeri. Next base: position 86,266,405 of record NC_140971.1, read on the forward strand.
TCTGTCTCTGTCTCTGTCTCTGTCTCTGTCTCTGTCTCTGTCGCTGTCTCTGTCTCTGTCTCTGTCTCTCTCTCTGTCTCTGTCTCTGTCTCTCTCTCTCTCTCTCTCTCTCTCTCTCTCTCTCACCCTCTCTCTCTCTCTCTTTCTCCCTCCTCATCCTCACACCCCTCCCTCCTGCAGTGCAGCAATGTTTGGTGAGGATAGCTCTCCCCACTCCCCCCTCTTCCTCACTCTCTGCCCCTTCCTTGCTTCTCCTCCCTCTCCATCCCATCCTCTCTCAACCCTCTCCCCCCTCCTCCTCTTAATACACCAGTCAGTGAAGCAGCAGGTTGTTTTTGCTAGTTATCAATGTAAGGAAACAAAAGAAAAGTTATTTCAATTTGAAAAGTTGATAAATCTTCCTGAATAATACGAGTTACCTTCCATGAACTTCACCACAGGATGCGACTATGAGGCTCATCAAAGCCCACACAATGGTTGCCAAGGTACGGTTGCTTGCCCGTGCTTTATCTTTTTTCAATTCTGAGCACCTGCAAGGACGTACCATTTTTAAAGTCTTTGGTATGACTAGGCCGGGGTCGGGTTCGAATCGTTGACCTCCAAGACTCGGAGAAGACACTCAACCACAGAGATCCATGAGGTTTGATGTGATCCATGGTACAGATTCTGGTACAAATCTCATTGCACTTTCTTTCGAACATCAGGCGACATGAGGAGGGTCCTTGCTGATTGACAAAACATTTAATTTTGTATTATGATGTCATCAGTGACCATAACCCATCTATCCTGGGTTGGAATCTCAGCTTAGCTCTAAGCGATCATTCGTTTTTTTCATGTGCAAGATGAGGCATCAATGCATATGGAATGAGGGCCAGTCTGCAAACACCACCACGTCAAAATATTTTTATTTTAGAATAAAAAAAAGTTTTTCACGAAGAGTTGACGCATTATTGCCAGCACCCTGGCTAAATTTCAAATTTCCTACCGCCCAAGCGTCAGGTCTGGCGAGCAGATTCCAGGAAGGTGGGCCAGAACCGCTATCCCAGGCTGACTCCACAAGGTAGGAATAATAAATAATCATAATAATAATAAAATTAATAATAATAATAGTAATAAGAAAATAGTCATCCATAACACAGAGAGTTTCCAGATAATGACATTTCTTGTCAACAGAGGGTCAGATTTATCACATTAAATATTGCTTGTACTGAGGGGGATGAAGAGTTTGAAAAATTATCTCAGAACACCTCTCAAGAGTGAAATTAGTCCCCCAAAAAAGAAAGAAAGAAATCACAAGCAGGGAGGCGGCGATGGGTCACCGAGCATGGAAAATATAAGATAAAGAGCAAAATGGATGTCATATAGCGGATAGGGAATCACCTTAGGATTATGCATATCAAATCTCATCCAGTTCCATCTACTGATAACTACTCAGTATCCATTTGAATGAAAAGTACCGAAAATGCGGTTTGAAATCGGAAATCCCCAAAGTTTGAGGGGGTGCTGTGGGTGAACAAAGATCTAAATCGAAAATCCGGCTTGATCGTTTGTGCACAATGTATTACAGATGATTAGTGTGAATTTTCATGACCATCCGACCATAACCCTCGGAGGAGTAGCATTTGGCGCCAAGGCACCTCCAGCTCTCGCATACTATCGATTTTTACACGAATTGACCTTTGACCCCTGACCTAAGCGAAATCGGTCAATATGTCCTGAGGCAAAGTTGTAGTGCTCATTCCGTACCATGAACCTGCAAAGTTTCATTCGTATCGATGCACTCACCTGGTCGCTCGGGGGCCTTCAATTTTTGCAAATTTTCGCGCATACCCTAATTGTAGGGGACACGCGGGTAAAGTATTCCATATATCACAAAAACCAGAATATATTTGATAGGGCATCACCTGTAGATCATTCGTGCCAAATTTCATAACCCTACGTGGGATAATGGCTTTTGGAATTGATTTAATGTGAACGGTGCCGATTTTGAAGGTTTTTCGGTTGTTGCTAGGGAACCAAAGCGTCCCTAGCAACCATCACAATTTCCAAAGCACTAGGTCATAAGATGTACCTACCACCCGAGTTTGGTCAAAATTGGCCCACATTTACTACCAATTATGCTGATGACAAACGAACAAACATCCAAACAAACAGACAGAATTACTGACAATAAGGGTCACCTATTTTGGCGACCCAAAAACAGTTTGTTGGAAGAATAACAAAAAAAAAAGTCAATCTTTTTCCCCATTATTAAGACAAAACTTGATCGGGTTATGGATTACACATATCCCAAACTTGGTGATCAATACAAGTTATGAACGCCAGGTTAAAAACTTGCAATGAGAGAAAAAAAATAAACAACACAAGCTTATGGAAAAACGATGTTTCAGAGCAAGCGTCGGATTGCAAAATTGAGAGTTTCCGCAAGAGGAACCCAGGTGCTGGCGCAGATTGTGGGTCATGGTGTCACCTTGCAAACCCCCGGAGACAAACGAAGGAACCCGTCAGAAAGCAGATGGAGTCGTTTGTTTACTCACTACGTTTACGTGACATCGTGTATTCGGGCTGTTTACAGTGAAGTGGAGGGTGCGAGAAAGCAAGGTTGTTTCATATGAGGAGTGCATCATTTGGCACATTCTTCATGGCAAGCAACAACATGCTCAGGTCAGATTTATATTTCTTCATTTTCTCTTTTTAATACCCAGCTTACAAGACGGTACTTGATGGATCCAAGGAAAGAAGTGAAGGGATCCAATGTCGACCATGAAAACGAGACAAGAAAATGATCCATCACTTTTTAATTCAGCATTGGGTATCTCGAGACATCTTATAACATTAAATGGTCCCCTCATCAAATGCTCTCAATTGGATCGTGAGAGCAGGCGACCATCACAGCATAACTATAAAGATGCCAGATCTCACATCTCTCCAGAATCTAATGAAGATAATTCATAATCTTCACAATCTAATCAAGGATGCCCTGAAGCGCTCACATCACCAACGTGCAAGTGGTTCAAAAGTTCCGTATCACTGCGCAGAGCCGGAACCGAGCTATACACATCCACAACATGTTTACTTAATGAGACGAAGGCTTAATTAAACAATCCCATGAATGATGCATCCACAGATGTTTTGCTCAAGCTGGTTAATTATCAGTATAATGTAATAATGTTTGAAAGGAGGATCAAGTTAGGCACATATCTAGTCTGCTGAAGGCTTTAAATATTATGGTACTAATTTTGGGTCAAAATTCATAGCACAAAGCAATTCGAGGTATAACCGTCATGGAAAAAAAATCTTCCTCATCAAGAGCAAGTGACAACTCATTGGAAAAAAAAAACATGATTCAAAACGTCCCCCCCCACCTCCCCCCCCCCCAATCCAACGTGAAGGCACCAATGAACCTTGGCATGGATGTTGGTCCTTTTCTGTTTCCAGTCAATGCTATGACACTTTTTTCCCTGCCAGGGGTGGGTAAGTTTCCTGACGCCATTGAATTAGAAGTGATGTTTTTGGCTCATAAACCATTTTCCTTAAGAGGGGGGGGGGAAACAACTTTGACCCCCCTCTCTCTCCCACCCACAGCTCTGTTGGGCATGAAAGTAAACAGCAATGTTTCCAAGTACAAGTCTCCACCAACTTTAATGTCGTTGGTGGTCACAATAGTTAGCACTGCGATATGCCAACTGACAAGCATAGTACAAAAGCTGCATAACCAGCCATTACTCACAAGACGTATGTAGCACAGATGTGTGTACATTGGTGTCAGCTTCGAATGAAGCTTCAGCTTGTATAACCACCTTGACACTATGTATATTTATCCAAGCACATGTGTAGCATCAGGGGTATCAGATTGACATGAACTGTAGAGCTCGGACCTTGCAAGACAAACCCTCTGGGTTAAGCGTGGTAGGATGGTGCTGTAGTGGCACGTGTACCTCCCCAAGCTGTCCGGTTTAGGGTTCAACGGCCGATGGAATTGATCCCGATGAACAACTATCTATTTTTTTGGAACTGTGTTGTGAAGTATGGAGTATCTCAGAGGGAGCATTAAACTGTCTATCCAATCTGCAATCACGTGGCTATAAAAGCATCCGACGATATCTTACAAAATACGAGACCTTTGGTCACGGACTGTTGCCACTTAGAAACTGCTGACAAAATAAATGGGAATGTAAAAGTCAAGAAGATGGAATTTGGAGATTAAAATACTTTGAAAATTCATATTTCAAAACAATTGAGAATTATTAGCTCTGATCGCCTTTGTACCTTTACCTGTTGCTTGTAAGAAAGAATGTGCCGAAAAGACGAATGCAACTTGGTGAATGTCCCAGGCAGTCATGTCTGGCCTTTGTTGTTGGTTTACGTGGGAAATCAATGTTTCACAGCTAATCAGGGACCAGACAAGAGACGTGGCTGCCGACACCGAAATTACTGGGAAACTCACGAAGTTAAAACCACTGCTTAATGAAGCATTTTTCATAAATATAATACAATATATTACATATTATATATACAATGCATCTCAAAATGTATACGGACTGTATTATTTCAGGAAAAAAAGCAATAAAATAGCAGGGAAAGGGGGGGGGGCAATGTGGAGTGTTGTGCTAATACTCAACGAATATCGTCACAATCACTCAGCTGTTACCCATAATGCAGCGCAGAGAGATAGGATAGGACAGTTCTCAATCTATAACGTCTGTATACAGTTTAGTGAGATCCCTGTGTATACAAATTGAAAATAGATTTCGCATTTCTCCGTTTCTGAAACGAGTTTAGTTTCTTGCAGTAAATTATACACGATTTGTTAGGGTTAGATGGACCAAATGGCTGAGTCCAGCCTCAAAGTTTGTCCATCAACAGCACATGTCATGTTCGTAAATTATTTCCAACGCAAGTGGGTTTTTCCCTCTGCAGGATCAACAATGAAGCAAATCAATTTTAATAACAAAAATAAACAAGCAGAACATTCAAGCAACACAGGTATTCAAAGGAAAGGAATGCCTTCTCTGTGTAATATATTACAATGGGGTAGCATATTCTCTTGCACAATTCAATTGTTTTTAGTGCCTGGCGATAAACCATATTACTCAGACTGATTCGAACTGTTATTTATTCATCACATTCCTGGGCTTTATGGCCATCTGTCTTGTTTAGCCAAAATAGAATGTACAGATTAGATATTTACTATGTTAAACAGCCTGGAGTCCGAGGGAACATACTTGTACGTGTTGTTACAGTTAACAAATGCATGGTCTGCTTGTTTGCAGTCATCAAGATCCAGGTTCAAATCCTGTATACTGTGTCAACTTGTCCATGTAAAAATAGAATGGAGGTCTTCCTAGCTCTTTGTTCTGCACTAACTCCAGAATGAGCCTTAGATGATGCAGAAACTAGGATTCGTGTTCCCAGCTTACACCAGAGTTATGAATAAGAATGTATACTTGTAGACAATGTAATTTCTGCACAAGTGGTAAAACTGAAATACAATGAAATAATAGCTGTGATTAAAAAAACCCATTATGTATGTGTGTGTGTGTATATATATATATATATATATATATATATATATATATATATATATATATATATATATATATATATATATATATATATATATATATATATATATATATATATATATATATATATATATATATATATATATATATATATATATATATATATATATATATATATATATATATCCTGGTGTTGGCGCAGTGGTTAGGGCAGCGGCTTGGGATCCAAAAGGTTCTGAGTTCAAGCCCCGTTGGGCCACTGAATTAATACACCAGGGGGTTGACTCAGCCTGTCATCCTTCCGAGGTCGGCGAAATGAGTACCAGTGTACTGGGCCGGTGTATACCCCGGTTAAAATAGGTGTACCATATCCCTGTGTCGTAAGAGGTGACCAGGGTTGCGTCAGGAAGGGCACCTGGCGTAAAACATGTGCCAAATCACTATGCGGATCATACGGATGATCCGCTGTGGTGACCCCGAACGGGAGCAGCCGAAAGAAGAAGATATATATATATATATATATATATATATATATATATATATATATATATATATATATATATATATATATATATATACACATACACATATACATATACATACACACACAAGTGTGTGTGTGTGTGTGTGTGTGTGTGTGTGTGTGTGTGTGTGTGTGTGTGTGTGTGTGTGTGTGTGTATATCCGAGCGATACCCGTGCACATGTACGGGATAGCAGTACAACATGGCTGGTAGCAGACAACAGACCGTACACGGGGAATGACAAAAATACGCATTGTGCAAAATCAAGTGGTACTATGGAAGGCCAAGACTTCCCAAACATTGTCAGCATGTCAGCTAAGTGCCACAGCAATTTCATAGGGATCGTGTGACGGCGAGCCGAGTTTTTAGTGTGCAAGCTTGGTATTATAATAGATATATGTGTGTGTATATATACACACACACACACACACACACACACACACACACACACACACACACACACACACACACACACACACACACACACACACACACACACACACACACACACACACACACGTATATATGTCATGCGCCGCTTAACGACGTCCCAGGCAATGACGGATCGCATATACGACGGATCTGCCAGCTCTGAAAAAAAAAAAAAATGAAAAAAAATGTGGCTGAAAAATTCCTATCGCCGAGTGATGCAGCCGACATTGCGCTGCCAGTAGTATAAAAATAGCACATACAATTATGTACGCCATACAGCACATAATACTTCATAATGATAATAAACGACAGTGTGGCCCTGTTATAATGCGATCGTTGAAAACTATAAAATGTCATCGCGAAAAAAGCAGGGTCGTGCTCATTCGGGATTCAAGGAAATCGGCTTTCAAACTGAACCAATGTTTCCACGTTTACCTTCTTGCAAGTAAATTACCTTTGAATTGAAGAATTCCGCGAATAAATCGTTGTTGTTACAGTCAAAATTAAAACACAAATTTATTTTTTAGTGAAGCTTTTCATGTCAGGTCAGGTTTCATTTTCATTTTCATTTTTGTCAGGTCAGGTTCGATCTGTGACCTGCTACAGGTACCATGTAAACCTGTACTAACCTGTTCCATGGTCGGGTTGTCGGCGACTAAACCGTCTCCCCCACCAGGTTTTATGGTGAGGGGGGTGTTTGGATATGGACACCCAGCAGGATTAAAACCAAAACCTATCAAAGAGCGGAGGAGCTCCTTGTGAGCCAACGGCCATCCATATCTAGTGCCCAACTGTGTCTGCGGACGTCCTCCTACAGTTGGGTTACTTCTTATTAGGAGGTTGGTGGCAGGATTTGCACTCTGGCCACCGTAAAACCCTTCATTCCGCAAAACGCAAAAACGCAAAAAAATCTGAAAACCCACTCCGTGGGAGTACCTCCTGTGCAGCTTCCCTTCGCAGGGCAGCTCACCGGATGATGGGATTGGGGCAAAGCCTTCGGGACCCCCAATCTTTGATAGGAGGGAAACCACGGGGTAACATCCCTGGGTCAGATTGCGGGAGAGTGTGTCGGAGTGGTGCTGAGGTGTCGTCCAACAGACGGCGGTCTCCTTGGGTTAACCTGAGGCGGTCCCTTCGGGTGGGTGCCTGGAATGTCCTATCCCTAAGAGAGGATGATCACCTGTCTCTGTTATCATCTGAGCTCAAGCGTTTGGACATCGGGATTGCAGCTCTCTCTGAGGTTCGGAGACCGGATTGCGGCGAGATAATGGTGGGTGGTTACACCTACTATTGGTCTGGTCGCTCTGATGGTTACCATACCCAAGGAGTTGCTGTAGCTGTGTCCAATAAGCTGACCCCAATGATAATTGAGGTAACACCGGTCAACGAGCGTATTATGAGATTAAGGATTCGTCACTCCTTAGGTGTCATTTCCGTGGTCTCTGTTTATGCTCCGACTGAGGCGAGTGATCTCACCGTGAAGGATGCATTCTACGCCACGCTCGAGTCTGTGGTTGATCAGTGCCCCAGACGAGATACACTTCTAGTCTTGGGGGATTTCAATGCATCGACTGGAACTGATAGGGATGGTTATGAGGTGTGTGTTGGTCCCCATGGGTCAGGAACTATGAACCAGAATAGCACTAAGTTCCTTGACTTTGCAAGAAGTCATGGACTTAGGGTGGCTGGTTCATGGTTTCAGCGCCCACAAGCTCATCGCTGGACTTGGTATTCCAACGCTGGCGGTGTGGCAAAGGAGATTGACCATGTCCTCATTGACGGTCGTTGGAGGATGATCCAGAACTGCAGGGTCTATCGGAGTGCTCAGTTCCTCAATACTGACCACAGGCTTGTTGTAGCAACTCTAAAGCTGCACCTTAAATCCTGGAGAATGGTACCATCCCAGCCTAGGCTGGATGTTGCCAAGCTCAGGGATGAGAGAGTAGCTGAGGAGTTTGCGAACAGGCTGAGTGGACACTTGGGGGGTCTGGGTGCTTTGGGGGGTCCTGAAGAGTTGTGGAGCGCCTTTAAGACCACCGTCCTTGATGTTGCCGGTGGATGTCTTGGAACTCACCGCAGGGCAAAGAAGAATTTTGTCTCTCAAGGGACACTGGATACCATTGACCAGAGTCGCAGGGCCAGGCTGAATGGCAGAGCTGAGCTGTTCAGGGAGCTGAGGCGTAAAACTGTACGTGCACTGAGGGTGGACAAGGAGGCCTACGTGCGAGGAATCTGTGAGGGGGTAGAGCATCACCTGTGGACAGGTGATTCTCGTCCCACTTACAGGGGAATTCGCGCATTACGTTCATCCAAGTCCATCCCTCGGAGCACTGCAGTTCGAGCAGAGAGTGGTAGGCTCTTGACAGAGGAGTCTGAAGTGAAGGCCCGCTGGGCCGGTTACTTTGAGCGGTTGTACCAGGCTAATCCCCCAGCTGTCGAGTTGGACGTCAAGGGTGTTACAATCCCTGTTGCTGACCCACGAATCAACTGTGGTCCACCTACGCTTGTGGAAACACGGGCTGCGGTGAACCAGTTGAAACGGGGCAAAGCTCCAGGGATTTGTGGCATCCATGCCGAACTTCTCAAGGCTGGTGGAAATGCTGCACTCATGTCGTTGCATGCAGTTTTGTGCTCTGCCTGGAACACAGGCATCATCCCAACTGACTGGAAGAGGGGCCTTGTTGTCCCTCTCTGGAAAGGGAAGGGTGATCGCCAAGACTGCAACAACTACCGAGGGGTGACGCTGCTCTCAGTGCCGGGCAAGGTCTTTGCTCGGATAATTCGTGATAGGGTTCGCCACCATCTGCTTGAGCACCAGCGTCCAGAGCAGTCAGGCTTTACACCAAAGAGGTCAACGATTGACCGTATCCTTGCCCTTCGTGTCCTCACCGAACGCAGACGAGAGTTTCGGCAGGGGCTGCTTGCAGCCTATGTTGATCTCTGTAAAGCGTTCGATTCAGTGAATCGGGATGTCCTCTGGAGGATTCTTGGTCTTCGTGGGGTGCCACCAAAACTGATCGATCTGATGTCTGAACTCTACTCTGGTTCTGAGAGTGCTGTGAAGTGTGGTGTTACCACCTCTGACTTTTTTCCAGTTGTTACTGGAGTTCGTCAGGGATGTGTACTTGCCCCCACACTTTTCAGCACTTGTATGGACTGGATTTTAGGGAGGATGTCGGAGAGATCAAGTTGCGGTGCATCGTTTGGGAATGTCAAGATCTCGGACCTTGATTTTGCAGACGATGCAGTCATCTTTGCGGAGACTTTAGACATCCTTTTGGGGGCCCTCGAGGTGCTGAATGAAGAGTCGGAGCCGCTGGGATTACGGGTTTCTTGGGTCAAAACTAAGATCCAGGCTTTCGGTGACATCTTGGATGCTGCTGTCCTGTCTGTGTCTGTTTGTGGTGAGGATGTTGAGGTCGTGGAGAGATTCACTTACCTTGGCAGTGATATTCATGTCTCTGCTGGCTTCGAGTCAGAGGTCAATAGACGTCTGGGTCGGGCCTGGGGAGTCATGGATTCACTGGATCATGGGGTGTGGCGCTGCCGGTACCTGTGCGGGAGGACGAAAGTCCGAGTCTTCAGGTCCTTGGTACTTCCAGTCTTGCTCTATGGGTGCGAGACTTGGACTCTGACCCTGGATCTGAGACGGAGACTTAATTCCTTTGGTACCAGGTGTCTTCGGAGAATCCTTGGCTATCGCTGGTCGGATTTTGTGTCCAACGAGCGGTTGCGGAGAGAGACTCGGATGACATTTGTTACCTGCATAGTCCGTGAGTGTCAGTTGCGGCTGTATGGACATGTGG
>NC_140971.1:86281689-86284189 GCF_056783735.1 Eptatretus burgeri
TGGCGCAGTGGTAAGGGCAGTGGCTTGGGACCCAAGAGGTCCTGAGTTCAAGCCCCGTTGGGACACTGAATTAATATATGTATGTATATATATATATATATATATATATATATATATATATATATATATATATATATATATATATATATATATATATATATGTATATAAACCAAGTCGAAAACACCAGGGGGTTGACTCAGCCTGCCATCCTTCCGAGGTCGGCGAAATGAGCACCAGTTGTACTGGGCCCGGTGTATGCCCCGGTTAGAATAGGTGTACCATATCCCTGTGTGTCGTAAGAGGCGATCAGGGTTGCGTCAGGAAGGGCATCCGGCGTAAAAACCTATGCCAAATCATTATGCGGACAACAAGACGAATTTCCATACCGGATCGGTCGAGGCCCGGGTTACCAACGACCGCCACCGGTACCGGTGGTCAGCAGGGTACCAGTGGAAATTGTGCTACTGCTGGGCGAAGGAGGAGAAGGAGACGGGGAAGGCGAGTCCGGAGGCAGTGGGAGAGGGTGAAGGGTAGAAGTGTGGAGGTGAGAGTTGGAACTCTGAATGTTGGGACGATGACTGGCAAAGGGCGAGAGTTGGCTGATATGATGGAGAGAAGAAAGGTGGACATACTGTGTGTACAAGAGACCAAGTGGATGGGGAGTAAGGCGAGGAGCATTGGAGGTGGTTTCAAACTGTTCTATCATGGTGTGGATGGGAGGAGAAATGGTGTCGGGATAATCCTGAAGGAAGATCATGTCAAGAGGGTATTGGAGGTGAGGAGAGTGTCTGACCGAGTGATGAGTGTGAAGTTGGAAATTGAAGGGGTGATGATGAATGTCATCAGTGCATATGCCCCACATATGGGGTGTGAGATGGAATATAAAGAAGATTTCTGGAGTGAGTTAGATGAAGTGGTGGAGAGTGTATCCAAGGATGAAAGAGTGGTGATTGGAGCAGATTTCAATGGACATGTTGGGGAAGGGAATAAAGAGGATGAGGAGGTGATGGGGAGGTATGGTCTCAACAAGAGAAATGTGGAAGGGCAAATGGTGGTAGAGTTTGCAAAAAGAATGGAAATGGCAGTGGTAAACACGTATTTCAAGAAGAAGGAGGAACACAGGGTGACATACAAGAGTGGAGGAAAGTGCACACAGGTGGATTACATCTTAAGTAGGAGATGCAACCTGAAAGAGATTAGTGACTGTAAGGTTGTGGCAGGGGAGAGTGTAGCTCGAGAGCATCGATTGGTGGTATGTAGGATGACTTTAGAGGTGAGGTTGAGGAAGAGAGTGAGGGCTGAACCAAGGACCAGATGGTGGAAGCTGAAGGAGGAAGACTGTTGCGTGAAATTTAGGGAGGAGGTGAGACAGGCGTTGGATGGTGGTAAAGATGGGTGGGATGATTGGGCAACGACAGCAGAAGTTGTGAGAGAGATAGCTAGGAAGGTACTTGGTGTGACAACTGGACAGAGGAAGGAAGATAAGGAGACTTGGTGGTGGAATAAGGAAGTACAGGAAAGTATAAGGAAAAAGGGGTTGGCGAAAAAGAAGTGGGATAGTCAGAGAGATGAAGAAAGTTGGCAGGAGTACAAGGAGTGGCGGCGAAAGGCAAAAAGAGAGGTGGCAAAGGCCAAGGAAAAGGCATATGACGAGCTGTATGAGAAGTTGGATACAAAAGAAGGGGAAAAGGATTTATACCGATTGGCAAGACAGAGGGACCGAGCTGGGACGGATGTGCTGCAGGTTAGGGTGATAAAGGACGCAAATGGGAATGTGCTGACGAGCGAGGAGAGTGTGTTGAGAAGGTGGATGGAGTACTTTGAGGAGCTGATGAATGAAGAAAATGAGAGAGAGAGAAGGTTGGAAGAGGTGGAGATAGTGAATCTGGAAGTGGGGTGGATCAGTAAGGATGAAGTGAGGACTGCTATGAAGAAGATGAAAAGTGGAAAGGCGGTTGGTCCAGATGGTATACCAGTGGAGGCATGGAAGTGCTTCGGAGAGATGGCAGTGGGGTTGTGAACCAGATTGTTTAATAAAGTCTTGGAAAGTGAGAGGATGCCGGAGGAGTGGAGATTAAGTGTACTGGTTCCGATTTTCAAGAATAAGGGTGATGTGCAGAGCTGTGGAAATTACAGAGGGATAAAGTTGTTAAGCCACACCATGAAGTTGTGGGAAAGAGTAGTGGAAGCTCGGTTGAGAGGAGAGGTGACGATCTGTGAGCAGCAATATGAGTTTATGCCAGGAAAGAGCACCACTGATGCGATGTTTGCTTTGAGAATGTTGATGGAGAAGTATAGGGAAGGCCAGAAGGAGTTACATTGTGTGTTTGTGGATTTAGAGAAAGCTTATGATAGGGTGCCAAGAGAGGAGTTGTGGTATTGTATGAGGAAGTCGGGAGTGTTGGAGAAGTATGTGAGGATCGTGCAGGATATGTATGAGGACAGTCTGACAGCGGTGAGGTGTGCGGTAGGAATGACGGACCGGTTTAAGGTTAAAGT
>NC_140971.1:86291689-86346689 GCF_056783735.1 Eptatretus burgeri
CATTCAGACATTGGGCTGACAATAAATAACCAGTCCAATATACCCATCGGAAAGGAAACCCTCAAGTTAATCTACTAATTGGGAAGCACCCCCAAAAGATTGGAAGGAAACAAACAGTCGAGCTAAATGAAGAGCTGCAAGTAGTGTAGAGCGAATGCCAAATTCCCAGGGGAGGGGGGGGGGTGTGGTGAAACTGCATATAAAATATAATAAGCAACTCGTGTTGTACGTCGGGCGTCCTATCGCTGTTCAATCATCTGAATAGCTGCTTTGCAAAAGGGTGGTTTTATCACCCCAGAAACAAAAGACTTATTTCGTCATCTTCTTTCTGGCTGGCGGACCAAGATATCTATAGGTGAACTACGTCACGTGATGTATGGTTTACGATGGTATGAGGTCCTCTGATCGTGCCATTAAAAAAAATGGAATTTGTAGAGATCGGCGAGTTGACCGTATCTGCAGAGAACGGCCGACAGTAAAACTTGCAACTTGGGTCACAACAAGGCAGCCCATCCTGTCATCAAACTCTTATAAGAATGCTGATTTATACTTGCACGTTTTGATAATAATAATAATAATAATAATAATAATAATAATAATAACAAACTATATTGTTGGACACTGCCCTGGCGATGAGAGCAAACTCATCATCAAGACATAATGGCATTTATTCGACTCATGCTGCGCTGCCTTCATTAAGACGAGCATATTTCTCAATTACTTGCTCAATGACTTATCTTTGAGCTTGTGCTCACAGGTTGTTAATTTGGTTGGGGTTATAGCTCCGGAATACTCTAATTTCCTTCTTATCCATCTCGTTTTAAAACCATTATGGTTTCTGTCCTGGTGCAGCGTCTCGGGCCCCTTTACCATTCAGCTATCCACAGCATCCAGAAGCCAGTGAGGGTGCAAAGGCCAACTCAAAATTGTACATTTGTCCAAAACAAAAAAATTAATTATAATCTCTTTCATGATGAGAACAATTGTTAATCGTTTGAAAATATTTTTCTCATTAAATAGCTGATGAATAAAGGGTAACAGTTCAATATGCACCAATAACAGAGGAGTGGTTGAGTGGATGGGGGTGATTAGATGGACAGTACAGTAGAAGTAAAGAGGTTCGCATGATATGAAGTGAAAAACCTTTATGGATGAAAAGGAAAAAGTGAGATTGCATGGACTTTGGCAAGAGGTTTCTCCAAGAGGAAAAAATATGGATAGATACCCAGACTCAAGTAGATACTTATGGATTTTGACAAACAATAGGTTTCGATAACAATGGCTGTGACCTGCTGTGGCTGGAGAGGAGTGGATGGTTGAGAATAGAGGAGATACAAGACCAGATGACAGATAGCACAGACAGATGAGGTGTAAGAGCATCTGGTATGAGTCTGGGAAGTCAGTGGTTCTAACCCAGCTGAGTCATGTGAAAGACTAAAATGGTACATGCTGCTTCCTTGTTTGATGTTCAGCATTTTTAAAGGTTAAGAGCACGGACAATCTCTATCGGTTGGCATTAATTTGCGGGGGGGGGGGGGGGGAGGGAGAATTCCTTCTTTGGAAATGCCCCGCTAAGTGCTGTGAGAAGGGTGACACCATTGTTGTGACTTAACTGGTACCCAAAGTTTCCTCCTCGGGCTGGTGCTCCTACCTTGCACCTCGCTTGGCTTCACATTGTGGAAACCAAGGCTTTTACGATCATTGGTATTTCCCACGATGCTGCTGAGTCTTTGGGTCTCTCACTCCCTCACTGAAGGTGAGTTGGTGGTCTTTTTGTCTTCTCTCTGGTCTCCTCTCTGGTCTCGCCCCCACTGCTCTGTCTGCTATTTGTCCCGCCCATATTTCCCGAGGGTGCTCAAGGTCTGCCAGCAATCCCCTTCTCGTGAAACTACCAAAATCAAGAATCACTGCTCACCTTCACTTTTTCATTCCTCTTTTTTCCTGCCTTTGGAACAAACTTACACACTATTTTCAATCCCACTCTTCCCTCCAAGTCTTCAAAACAGCTGTTCAATACCGTCTCATATCTTCCCCAATCCAAAATCTTGATCTTTACTACCCCTTGAATCCGCTCAAAACCCACCTCCTTCAAATTCCCTGCTTTCCTTTCTGAAAGTCCCTGTAGTACTATCTTTTTTACCCCCCATGTCCCCCACCCCATCCCGCTCTCTTCCACAGATCTGGTGATGTCCCTTTTCCCTTTGTTATATGTTTTTGCATATTAGCTCTTATATGAGCCTCGACAAAGTATAGAAAAAAAACAATCAATAAAAGTGCCCCAGGAAATGACGACACTTCGTCTAATCTCAGTGGCTGTGTTTGTCTCGTCTAACAGTCCTATGATGTGTCTCGTGTATTCGGCTGCATGTCCATGTGTATGAGATGCAGTGTGGCAGCTCCACTACAAACCTTAGATCCTGTTACAAGAATTTTTTTTTAAAGACCATATGAGAAATGGAAGAAGACAGAAGAGACCAGACGAGAGGTAGAAGGCAGAGGAGATGCAAGGCTGGATGAAAGGTGGTCGAAGACCGGGGCTATCATCATTGGACATCATTATCTTTGCACATCATTGGATGAAAAGTGTTAAGTAAGGAAAATTAATATCTCAGCTGCATCATCTCTGAGCCGGGTTTAAAGTAGACCATATTTACTGTGCAAGAACCCACCAAACCGGAAACTCTCCCTGCCTCTGTCTCTCTCTCTCTCTCTCTGGCCATTAGTTTGACACCTTGTGAAATACCACCAGCCTCACACCATTATTCACCTATAATGTTGGCTCTGACACAAAAAAAACCCATATTTAAATATGATAGATTTGGCAATAGTAAACCCTCATTTCAGTCTATATCTTCAGTAATCTGAAGCTGTACTAACAGAAATGACACTGCACAATAGCGAGAATGACATCATAGCAAAGACCATTTCCAAATACATCAACTTATAAACCCTCAGTCACCCCTCTTCCCTCTTCTTTTCCTGTTCGTTCATTCCCTTGATGTTTTGGCCCACTGTCAGTTTCACCTTGTTCTTCAATTCATGATCCTCGCTCTTGTATATAAATCTAACACTATTAGAGTGGAACGAGTCAACCACACATCAGACAGATGCTGCATTTACATTGGTCTATTTGCAGGCCATTGGAATATGAGATCTGATATGCCAGACGCTGTACTCGTGTCAAAATAGACAAATGGTCTGTACTATAATGTAATTCTCACTATTGTGCAGAGTGTTATCTCTGTTAGTACAGCTGCAGATTACTGCCGATGAAGACAGAAATGTGAAAAAGCCAATCCTAGGCTTCTACAGCCTCAATGTGCAGCCTAACCCTTAGTCTATGTAGCCCATGAAACAAGGCCCCTGAATTTACAAGTTCGGAACAAAGGTATTGCACAAATCGAGTCGAGCCGATCTCAGTCGCAAAGACAATGTCTGAAGACACAAATGGAGTTGAATGAGAACGGGGAAAGGAAGTCTGTTGGAACATCTCCCCTGGGTTTCAACCATACTCTATTGAAACAAAAACAAAAAAAAAGACAGAAGAGACCTCACTATTGTGCACAGAGAAGAAATTGCATCCATTCCCACAAGCATCAAACGACCATGTATTTGTGCGCTCACCAACTCCACTTACAAACACAAGCACAGTTCTTTACTCGACCCATTGTTGATGCAGAGGGATCAAGAAGAGAATGCAATCCAATTTTCCGCAAAGATGTCCAAACAGCACCAACAAAGTAATAAGCACAATTGAGTTCAAGGATGTGAATCATTTACAGGACGTGGAACTTCCTGCTCGAGATAAAACAACGTTTTTCTCTCTCTTGAAGCCAATTATTGTATTGTTCAGTTTGAAGTTACTTGGGTTTCTTCGAAAGCAGTAATAAAGCAGCTGATCATAAGTGGGTAGAAAATTAGGTCGAGAAGAATGTAAAAGACAAGTTAACAGAAAATAATGGAGACTTTAAAGAATGGTTCTTGTAACTTTGAATAATATATTAAAGCGAAGAAAGTCATCAATAGCAAAAGCAATCTTTTTCAAAAAACATAAGACAATAAAATCACAACAATGAACTATTTTACAATTTGGCCTACCGGGTTTGATCCACCTTTCATTATCCACTCTTACCCCCCTTGGATCTACCACATACCGGTGATAAACAAATAATAACCATTCCTTTCACGGCGTGCCGAGGCAGTTTCATTTGGATAAAGAGTACAAACTTGGATGGGTCACCACTCCAACACAGGATACTTGAACTGGTACTCATTTTGCTGACCTCGGAAGGATGACAGGCTGGGTCATCCCACCTGGTGTTATTTCAACAGCACGACAGGGGCTCAAACTCAAGACCTTAAAATCTTAAGCCAGCCACCTTTACCGTTAAGTCAACACCAGGCAATGTACCAGTGATGATCCAACGGAAACAAAATACAGATCATGTAAATTTTGGTTGGAAGGAACTCGAAAAAAAAAGGTTAAACTCCAAAGAGAAATGTTAAATATTTTACTCCATTCGCAACATCCACAAACATCATACAATTGCTAATCTCAGCACAATACAGCGAATGTATATATAATCACACTAATCCTAGCGAATGTAAAGGAGCGAATGGTTCCGGTGCAATTGTCAATAGCCGTGCTTCCAGGGCATGGAACACTCGAGTTCACACGCAACCTTATCCGCACCTTGGGCTGAAAAAAAAATAAAAAGACACCATTAAGGCGCCACGAAGTCCCTCAAACTCGAGCATTAGAATTAACAAAGCAGAGTGTCGGGTTTAAACGAATCGACAATGTGACCCCACAAAGCACTATTCCCTGATCGGGTTTATTTTTACACCAGATTTCGGTACATCGGTTTGTGTTATTTATTTTCATCCCTAGTGTTGCTGGGTGGTCCAAAACCTACTCACCCTTCCTCTCGAATTGTTACGTCCTCCCCAAAGCAATTAAGCTGCATGTTAAATATTCAATCATGCACATCATGTTAGATATTCAACAAAAATAGGGGTTGGGGGGGGGGTGGATCAACATTCATGTGAAAATTTTAACCCAAATGGTTCAGTCTCGTGACTGTCCAAGTCTTATTCTTGCCATATCAAATAAAAATAAACAACAATATCAGATTAATATACGGGTACTTGTATGTCAATGTTTTCAATGACATGCAAAGTGTTAAAAAAACACAAGTTCCAAGTAAGAGCCATCAGAGAATAAATTGCAAAGGTTGGCCTGAATCAGGTGGAGCAAAAACCAAAATATGTAGGAAGGATTTTCAAGAAGCATGCCAGAGAGAAATTCCACAAGGAATCATTTGTTAAACAGGGAATTGGAAGACTGAAACTTATAAGGAAAGTCTGTTACCATTTTAAAGAAATACCAGCAAAGGAAATGAAGTTTCTTTGCAAGAGCAAATGTTTTCAGATATCGGATTTGAAAGAGCTGAAGAAGTGCGAGAAAAGAGAAAACCAAGGTGAAAATAAATAGCAATAATAAAAGGTTTGAAAAAGAACTATCATCATCATCGAAAAATAATCCAACAAACTCAAATGAGCTAAGATCCTCATCCTCTTAATGATGACGTCATAAAACGAATATGACTTCATTGTGATGTATCAGGTTTGCGATAAATTATCTCTGCTAATGAATGCCCTGTTCGATTCCCGCAAACAAAATTCAAAAAGTTGCCTAGTTTCGGAGATAATTTTTTAGGCGATTTCCATTAGCGGAGATATTTTGATGTCATTACCTTTTTTTCTAGGAGGAATTTTCAAAATCGGAGATGGTTACTGTCTGTGCAGGGTATTTTACATATATATGCCAAGTTTCAGGAAGTTTCGATGAAAACTGTAGGCTGTGAAACAAAAAGTCCACAAGAACAACAACAACATGAGTAAGACTTAGAGATCCTCCACGAGGATCTAAAAATAGGAAAAATGTGATCTAACTTTTACATTTATTTTAGGTAAATAAATACATACTTTCCTTATAAGTTCCATTTAAAACTTTTGTTTTGTCACTTGAACTTTGCCTTTACTTTTCATTTTTGCTTTAATTTTTGTTTCATAAGCATTTAAAACTAGAATGGCACTCGGCAGAGCGCAATACCTCTGCCAGGCTTAACAGTTTACATTGTGTATCCCACTGATAGGTCTAATGGTGGCTTAATGGTTAGGGTGGTGGGCCTGGGATCCGAGGGTCCTGAGTTAAAATCCCACTCAGCTGTTGAATTAATACCAGGTGGGGTTAACTCGACCTGTCATCCTTCCGAGGTCGGCAAATGATTGCCAGCTTGCTGGTAGACTGTGTCGGAGTGGCGACCCGTCCAGGATTGTGCCCAATAGCCAAGGAGACTGCTTAGGCAGCACCAACGCTCTGCCCAGAGTATGGTCCCAATGGATGGATGGATCGGTCTAATCAGCTTGTTCTTGCCACTTAACCAACTTATCCACCAAATTTTTAATAATCTGTCTTGAACGATTTTAACTGTCATGCTATATATCGTTTTTGGCACTATCTGTCAATGGTCAAGAATCACTTATAAAAAATTATTTTATTTTTAAATATAGTATCCGGATCTTCACCACAATCAAATCAATTCGTCCTCATCACACACCTAACCTGTCCACCAAGTTTTGTCCATTAATCCGTCCAGAACTTTTTGAGATATCCTGCTCACAGACTGACGGAGAGACAAACAGAAACCAAGAGATGAACAGGGGTGAAAACACAACCTCCATCCATCTTTGGTGATTGGGGTAGTTACTGAAGATAAATTTGAACTTTGCTTGACAATTACTGATTTTTAAAGATCGAGTTTGTGGGGTGAACAAAACTCAATCATGAACGTCAATCACGAGGTGAATAAAAGTGAAATTGTTGATAAGTGCAAAGTTGAGCTCATATCAGTGTTTGTATAATTAAACAATCATGTGCACAATAAGTTTCCTAAAAAATATCGAGAATTTCCAGCTTGAAATACACTTGTGACTCTTCCTATTGAAAAAACAAACAAACTAATTTCGAGATAATGTATCTGCAGTATAAATTGAGAACCATGTTTATCCCTAAGTAATCCCAATTTTTTTTGGCCAATCTTGACTAATATTTGCACACATACTCAGGTGCCACCAAGACGGTGTTCTAAACGCATCAGCATCAGGATCCCATTGGCTCAAATTCAATCAGGTTCATGACAAACGTTCAAACTGTCAGCAAAAGTCATGATGGTACAATGGGCAGCTGTCGAAACAGTCCCAGTCGACACGGTTAAACGTCAAAGAGCTGAAAGGTGTCTTTGGAATGTTGAAAGATGAAAGTTTCATCATACGAGCAAGGCACAAAGCTAAAGTAAAGGCAAAGTCCAAGTGATAAAACAAAAAATGTAAAATAAAATCCAGTGCCACCTTGTTTGATGAATAATTGTTTAAACGAATAACTACACCATGAAGTTCACTTTAACAGATGAATGTCATCGAAATCTCACTTTCTACTGCATGATGTTCAGATCGGTCCCGGCCCCCAAGGAAGTAGTTTTCTTGTTCACGGCCAAATCGATCTGCTGCAACTTCTGTGAATCTTCTTTTTCATCTCTCATTAATCACAATGGCTCTTTCATACAATCCAAAATTCAAGGCAGATATCTTTGGCTCTCTTTTTGCCTCCAACTCTACTTTCAACAGTCTCTGGAAGTCTCCAACCAACCATCGACCAATGACCATTGACAATAATCATACATCCAGTAGATTTTTTTTTATGAGGACAATCCAACAAACTATTCTTAACTTAGACACAAAAAATGCAAATGGCTGTGATAGCATCCATACCGCCATCTTGAAATCTTGAAAAGGTGTGGCCCTGCGATGGGTCGTGTTCTTAGTCAGCTGTTTAAAAACTTTCCAACTTGATCGCGATCTTTCATCCACTTTGGAAGCATGCACAGATATCCCCCCCCCCCCCGTGCCAAAAAAGGGTAATTGATGTCATCCAAACTACCACCTGGACTACCTTAACAACCACCCTGTCCAAAGTTATGGAAACTGTCACCAAGCAACTCCTGTCCTTCCTTGAAAATCCAACTTTACTTACAATGTCTACTAATGTATAATGCTTAAGAGTTACAATGTATATCAAGTAATCTATACACCGGTATTCTGTTGTTTGATGGCCCTCTCGGCCTTGACTGGAATATCCACTCGTATAAAAGAAGAAACCGCGAGAATGATAAGGGTAAATGTCTAACTAACAGACAGAGTCACAATAAAGTTGCACTATCTGGTTTAATGGACTACGGACAGAACTTAAGGTTATGGAGCCAGCACTAGGAGAGGTTTTGGGATTAAAGGGTTGAATCATTGATGATGAACAGTTCCTAGCTGATTTATATTTATATTTTTGGATACCTTGTCGAGGCTCATATGAGAGCCAATGATGACCCAAAACGCCGTTGAATCAGTCAATTACATACAAAGGCCAATTCATAATTATTACCTCCGCCACCGAAGGTGAACGACGTTGTTTTCACTCCCTTCCTGTCTGTTTGTCTGTGTGCAGGATATCTCAAAAAGTTGTGGACAGGTTGGGTGTATGACAAGGACGAACTGATTTGATTTTGGTGAAGACCTGGATCCGGATCCTACTACTAGAATTTTAAAAGTGATTCTTCATCATTGAGATATAGGGCCAAAAACGATATAGCACAATATCTCAAAAATGTTTTTGCGCCCGATGTGTTCTCGTGGATCAGGCATTGTGTGGCGGAGGTATGCGCTCTACCGAATGCCCTTCGAGTTGTAAATGTAAAGAGTCAATATCGATAGAAATGCCAGTTTGCATTAATAATGGGTGGTTTTTGTTTGGATTGTCTAATAATTGGCTGAAATTTGTCTGCCTCGGTGTCATGTGAAAAATTTAATATCACACGTGAGAGTGAGAGTGAGGGCGAGAGTGAGAGTGAGAGAGAACAGAAATAAGTAGAAAAGAGAAAACATCAGATGCTTCTAACTCGCTTCAAAATGATTTTTAAATGGCACATGACCTTTAACCTGTTGAATGAAAAAAATGAATTGATTCATTTTTGTATCGCAGTCCATACGTGTGCCAAGATTGGTCGAAATACCTTCTGTGGTTCGCAAGTTATTGTGGTAAGAAAGATTTTCAATTAAAGGTCACATGACTACACTTTTGACCCGTTGAACCAAAAATCGAATCAGTTCGTCTTTGCATAATATTACATAATTGCACCAAGTTTGGTCAAAATCTCTTATAGTGGGTCACACATTATCATGATAATGAAAATCTGCTACACGCACGGACGGACGGATGCACAGCCGGACAGAAGACCTGAAAACAAGAAGCCTGAGGCTGTGGAGGCATCAAATTTTTTTTTTTTGAAAGTTGTTCCTCAACTTCAAAGACAAGTAGGTGGTCTGTTTTCTACCGTCCATTCAATATCGCTCCCAAGTTCTCCAATTAGTCCTCTGACCCTCCTCAGCAACTCCACAATGCATGCGTTTCTGCAGTAATCCCCTCCTGGTTATAATTACAAAATCCAGACTGACTGCACATTTCAACTATTCCTCACTTCTCACATCCATGGAACCCCCTTCCAGACAGAGGCTGTTATGCATCATTCTACACTTCAGGACTTCAAGGAAGCATTGCACCATCATATCTTGTCATCCCCAATTCTGATATCTGATCTTTATTATGCAAATTAACCATTCCGAACACCTCTGTCTCTCACAACTGTCAATTTAACCTTGCTCTGCTAAAAAAAATCTATAAAAAAAACAAACACTTGTATCTGTCCTTGAAAGTCTCCTCAAGTCAGATATATAAATATAAATAAATATGTTTATATATATATATATATATATATATGTATATATGTATATATGTATATATATATATATATATATATATAGATATATATATATATATATATATATATATGTATATATGTATATATGTATATATATATATATATATATATATAGATATATATATATATATATATATTAAAAACATATATAAATATATATATATATATATATAATAAATACACATAATAAATATATAAATATTTACGGAAGCCATTTACATTTCGGAAGCCTTGCTATTCCATGGGGATCTTGAACCTTCGTCGATTTCTGAATCAATCTTTGTGGAGCTCATGAACGCAGCAACGCAAACATTGAAATGATACCATGCACGTACAATTGGATGGTATAGCAATGGCAGTCTCCACTGGGTCCGGCGTTGGGTAACATCTTCGTCAGTTTCCATGAGAAACGTGCCTTTTACAATTTATCCACTGACCTCAAGCCTCGTGTGCATTTTCATGATGTGGATGATACATTTGTGATTTTTGATTCTGTTGCTATGTTCATGGACTTTCTTGCACATCTCAATGCACTCAAATACACTTTTGAGATGGAGCAACTGAACGTGCCAGTTGAGAAGTCTACACATGGATTCCCGACTACCATAAGCCTACCTTCACCGGTCAAGTCCCACACAGACATAAGGACTATTTTTGAATACCAAATCGAGGCTTGTGCAAGAGCTAAAATGGGATTAAAATAAATTCAATTAAAATCAAATGGAAGACCAAATAGGCAATGGAGTCATGTGATGGTAGATTTGGCGATGACGTCATGGTTGACATTTCTGCAGAGCTCAGGCACCTCAAAATTTGGCACGACAAGACTGGTCCAGTCAGTGTATAGTGTGCTCTTTGACTTCCCAATGCCATCATTTCATGGCAATCATCCATTCATCATTCGCAGTTTTTCATGACTTTTGTATGTTGATTTTTGTATTTTTTCGATAAATTGAATTATCTCTCGTTTTACACATCAGAGTCCATTTTCATGAATTGCAGGAGTAGTTGTGGACACGTCGTTAGCAGTTAGTCATCGAAAATCGGACGGTATATAGGGACGGGTAGTTAACGGGAAGAGGATGGGCTTTAGGAACCCAAACCAGCAAAAAGCAAAGCTGAAGTCATCAGGAGGAACCTGGATATGATTCAAGTTTCAGCTGCTACTCCATTACCCTCAAACCCATCCAGGAACAGCAAAGTGAGCCATATTAAAAAAACAAAAAAAACAAAATAACCCACATCAAAAAAAATAAATGGCTGCTGAATCACATGATATATATATATATATATATATATATATATATATATATATATATATATATATATATATATATATATATATATATATATATATATATTGTTACGGTTGTGGAAATTCGCATTACACCTTAAAGAGTCATCAGGTGAGATATATCGGTAAGTTCATGTATAGTTAGCCCAAACCCGTTGTATAGAGGGAATATGTGTGATTCATCCGGGCTGCGATGCTTTGCGTGAGCCATTTTTCTTTCTCTATTGTTATTTTCGACCATTAAGCCGCCAACAACTCAAACACCACCCCAAGAACCAAATCGCCACCATCAACAACGCCCCCGAACAACTCCACCACCTTCGCCTTTCTCCTTCACAACCAGCAACCGCAACACCTGTGCCATTCCTCCCCCACCCTAAACGTGGTGCCAACAAAACGGCTTGCGTGGAGCACGCCGGAGAGGGCTCGCCGACCACGCCAGGGGCACGGAGTCGGGGCGCAGCGGCGCGAACATTGCGGCTTGCCCGCCATCGCATCACGAGGACGCGGGTAAGACCTTCTCGGTCTCGTGGACCTGGTCGCTCCTCCAGGATCCACATACATTTGGTCCACGGACCTGTCTGCCTCCTTGCCTGTGAGGGTGGCTTTCTTTTCTTTCGGGTTGAATGCATGCTGTGGCGCCGTGTCCAACAAGTAGAACTGCCTAAGTGTCTGTGCCTGTACATTGCCTTATTCGGTGTTAACCCTTTCCTTGCATTTTGTTTTGACTGTATGGCTGTATATACGTGCTTCCGTGTGTCCGTATTAAAGTGCATTGTGTGAACTGTTTTCCCGTTTCGCTTCGTCTTTTCCTTGTATTGAATCTCCATCTTGCATCACGTAAGGGATTGATAGTGGGTTTAAAACGCCCGGTAAATAATCCTAACCGTCGAGGTCGACGATAACTCCGCTCGGTTATCTCTGCAGCACGGAACGAACCGCTTAAGCGGTTCGTGTCCAAAGTCGACCTGCGGCGAGGTACGATCGCCCGGTCAACCACTCGCGCAGGTACTTAGGTCGGTCGAATTTGGCGAGCAACCCTATCCTGCGCAGGTAGGCAATTGGCATGATCGTGGTGAGGTTAAACCCCCACCCGTGACTGGCTCCGGGCGGTTGTTCGCGGAGGGTCACGACTGAATTGTCTGTTCCGGTGGGCGAGGCGGCCGCTTTTGGCTACACGCGGTTAATCGCATGCCGGCAGGCGCGAATTCGCAATATATACACATATATATATATATATATATATATATATATATATATATATATATATATATATATATATATATATATATATATATATATACATATATATACACACACAGTTCTCCATGGCCAAAAGTATGTGGACACCCCTTCTAATGAGTGGATTCAGCTATTTCAGCCACACCCATTGCTGACAGGTGTTTCAAATCTGACACACAGCCATGCAATCTCCATAGACAAACATTGGCAGTAGAATGGGCCTTCCTGATGAGCTCAGTGACTGACAACGTGGCACCGTCATCGGATGCCACCTTTCCAACAAGTCAGTTCGTCAAATTTCTGCCCTGCTAGAGCTGCCCCGGTCAACTGTAAGTGCTGTTATTGTGAAGTGGAAATGTCTAGGAGCAACAACAGTTCAGCTGCGAAGTGGTAGGCCACACAAGCTCACAGAATGGGACTGCTGAGTGCTGAAGCATGTAGCACGGAAAAATTGTCGGTCGTCGGTTACAACACTCACTACCGAGTTCCAAACTGACTCTGGAAACAACATCAGCACAAACACTGCTTGTCAAGAGCTTCATGAAATGGGTTTCCATCACTGAGCAGCCACACACAAGCCTCAGATCACCATGTGCAATGCGTTGGCTCAGTGGTGTAAAGCTCACCACCATTGGACTATAAAACAGTGGAAACGCGATCACTGGAGTGATGAATCACACTTCACCATCTGGCAGTGTGACAGACGAATCTGGGTTTGGTGGATGCCTGGAGAACGCTACCTGCCCAAATGCATAATGCCAACTCTAAAGTTTGGTGGAGGAGGAATAATGGTCTGGAGCCGTTCTTCATCGTTCGGGCGAGGTCCCTTGGTTCCAGTGAAGGGAAACCTCAATATTACAGCATACAATGACATTCTAGATGGTTCTATGCTTCCAACTTTGTGGCAACAGTTTGGGGAAGGCCCTTTCCTGTTTCAGCATGACAATGACCCCATGCACAAAGCGAGGTCCATACAGAAATGGTTTGTCGAGATCGGTGTGGATGAACCTGACAAGCATGCAGAGCTCTGACCTCAACCCCATCGAACACCTTTGGGATGAATTCTAATGCCGACTGTGAGCCAGACCTAATCGCCCAACATCAGTTCCCGACCTCACTCATGTTCTTGTGGCTGAATGGAAACAAATCCCCGCAGCAATATTCCAATATCTCATGGAAAGCCTTCCCAGAAGAGTGGAGGCTGTTATAGCAGCAAAGTGGGGACCAACTCCATATTAATGCCCATTAATTTGGAATGAGATGTTGGACAAGTACGTGTCCACATACGTTTGGCCATGTAGTGTACATACACAATGAACTCACCAATTTGAAAGAATACCTGCAGAGACCACACAATTCGGCAATACTGTATTATAATATTGCATTATACTGTCTTTAGTATTAAACTAATCAGAGTGTACAAGATGCCACAAGCATTTTGATTTGGCACATATGTACGCCATACAACACTAAGCATCTGGTTCAATCATACCATACACTTTCCGACTAAACTAACACATGATGACGAGCTGTGTTATACTCTTTACAGAGCATTGGTGCTGCTGAAGTAGTTTCTTGGCACGAGTTATGCTGGGTGGTTTGACATTGCTTTCCCAGCAGTCAGTCAAGGGAGGAATTTGGAACTTGACCTTGAAGGAGTTGGCGGTATCTTGCATACTCGTAATGAATGAAAGTGGAATATTAACGTCCACCGAACAAATGCTGGCCCACGGGACGCTCAGTTTAATGTCCATCCGAGGGATGGCAAACACATTGATTCCTCGACTTGCCTGCAAAACACCAGGATGACAGTTTATAGCTGGACCAAAATTCAAACCCAGGCTCGAGAGCTCAGACGTGGGTGAGCATACCTCTCCGCTACCCTGCCAGCCCCAAACTGGCACACACACACACACACACATATATATATATATATATATATATATATATATATATATATATATATATATATATATATATATATCTGTAACTTGCACTTCATATTTCTGTCTGCTCCTTTATGTAAACCCATGCAGCGTACATTGCGGAGAGCATGAATAACTGCAAAAAGAACCAGCCCCAAAATTGTGCTCAAAACCTTCATGTCAATTGAACCATATGAACATTTATTGGAGTAGATTCCATATGGCTGCACTCGACGATAATGGGATGATGCTGAAAAGGACGGTACAATGAGATGATCAAACAACAAGGAAAATGTACAGCAAAGTGTATTAAGTGAAAGATCCTCTTCCTGGCAAAATGCCTGGAGAAAATGATGGAAGACATATTCAAAGAAGTTCAATGCAGAGCAATACATAGAACATGGAGCAGATAAGTAACTCAAGTCAATGTACGTACAACTTTAGAACGGATGACTGCAGCCAAATTGATGGGTCATCTATTTATTACTTATGCTCAGATTAAGTAGGAGGGAAGGAAGAATGGAAGAGATCCAAATCATTAATTGGTCATCCAGCCAATCAGCTGGGAAGACTGAGGGAGGTAGGTGTGCGTGAGAAGAGGAAAAAAAATAATTTGGAATGAAATAGGAGCCACGGAAGGGACATGGAAAACAAGCCAACCTCGACCCTTCACCAATCCCAGCGATAACCATAACATTGCTTTGCTAGTGCCTGCATATTCAGTGTCACTACAGAAGGTAGTTGATCGCTTACCTTGGTATTATTTTGCAACGATATGAAATAAATGATGACTGAAGATGCCGATTATGTAGCTGGCTTTGGGGAGAAGTTTTGCAATACGGTCAACCCAGGAGAGGTCACGGCTGATCGTGAGGCCGAGACATTTAAGAGTGTGAACCTCATCCAATGGCTAACCATGGAAATAGATAAAGTGAGACTGAGGTTCCCAGGAATGATGGACATGTTCCATTCATCAAACCGGCATAATCTCATTTCCTGATCAACAGAGAGTGATGCAGCTACGACACAAATTGGAGTCATTGCAAAAAGGGAGATTGGGCCCAGTGCACTACCATTGGGAGAGAAGGGGTTCCATTGATAAGTTAACTGCTCGTGTGTATGAAGCCAGAAATTAAGTTATGAGGGCAGCATGCAAGTAAAGATTTAGTTTGGCAAGTAAAGATTTAGTTTGGCAAGTAAAGATTTAGTTTGGCAAGTAAAGATTTAGCTTGGCAAGTAAAGATTTAGTTTGGCAGGGATACAGCTTGGCAAGTAAAGCAGAATGCCACACCAAGGTATGTTCAGGGAGATAGTCCTGACCTGTTGTTTGAGATTTAGGGCCTCCAGCCATTGCTGAGAGAGGAGCTAAACTGATGGTAAGTGATAAAGATTTTGAAAAAAAAAAAAACAGAAAAAAAAAGGAAAGATGACATCAGCAGTAATGATGGATTCCATGACTGGTTATACTTGGAAGCAAGCTTATTGGCTTGTCATGGATAAGATTGGCTTTTGCACCCTTCTTGGGAATGGGATTGATGCGTGCCAACTTCCCGGCAAACTTAAGGCAGTCAGAAGAGATGGACAGGCTGACGAGTGCAGACAATGGAGAATTCCGGGCAAGAGCAGCAAAACAGGATTTGAGAACATGGGAACTTGAGTCATCTGAGCCAGTCTGAAGGGTCAAGGCTGAACCTAACTTTCTCAGATGACAAGAACACAGAGTCTGGTGGACGTGGGTAAGATGGGTTGGGTACACAAGATTCGGCAGCACTTCATTCAAAGCAGTCACTTGTAAAATGTTCAAACGATCTGTCATCATCTTGATCCATCGATTACGCATTGCGAACCACTGTGTCTGTCCGTGCGTTCATCTGTCTCTAGTTTCCGGCGGCCGCTTCCTGCACTGCATTTGAAAAGCTCAACATTCACTTTTGAAATGACGGGAGAATAGGCATGGATAATGATGATGCCAAATTTTATTTCACAACCAGGATATTTTGCCCTCATGTTGGACAAATTCAACCTCCACCACCCCATGTTGCACCACCATTTTCTGGAGCGTGGTATAAGTAGCCTCGAGCTTTGGCTCCAAGTGAAATCAAGAGTGCAACACAAATAACCTTTCAAAAGTCTATGAAACCATTTAAATTGATAGATCAACTTAAACTTTTCCCATCACGGGAGACGGGTACCTAGTTTGTTATAATTGCCACTAAAAAAGCAAGCATCTATGAGATAGTGTGCAACCACCTTCCCAAAAACATTTCTGGTCATACAACGAAACACAAGCAATCTCACCTCAAGAAACCACCCTAAACTCCCTGACTGTGACCCAGATTCACATAATTTCTTTGAGCGAATCCCAAATGGCTGCAGTCGACAATAATGGTCTCTTTAAAAAGTGCAGAAAACCATTCAACAAGTCTGAGACAAGGGAGAGGAAACAATCTTTGTAAAGAGAACCATCATGGGTAATGGGTATGGCCTGTTCAATCTTCCATAAATGCTTGCATGATCTTAATCTAATATATAAAGCTCTTTCTAATCACTGAATGACTCCATCCATCCATCCATCCATTGGGACCATACTCTGTGCAGAGCGTTGGTGCTGCCGAAGCAGTCTCCTTTGCTATTGGGTACAATCCTGGACAGGTCGCCATTCCGACACAGGATACCAGTACGCCGACACTCATTTTGCCGACCTCGGAAGGATGACAGGCAGAGTTAACCTTTCCTGGTATTAATTCAACAGCCGAGGGGGATTTGAACTCAGGATCCTTGGATCCCAAGGCCACCACCCGAACCATTAAGCCAACACCAGGCACACTGACTGATTGAATGACTGATATTAATGTTTGGTACCTTCTGGGTGACGTAGAAAGCTGAAATTTTGTGTGCCGACGGACATCAAATCCGATACACCAGGAAAAATAAATAAATCAGTGAACCATTGGAACGCATCGTTATATGAAAATATAAATAAATGAAAAAAAAAATGAAAAAAATGCAGGCGAGCGATCCGAGACAATGGGGAAGCATGATAATTTTGCGCGCTGACGGACAAATCAGATACACAGAGGAAAAAACATAAACAATAAATAAATTAATTAATCAATCACATAACCCTCGGAAAGAATCCATAAATGAAAATATAAAAGGTCGGTGAGTGACCCGAGTCAATGGGGAACCACGGTTCACTCGTGCTTACAATGTGTAATCATAGCCACTCGTATCTCCATCAAGTTAACTGACCAACTTCTGCATGACAATTATTTTGTTTTGCATTCAATTTTGTTTTTACATGTCCACAAATCGCCACAAGTTCCATGAAGCTCCAAGTCAAGCACTTAGCCAAATCCGTGGAAAAGTGGAATGGGCATGGGCTTAAATTGATGTTCAGCCAAATAAAACATTATTCGGTAGTCGGTACAATTAAGACAACAATAGAATGACGTCAAAGTGATGGCTGCAACTGAAATAAAATAAAAAGGGACCTTTCAAACCAGTGCCATTCATATTAGTAAGAATGGTCCACACAATACTCGCCCCCCCCCCCTTTCCATCCCAATTGCTGGATACTATTGAACTGGGAGTTTGGAATTATGAGAGTTGACTATTATCACAAAAAGCTATGTATCTGGATTTTAGCTCAGAGGAGTACCAGATACATATATATATATATATATATATATATATATATATATATATATATATTTTTTTTTTTTCACAGCCTTGAAGGATCGTGGAGGACCTTCGACAAATCACACAGATACATGAAACACCAGACAGGACTTTCACACAAGCGCAGCCACTGAGATTGGGGGACCTGACATCACTTCTGAGAATACTCTCGGTACCAGTGACATCATCTTTATGACAATGACATAGCTTTTCTCTCCGCACTCAGCGGGGCAATCAAGGAGTAATCAAGGAGTAATTTCCTCCTCCCTACAGATGCCAACCTATGCGATTTGTTTCCGTGCTCCATCCTTTAAATGGCGAGCACAAAACAAGAAAGTGGCACGTACCATTTTTAGTCTTTGGTATGATTCGGCCCGAGATTTAACCAACAACTTCCCAGAATCAGAGCGCACACTCAAACCATTACACCATCAAGTCTGGTCAATGTTGATACAAATCATGGTGATATAAACTACCAGGTTGATGGCAACGCAAAATTCTTCAATGTCCGACTGCTTTTTTACACTTCGTCCTCTTTTCTTTTCCCCTCCCCAGAATCTCAGTGTACATCAGCATGTGCATAATACGCCACACGGACGACCAATTACGAGAACCAGAACAGAACGCAAGATAAGTCATCAAAGACTACTGACGGGACGCGGGTCTCTGTTCATGCAATTAGAGCTTCCTGTTTGCGCTTCATTTCTCAAGGGTTCAAACACAGGACAATTTATATCTACAATGGAGACATCACACGGGCACATCCATGTGGAGGATCATAATCAAATGCGGTGAGTAAAACAACTCAAAAGCCACAGGTCCTCCAAGCGGCTGCCGTCGGATACTATTATATTACGTCTCAGCCTTGCCGTGGATTAAATGTAAAACAAGGATGAGAGAATAGCAGGAGTTGGTGTAAGAAATAAAACAAAAGAACTTCCAAAGGAAAATTTAAAAGGTGAGGATTTAAAACCAAAATGAGTGATAAGAAAATCGATGCCAAACCCAAGAGAATTCCTAGCGAAGAACAAGTTGCTAAAATACCAGAGCAAATGAGGAAGAAAGAATAAATTTGGAGCAGATCGTCTGTGCAGGCAGTGTATATCGTTTTCATGTTCTTGTTTGTTGTTGCTGGAATCCCGCGGGCCCGGTCGGCCCAAGAGAGGTGGCTGCCGGGGTTACCCGGCTTGCCAATTCACCGGATGGTGGCCACCTCTCTCCCGGTGGGTGCTGGATGATGGGGTGTGTCTGGCTTCGATTCAGGAATGGATTTTCCAAGCTTCCCCACTTACCACAACACCATCCTCATACTCATACTCCAAGTCGGTGCCAAGTTTTATTTGGAAATTTTAAAAAAAATTAAATAAAAGAAGAATTCACCGCATGTGCGGCTGTATTCATTTTCTGTATATATTTTGTTCACACATCAATGCTTCAGTGGTTGTTGTTTATTCCAGCCATTCATTGTGCACGATGAGACGGGTCTGTGCCCCTGCACGCAAAGCGAATAAATACAGGAATACCGCACATTCGACAGTTTCCAAACCACCCACACAAACGAGGCACGTTTCAGCGAGGGTCAAGCAGCAGTAAATGATTTAACGAGTTCTTCATGAGGACGAAAGGGAAAAATTATTTTATATTTCGACAACCATCTTTTGTTTCTGGGCAACTGCTCTATGCGGAGAATAACTCAGCCAGACTTGGTGGCATAATGCATAGAGCATCCTCTCCGAGTATTGAAGGTCAACAGATTGAACCCGACACCAGCAGAGTTATGGTATGTGCTGCGTCTTCACCTGATGCTCAGCATTTTGAAAGGATAGAGCACAGATAAACCTTAGGATGGCAACCATTACATGGGCTTGAAGGGTCTAATAGCTTCCTCCTGTGTTGAAATTATTTGCAACAGAACTCATTATTATTATTATTATTATTATTATTATTATTATTGTAATATGCTTGTCACGTCCGTCTGTCTGGTAAAATATCGAGAGATGATGGAATCTCACGAGATTGAATGAAACGTCATTTCGTCGGTATTTTCACGTCATCGTTGTATTTGTGGATCACGGAAGAGATAATTAATTTCGGATCATTTATTGACACAATTAGGTTTCCAAGAATCACGAAAGTGGCAATTCCACGGAAGTTCCATGGGACATATCTTGCTAAATTGTGAATGAGAAAAAAGCCAGAAGGGTTAAAGGAAATCTTGGGAAGGTGTGAAAGTAGCTTACGATAATGAAGGGGGTAGAAGTTGGTCATGGCACGATACTAAGGTGGATAGGGAAGAGGAAAGAGTGAAATATTCCACTGTTTTAATGAGGTAATGAAGAAATAATATGGAAGGATGCAAGCTCTCTTGCTTTGACGAATGGGAAGAAAGGGGAAGGGGAGGACAGAGAGGTGGGGGTGGGGATTGAGGACTTGGGGTTGAATGTTGGATGGTGGGGGGTGGGGGTTGAGGACTTGGGGAGGGATTGATTTTATCAAGCAACATCTTCAGAGAACACAGTGCTAGACAATATTAAATCCACATGATATATTTAACTGTTCATTGCATAATATTGGTGGTCACATTTTAAATTAAGCAGATTTTCCAAGGGTATTGGTTCACGAGTCAGTATGTGACCACTATATTCGTTATGGGTCTGTCTGTCTGTCTGTCTGTCTGTCTGTCTGTCTGTCCCGAACATAGCGACGTGGGTTTTGATCCGATATTGATAAAATTTTGGTGGGAGGTTTGTATCATGATCTCGTTGTGTTTTCCAGAGAATGGGCGTGGTGCACCCATTATGGGCAGAACCACGCCCAAAAAACATGTGTTTTTAGGGGGTAGCCAATTTCAAGTTACATCTTCTCCGAGGGAGTTTGTCAAATCTGGCAGGGGTTTCGGTATTTGGTTAGCCCAATGGCACCTGCAGAGCCCCAAGGAGCACGATTTTTCATTTTCGTCCCAAGGTCAAGGTCAAAAGGTCACGAACTTAGAAAATGTCAAAAAAAAATCAATAAATTAGGCATCGAGCTCCGAAGGTTTTCAACGGTTTCGAATGAAAGTTGGTATGCAAGTAGTGCTCTTCGAGTACGACAACTTTCATCATTTACGTTTTTCCCGATTCCCGCCAGTTTGCCCGTGGCGTCCCCTCGAAGGTCAAAAAATAAAAAGGTGAACCGTGTACATTGCTCGTGAACCATCGCCATCTCCAGACTTGTCTGTTAGTTATTATTATTATGATTATGATTATGATATGTGTGTGTGTGTGCCATCAGGATATGACCAGTCTTGTTCGTGGAAACTGCAGCATGCCAAAAGTGTACCCGTTGAGAATGAGTTCTATCATTGGAGAGGTTTTCAATAATCATCTTGTCAATGAAATACCACCAGTGGCATCCAGTTAACCATTGGATTTCTATCACACACCGTTTAGACATTTTCACAAGATTTTCCTGCATCAAAATGCCTTCAACTCCAGCGTTGGATGATTACTTGAAACAATTCAAAATAAGCTGTTTATTATATCTGTTCTCAAGGCTGTGTGCCATGAAATAAAAGCCAAAATAATTTCTCAACATCACCAACAACAAAGAGGCAAATACCGTTTTTGTTGTTTATTCAAACTCTCGCTAAACATTTACACAAAGGAACTCTTGCTCAAAGTCCGAACGCAGCATTTTCTGGTCACGCTTTTATGGATCCAAGATGGCGCCTTCATGGACTGGTGTGTACAGGCTAACTGCTCCCACAGCGTACGAAGAACTTAATGAGCAGCCAGCATCGTTGGAACAGCACTGCTCCGTCTCAAAATTAGGGCCGAAAGGGGAGCATAAGGCTCGGCTGCCTTGGCCTCCAGATGCCCGTTTACCTTACCGGCGTCCGCTGGTGCCGTGCGCAGCAGAGCAGATGATCTCGCCGGGCCGCCATGACCCGGTTAGACAAGCCAATTAAAATCCAATTTGGGTAAAAGGGCTTACAAATTCCAGGGAATTTTCTTCTCTCCTTTCTTGATTTGAAGTCTTATCGTCTTTTGGTTTACCCATTAAGCCTTCAGCCATTCATCCACAAATCAACTCGAGAGGATTTTCAAAAAGTTTTAAGAAAAAAAGAAAAAAAAGAAGAATCATCACTTGACACGTCTCCCAAGATGTCTGAGGACAGTCAGCAGCCACCAAAAGACGACAAAAGAGCAGATGATAAAATTCAGAGCAATGGAAGAACTAGAACTCGACTTATTAAAATCAATTCAACTGAGCAATGGCTCTTTCATAGTCCATCTTATTCACAGTATGTTACGCATTTGGTCATTGAAAATTCCGTGGAGCGTATTTCAGCGTCGTTTCTTTTACAATACTGATGATGGGAATTAAAATAATAACCAATGTGGTCATTCAATTCCAACATGAAAACAGGAAATTAATTCAAAGCAAAGAACTTATGAATAAAGAGCTCGGGATGCAGAGGACCAACGACCAAACCAAAGGAGAGCCGCAAATATTGATGTGAAAACTATCGTGTGTCTGTTCGAGATCAACTTGTGCACTCGCGTTTCCTCCGCAGACGGCATGATTTGGCGAACATTAAACATGGCAGTGACTGCGGTCGCCTACGAATCGCAAGACCAGGAAGCGCTTGTGCGTGGAAGGGGGTCCTTGTGGCCATCTGGGATTTCCAAAAGACAATTTTCACATCATTGCCGTAACGGCGTGTTCAAATGACATTTTATTGCCGGTTGAATGGCATGCTGATGTGCATTTTGGTGCTTTAGGCAGAATTATTTGTTGCGACGACGTTCTCTATTGTTATACCTTTCATGAGTAACCAAAGCATTAGAGACAAGAGGTGAATGATCCAACATTTACAGATGGTATTGACCTCACGGCAATGATCAGGGAGAACAACTCTCAAGGAAAAAGAAAGTTTGGACTGAAGATAAACACAGGGAAAAAAATATATAAAATAAAATAAACTACAAGGGCGCACGGTGGAGCGCCATACCTCTGCCACGTAATGCCTGATCCACGAGAACATAACAGGCCCATTACATTTTAGAGATATCGTGCTATATATCGGTTTAGCCCCATCTATCAATGGTGAAGAATCACTTGCAAAATTATCAGATCCGGATTCATATCTTCACCAAAATTGAATCAGTTCTTCCTCATCACACACCCAACGTGTCCAACAAGTTTCATCCGGATCCGTGCACAACTTTTTGAGATATCGTGGTCTCGATCGTTTTTGGCCCTATCTCTCAATGGTGAAGAATCACTTCACGAATTATCAGATCTGGATCTTCACCAAAATCTAATCAGTTCGTCTTTGTCATACACCCAACCTGTCCACAACTTTTTGAGATATCCAGCACACAGACGAACAGACAGGAAGGGGGTGAAAACAACCTCGTTCACCTTCGGTGGCGGAGGGAAAAAAAAAATTAAACGGCACTCAATAGAGCGCCTACCTCCGCCAGACTGACCGTTTACATTTTGTATCCACTGATAGACCGGATCTGGATCCGGACCTGAACCAAAATCGAATCGACTTGTTCTTGTCACCCAACTAACACATCCACGACTTAAAAAATAACAAGTCTGGAGATGGCGGTGGTTCACGAGCAATGTACACGGTTTGCCTTTTTTATTTTTTGACCTTCGAGGGGACGCCACGGGAAAACTGGCGGGAATCGGGAAAAACGTAAATGATGAAAGTTGTAGTACTCGAAGAGCACTACTTGCATACTAGTGGGGCAACTTAGCTAAATGTAGCATAACAATTGTGCACTTCGTGAGGAAAGCACCAAATTTGGCACACAAGTAGCCTATCATATTATGAACCGATTTGGATATTGGGCCATCTCAAATTCAACCGCTGATGGCTGTGGCAGCCATTTTCCACTGCCATCAAAAATTTTGAGATGGCCCAATATCCAAATCTGTTCATAATATGATGGGCTACTAGTGTGCCAAATTTGGTGCTTTCCTCACGAAATGCACAATTGTTATGCTAAGTTGCCCCACTATACTAACTTTCATTCGAAACAGTTGAAAACCCTAGAAGCTTGATGCCAAATGTATTGATTTTTTTTGACATTTTCTAAGTTCGTGACCTTGTGACCTTGACCTTGGGATGACAATGAAAAATCGAGCTCCGTGGGGCTCTGCAGGTGCCATTGGGCTAACCAAATACCGAAAACCCTGCCAGATTCGACAAACCCCCTCGGAGAAGATGTAACTTGAAATCGGCTACCCCCTAAAAACACATGTTTTTTGGGCGTGGCCCCGCCCACAATGGGCGCACCATGCCCATTCTCAGGAAAACACAACTAGATCATGATATAAACCTCCCACCAAAATTTTATCAAGATCGGATCAAAACCCACGGAGCTATGCTCGGGACAAACAGACAGACAAACAGACAGACAGACAGACACCCATAATGAATATAGTGGTCACTTACTGACTCGTGAACCAATAGTATTATACATCATTTCTGGTCCAATCTCTCAATGGTGAAGAATCATTATAAAAAATTCTCGGATTCAGATCTTCACTAAAATCAAATTAATTCATCCTCGTCACACACTCAATGTGTCCACCAAATTTTGCCTGAATCAGTTCATAACTTTTCGAGATATTCTGCTCAAAGACAAACAGGCAGGGGTGAAAACATAACCTCCGTCCATCTTCGGTGGCGGAGTTAAAAATGATGGATTGTAAAACAAGAGCAGGTAAAAAATTGAAAAGTTGGAGACAAAGAACAAGTGGAAAGATTTGTGCATCTTTTGAAGGAGTAGTAGAAAAAAAAATTGGAATTGTGTACATCAGATAAAAGGAAGAATCAGCCGAACCACTATTGCTTTGG
Source organism: Eptatretus burgeri (assembly GCF_056783735.1). Classification (NCBI taxonomy): domain Eukaryota; kingdom Metazoa; phylum Chordata; class Myxini; order Myxiniformes; family Myxinidae; genus Eptatretus; species Eptatretus burgeri. Next base: position 86,316,584 of record NC_140971.1, read on the forward strand.
GAAAACGCTGAAAGATCGGGAAGGCAAAAGACGTTTCAATAACAAGAAAAATCGATGTGCATTTACCATTCGGCACGCGAATGTTGTTGTACTGGTCAGAAAGGCTGGAGTGTGGTGGCTGTGATGGATTGGACGGATGTCCAAAATAAACCTGTATAGGACAGAACACATGGGAACACACACCATAGTGCAAGGATTAAGAAACAGATGAAGATTGAGGATGTGGTTAAAATAAGACGGCCAAAGAACAGCAAGGTTTAAGAATGAACGAAGCCATGAAAAGAGTTAAAGTCAGAAAGAGTTGGAAAGGCTTCTCTCGGGCCCCATTGGCCCTGCAGATGAGCTGAAAGATGCGAATCCAAAGAAAATGAGCAAAATAAAAGGCAAAACAATACGGACAATGATGATCTCATCCGTTTAATTTGCTTTTGCATCGGAGGCCGACTGTTAGATTGGAATTGAGGTGGCCAGGGGGTCTACCACGCACTCGACCTATACAAATAATTTGAAATTTGGGAAGGGTCACGGCAGTGGTACAGTTTTACGAGTATTGATGTGGGATATTTTTATGTTGGGCAGCACTTGGAATGGCCACCTTATCCCTTCCTGCAGAATGCAGTGTTCCAGGCCGATGGTAGTTTTTAACCAAATCTGGTTACGTTGATAGTTGAACCCACAGCAAAGCACTTCAACAGAGCGATCCTGCCATAACTAACAACAAAAAGATTTACATTCACATCGTTCATTTGTCCACAGCGAAAGACCACCAAGTGAAAGCCATTCTATTTTTGCAAGGAATTCCACCGATAGAAAAATGCACATCCGTCAAGTAAAAGTTGGGATAACGTGTTTGTACCAACAGAAAGTGTCATCGAATACTAAGTGGTACATACATCCAGGAGTTCGTTATCCCTCTGATCACATCAACTCAGTATTTGTGAGCTGTAGTCTGGTTGCACAGACTCCCGACGGTATTATGGCAGTCCAACAAAATTTTTTTTTTTAAAGATCCCTGGCGATTCTGCACAAACTAGTTCCCCCACTCACAGTTCCCCCACTCACCCACTCCCACTCCCAGTCCTACAACTCACCCCCACCACCCCCAACCCACTCGGCTGACACAAAGGGTCGTGCTTAATCCCTGAATGAGACTAAAAGGTTATCAGCAGGAGAGCAAGCGAATGCATGAGGGTTGAGGTGAAGGCCTGGCCTTAAAAGAGCCCGATACAAGATCCTCCAAGCGTGGTGCCGGGACAAAACGCTTGCCCGCACATCTCAGATCCTCTGCGGTGGTTCGATGCTCTGCCTCCCACGGCGACAGACAGGACCCATCACCCACCGAGTGAAAAGCAAAGGGTGGAGAGCGGCAAGGACTCCCAAAATAACACGCACCCTCAACTCCCACTGAGCTTCTTCGTTGAATCTGAGATGGAAACCATCGTCATAGTCATTGTCGTGTCATCTCCTCCCTCCTCTTCATCCTCATTGTACTATTCAGTTGGTTTTAAAAGAGTTTGGCATTTTGCTGTGATCATTACTTCCAAGTTGGTTAAATTACAAGCAGGTGCATATTATTCGCACATGCATCAAACTTGTAAATAATATATGACACCAGAACATTCTATCTTTATATGTATTGTGAAGTTCATTAAACATTCAACTTCAAAGCTTAATAATAGATTGTAATGGCGAATTGACTCGATATGCTTCGAGTGGTGAAGACGAACATCTTTTTAAGCAACATTACAAATGGCTAAAAGTAATACACTGAGCTCGGTTTCCACAGCTGTTTCATATTTTGAATTCATATTTTAAGCGAAGATTGTATTGGAACCAATTTACATGCGGATTTTCAAGTTGGCAAAAATGCTTCTCCCGGAGTCACGGCATGAAATGAGAAACGTTGTTTACGGTTCTGGATGATAGCAGATGAGATAATGGCTGGTACATGGTTAAATTCCCACTGGCGTAATGTCCTGAGTTGAGTCCTGCCTGCATTAGCATTTACAGCCTTTCTGTTATTATCATCACAGCGAGGAGTCCTCAGGGGTAAGCGTGGAGTGGAGGAAGATGGGGTGGAGGAAAAGGGGGGGGGGAGAGGGTGAGAGGCACAACTTGGCAATGGATATCTCTTATGGGCAGACATTGGCATAAAATGTATAACGTGTGCATCGGATCAATTGTTCAGTTTTTATACATTCCATTATTCAGTATTCATATCATTGTTACAAAGAAGGGGACAATTTACCAAAAAAAACATATGTCAGATAAATTATCATCAATTGTTGAAAAAAAAATAAACCAAAAGAAAATTCACAAATAAAAATCCATCTCCAACATCCAATTTTGGACTAAGCCTCTGAAAAGTCAAGGAAGTCTATTTGATGGAGAAAGGATGTGAGCAATAGCTGGAGGGAGACTGCGGGCGGATGAGGGAGGTGGTGAACGCCAGACAAACGAATTCAGTTTCCATGGTAAGCTTAAGTGGAGGTTTTACCCACATTGTTACATTGGTGGCAATTTCAAGGTTTTATTGACTTAAGAGTGTTCGCTGGCCTCTCAAAGTTAATGGAAAATGTGATTTAAAAAAAAAAACCCCAAAACCAAGGAATTTTGATCAAGGTTAGCAATAATAACAATAAACTAGAAGGGAACTCAGTAGAGCGCATACCTCCGCCCTGTAATGCCTGGTCCACAAGAACATATTGGACCCAATACATTTTTGAAATATCGTGCTATATATCATTTTTTAAGAAGACTCTCAATTGTGAAGAATCATTTTAAAAATTAAATATTTCTCATATCCAGATCCAGACTCAGATGTTCACCAAAATCAAATCAATTCGTCCTTATCAGACATCCAGCATGTCCACCAAGTTTTGTCTGAATCCATACACAACTTTTTGAGATATCGTGCTATATATCGGTTTAACCCTATCTCTCAATGGTGTAGAATCACTGAATTCTTTTTTTTTTGAGTTAACCTGCACACAGACAAAGAGACAGACAGACAGACAAACAAACAAACAAGAAGAAAATGTCATGCAGAGCACAACACTTGCAAAATCCAAAAAACAAATTTGACCTCAAAAATAATTGGTGGTTGAATTCAGTGACCTGAAATATAACTCCTCTTCAAATTCCAAGTGAATCGTGTGAAAATTGACAATTCTAGAAATTCGGCCTATGTTGACCTTTTCACCCATGTGGACCTCCAAAATAATTGGTGGTTGAATTTGGTGACCTTAAATATAAATCCTCTTCAAATTTCAAGTGAATCGGATGAAAATTGAGGATTTAAAAAATACCCCCTGAGTTGATGGGGGGTGGCCAGACGGAGACCCCTGGAGTACCGGCGGAAAGTGGACGCAGCGACGCACTGCTCTGGCGCATGGTTCCCATACCTGACCTGACCCTTAGTTGATGACCCTGAGCCTATGTTGACCTTTTGGTTGATGACCTCAAAAATAATAGGCTAGTTGAATTTTCAGTGACCTGAAATATAAATCCTCTTCAAATTTCAAGTCAATCGGAATGAAATTGAAGATTTTAGAGATATCACATTAGTTGTTGACCATTTGAACTCAAAAACAATAGGCTTCTTCCTTATGATGAACTCTACAATGTGGTGAAGTTTCGTGAAGATCGGTTTAAAATTGTGACCTGTCGGCGACAAACAAACAAACAAGACAAACGAAATTGCTTGTTGAGCAAGGAATTGCCGGAATAACTTTGTCATATCTCCATGATCTCTGAAAAAAACAAAAACCTGGAAATCAATTTGGTTCTCTGTTTAATGAGTTGTAGCACTTAGTTTGGTCATGATTATAACTTGGAAGTCAATCGGACTTGAAATGGCGTTTTTATCGCAATTTGAAAGTTTTGACCTGACCCCCCCTGACATTCGACCCCCGACCGCTAAGAAGGGTGTTGGTGTGACACCCCAATGAGACATATGGTTGGATGTAGAATTGGAAGATGCACATTTTGGATTTGGTTTGAAGTCGATATGACCATTTTTGCGGACGTTATTGCGAAAATAAGAATTTCGGTTTTTCGGTGACCTTGACCTTTGATCGAGATTCACCAAAAACGACAAGTGTCTAAGTTGGACCATGGCCAACGTCTGTACCCAGTTTGGTCATGATCACTAAAACGGTGTGGCTGCTACAGGGTAAACAAACACACAAACAAACAGACAGACAGAATGACACACACAACCGACCAACATAATTGCCGAAATCCCAAGGATTCCGGCAATTAATAAACAGACAGAATAACAAAATCGATGAACCAATATACTTGAAAAATCTTTGATTTTGCAACTAACAAAGACAGAAAGGGGTGAAAACAAAACCTCCTTCGCTTTTGGTGGCAGAGGTAAAAAATACATTAGTCATACCAAATATAATTTAGATAACAAAATTGCACAATATACCAGTATCTGAAAATCTGGAAAGTGCGTGAGTGTATCCAAGCAAACGGAATAATGTAGAAGTTAAATGATTAACGACGAAGTAAATGAACAAGATTACACTTCTGGTGAAACATTCAGGGAGAGTCAGCTAAGAGTACGAAGTCCGCTCATTTTCAGGACGAAAGATGCATGTTGCATTTCAATATGGAGTAAAAATCGTCGGTCTGGCAGGATAGTAAACTCATCTTTGAGCTGTCAAGTGTCCTGGGTTGGAATCTCGACCCAGCTTTAAACTACCACCATGGTGTTCCCCATGCAAGGCGAGGCATCGTTATGTGCGCCATCCTTTTGAAAGTCATTGATGGAAACGTTCAAGACCACATGGTATATTTTTCAAAGAGGTAGTGAGTTCTCGTTGGCAACCAGGAAAAATCCCAAATTCCTGTCACCTATAGTCAAACATCAGGCCGGGCCAGCCGGATCATGAAAGACTTGGTCCAAAACAAGCACCCAAGACAACCTCACAATAAGTATTGAATAATTGGCATGTTAAAAAATAAAAAAAATTAAAAAGAGGGAATAATATGTAGTAGTCATCATCGTCTGTAGTAAACTCACACATGTTAACATATGGATTATAAAACATAGGATATTTAAAAAGCATTGAAAACATGGAAAGCCATGTTTTGGCTCAAAATAAGAAAAATACATTATTAACAGGATGGCTTCTTCAATGTTCACAATAATATCTTATTCTTTGAAACAATAATTCTTTTTTTATTTTAATGATGAACTTTATTAAATGCCAAAGCTATGAGCAGAATGAACAATCCAGAAAATGCCAACAAAGACATATAAAACTCCATGAGGTCCAACGAGACGACCTTCACTCACAGGGAGAACGAGCGAAGCAAGAGGATAAGAAAAAGGAATGTATGAAGGAGGGATAATGGTGAAAAGTGAATTTATCAAACCATATGTGGTTTTCACATATTTTAATACACTGGGGTTAAGGCATTTACATTAGTACATTGCGGTTCAATGAAGAAAAAAAAATTCCCAGCAGAGGTGGAGAGAGGAGGCAAGATTGTATATGCATGTATGTACGTATGTAGGGGAGAGGAGGAAGAGGAAGAGGAAGAAGAGGAGGAAGAGGAAGAAGAGGAAGAGGAAGAAGAGGAAGAAGAGGAAGAGGAAGAAGAGGAAGAGGAAGAAGAGGAAGACGAAGAAGAGGAAGACGAAGAAGAGGAAGAGGAAGAAGAGGAAGAGGAAGAGGAAGAGGAAGAGGAAGAGGAAGAAGAGGAAGAGGAAGACGGGGAGAGAGGGGGAGAGGCGGGGAGAGACGGGGAGAGGCGGGGAGAGACGGGGAGAGACGGGGAGAGACGGGGAGGGAGAGGGAGAGGGAGAGGGAGAGGGAGAGAGAGAGAGAGAGAGAGAGAGAGAGAGAGAGAGAGAGAGAGAGAGAGAGAGAGAGAGAGAGAGAGAGAGAGAGAGAGAGAGAGAGAGAGAGAGAGAGAGAGGACAGGAGACAAGAGGCAGGAGACAGGAGACAGGAGACAGGAGACAGAGAGACAGAGAGACAGAGAGACAGAGAGAGACAGAGACAGAGAGACAGAGAGACAGAGAGAGACAGAGAGACAGAGACAAAAGAGACAGTGTTAAAGAGAGGAGCACATTGAGCCTAAGTGTGACATGACACTGTCATCATGCAGATGACTTAGGCAGACATCTCCAAACTAGGTCAGAGTCCATGTGACATTCAGGTGTTTGCTACCATAAAGGCATAAATCTCAGTCTCAAATAAATGAGAGCAGAATCATCAGTCCAGATTTCACCATTGTCATGGGCTCGTCAGGACAACATACTGCAAATCCTTTACTCGTAACTACACTAAGCTCGTTTAAAAAACACAAACCAAACCCCTTAACTTGGCAAGGCAGCAAGGCAGAGATCACATCCCCTCACAACACTTGCTGCTCAACCTGTTAGCAACAAGCATCATCCGCATCATGTCAAATCTTGGGTCAATATGCTCCTTTCTTTCAATTTATTATTCCTTACTGATGATCAGCAGGACAGAGACAGTGTGCTCGTATGGCAGGCGGCACTTTTTGCTAGCAAGCCATGCAGCAAGCGCTGCGATGGGACTCAATTTATGCCGTGCTGCCCCATTAAGTTTGGGGGTTCAGTGTGTGTGTGCGTAATACATACATATATATATATATATATATATATATATATATATATATATATATATATATATATATATATATATATATATATATATATATACATACATGACACCTCACACACTCCTCGAGCCAAAGAAGCTGCATAAAGTAACCCAAGAAGGACTACACAAGGTAAGTGCTTTGCTGTTTCAAACCATTCCCAGAGTTCCTCCACAGCTATAAAGACATTCTCACATAGTGCACACATGAGAATCCAAATGCTACACACCCGCTCAGCTGCCAGGACCAGTTTCATCACTTATTGGCGAATCATCAGCAACAGTGGAGTTAGCAATGCTTTCCAATGAGGCATACTAATGCTTAACAGCAATGCTTACCAATGTGTGTACCACGTGCAAATCTCAAAAGCAGTCAAAATATAAATAATCAAGAAAGACCCACCCACATCTCTTACCTGTGAATGGAGGAAATAGCCAATGAGCTCTCAACCAAACCCAAGCAGCTTGGATTATTTTAATTATCGACATCTCCCACACTCCTCTAGGGAGCCAGATTGGTATTCATTGCTGTCCGAGCTGTCGCTGATGATTCGTCAATAAGTGATGAAACCGGCAGTTGAGGGGGTGTGCAGCATTCGGATTCTCATGTGTATATGATGTTTGAACGTCTTCATAGCTGTGGAGGAACTATGGGAATGGTTTGAAACAGCAAAGCACTTACCTTGCGTAGGCCTTCTTGGGTTGCTGTATGCAGCTTCTTTGGGTGGAGGAGTGTCAGTAGTGTTAATTATTTATATAATCCTCGCCACCTGGGTTTAGCTGATTCGGTGAGAGCCGATTGGCTATTACCTCCATTTACAGTTGAGAGATGTGGGCGGGTCTTTCCATATATACATACATATGCATATGCATATAGATATACATATACACACGCGTAATTGTACAAATGTTTTTTTTGTTTGTTTGTTTTTGCATGTGGACCTTTTTGAACACACCTTGTAACAAGTGTTAGGTGAGGGCTGTGGGTCATAGCAAAACCACGATCATTTCTAATTATTTTATTTATAGTTCTCCTTTTAATTCTGCTTTAATAAACCACAACGCTTTTAAGTCTTCCAAGAAATGAGACATAATATACTTGGTAAAATGTATAAAGTTGGAAGACAAACTTGCAGAGTAGATGCGAAATACTTCAGCCGCATCGCGGTGTATGTCTGCACACCGTGTAGGAGAAGGGGGAAGAGATGAGAGATTGGTGATGGTAGGTTGTGGGTTGTAAGCAGGTGGAGGATCTCAAAAATTCAAAAATAATTATTGAAAATAAAGATTGTAAACTCAAATAAATAAATAAATCGATTCCAGAATTTACCGCCATTTTACCACCATTGATGCAGTCTATCACCACCTTATATAACAAGTAGCATTAATTAGTTCTTCATGCCTGTTGCTTGTGTCCTTTATGACATCCTAAAAAGCAGTAAGTTTCCTGTTTGGATTGATTTCCAATGTTGTTTGATTGCGGGCAGCAGATGGAGTAAAAACATTTCTCACTCATCTCTGCGTATGTGCGATCACGACAAATTCAGAGACAAAGTACTCTTCAACTACAGGTTTGTGTACAAAATGTAACATTCATTTAAATAAGTTGTTCCTCGATCGTAAACTGACGTTTCCAGACAGAAATGAACCAATTGCTTAACCCCACTTTTCAGGTCGCGCGCGCGGTGTAATAAGGAGGGACGTTACAGGAAAAAACAAGGACAAATGTGTCCAAGAGCAGCGTCCTAAAGGTTTTGTCGGCTAAAAAAAAAACAAAAAAAAACACACAACAACAACAACATCCGATATTTTGTCACGTGCCTTGATTAAGCCAATAGCGAGACCCGTCATAGTGTATTTACGTATTTGCAAAATATAGTGTATTTACGAAATAAATAATGTATTTACGAATTTACAACACATTAAATGGGATAATCTTTAAATAGTAAGGTGAACTTTTCGAAACTTTAAAGCAAATATCCGAATATATTTAAAAGTTCATGATAGACACTCTCAAAAGGCACCCTCAATGCGAGGATGTGTACAGGTGTTTAGTATTTAAGGAGATCCGGACCGTGTATATAAAAGAGCCGAGTCCGAATATAGAGGTTTTGTCTTAAGAAGAAGAAGAAGAATAAGAATAAGAAGAAGAAGAAGAAGAAGAAGAAGAAGAAGAACGCCGAGCGTTCTTAGAGCAGCGTTCGCTACGCGAGACGCTGCTAAAAATTTATTTTGAAGAATCTAAAAACAAAATATTGAATCAGACGACATGAGATTCGAACTGGTGATGATGAGATTAAAAGGAACATCAAACAGGCAACAATGTGATACAAGTACGTTTTAAAATGGATAAATGACCAAGTTAAAGGCTTGTCCACATAAACAGACGTCTCCCAATGGCGTCACCTATGACCACATGATCATGACCCAATTGTCCAATTAAAGGCTGCAATACAGCGGACCCGAGATGGAATCTTAGGTGGATTCAAGGAAAGAGTTTTTCCAACCATCTATGTTTTTCTGAAAATCCATTTTGTAGGATGACGCTTGTCTTGCCATTCATTCTCACATTTTCACAAGATGACGATAGTCTTCATGGGAGTTTGAGAGATCACCTGCTTACGTTCCTAAAAAGTTTAGCATGTGCTTTTTCCTGCCTGTTATCGTTATTTGTTTAATAAAAATAACTTTGAGGATCATGTGGATTAGTGGTTGAGACATAGGTAAGCACAAAATCAGACATATGACAAGTATCCATAATGTGGCAGAATTAGACACAAGAGAAAGTGAAATGTCTCAGAATGTGTGCCAAGAGATCCGTTTACATATCTTTCACATTAACTGTCAAACAGTGGGATATTTTGTACAAGACAGATGCCTAATGTAAACTCCCCCCCCCCCAAAAACTAATGATCGCTGATACCAGTCAAAAATGCCTTTGTCAACTGCTGGTAGCTTGTTATAAAGACTCTTAAAGTCGGTCAGAGCCGGTAACTCAGGGAGATTAGACTGAAACAAATTTGTCCACAAGATCCTTGGAAATAACGTCGGCATGTGCACTCAATCAAGGCATGTTAAACCTCCCAAAGCAAGTGCAAGCAATGGATATAGCCGGCTTGAATACCTCCCCACCCCCAAGAGCTGCGGTCTAAGAAGCAGCATTTCTGCAGATGGATCAATCATCATGCCGACAACATTAAACATCAAGTTATTTTATTAATCTGCATTGGCATTCAAATACTATGAATTGGTAGCTCAGTCATCAACTATGCCAACAAAATAATGATAAGGTTACTCATCGTAATAACGATTACTCATCAGGTAAGTTCCATTGTTCTTCATTTCCTCCGTTTCATCAGCCATTCGTGCCATGAATATCCCAATTGAAAAATGTTTTTTTTTTTTTTTACATTTTAAAAATATTTTGCTTAAGGCTAACTTTCCAATTTTGCATGCTTTCATTTTGGGCAATTCATATCGTTCACAGCTCATCTAGTATAAATTTCCATTTCATTGCATACAAAGAAAACCATTCCCCATGAAGCCCATTTCGAGGTGAAATGGAAAGTTTAAATAAATATTTGCCGGGCCTGTTTGCTATTTGGCATGGCATTTTTGGCATCGCAGGCCCCTTTTTGCCTTCCCATTCACCCAGCCCTATCCAGGCTCACCACGCTACCGCACGGCACCGCCACCTGGCTCGCGGGGCACAATGGCCGCATGTCCAACACAGCCTCAAAACAAAGTAGGAAATATAAAGCAGGTTGCGGGTCTTCCCACTTCGAGCCAAGTTTGGCACATGGGCTGGCGCTCCGTCTCCGACCGGGGCAGACATGAAGAGTTGTACAAAAGAGACGCCGGGTTTCCCCCAATGAACATTCCGTGCATGCAAAGCCTGATATTTCGAAAACAGAAAGTAATGCAGGAAATGTTTAGTCGCCATTAAAAAAAAAAATTCTGTCTGTTTTCCATTTGACATGCATTTTGTGTTCGTGCGAGTACATATCCCTGCGAGGTTCAGAAAAGGCTCGACTAAAAGGGCTAAGATCTCCAGCCCAGACACAAAAGACAGAGAAACTTTTGACGTTGGTATTTGATCTCAACATGTATGGAAGCGTACTCGATCTTTGCATTTCCTTAAAAACAGATAGATGTTGACTCGTGTGATTGCAAGCAGCTAAAATGTGCCAAATTACAGTAAAAATAAGCTGCCATCAATAATTTGTGAAAATTTTTGCCATTTTTTGCATGTGGCATTAATAAAAGGCCTTCAATAAAATTCACAAGGGAGAAAGTTCACACTGAAAAGCAGTGAGTTTCTGGGAACAGGTCACGTTCTCACATATAATTAGGTTGAACTTAACTCGGAAATCGCGATGAGCTCAATCGCATCGAGTTTCATCACCGCTTTGGAAAAATAATTCTGGCAACCTCACCGAGATGAAATGGAACCAAAAGCATCGGAGTTTTACAAAACTCCAGAAAACGTTCCTCGGAAAAGTTTGCATACTTAGCTGCAGGAATCTTTCACCACATATCTGCGCTTTCTTAAAGTCTCGATTATTGATAGTGGAACTGCAAAGCCAGAAAGGGGGAGGTTGGGGGGGGGGTGCAGAATAGCTTCAAAATATACACAATGACCTTTGAGCAGTTCAATCTAGGTTTGAGTCTCATCCGGCTATAAACTGTCACCCGGGTGTGCCGCATGCAGGGCATCGATGTGTGCACCGTCCATCAGAAGGATGTTAAGCCGGGGAAACCATTTGCCAAAACGAGTCGTTTGTGGATGTGAAGTATCACTTGATTTCTCAAGGAGAGAAGGGGACTCATCTCTGGCATTCTGGTCAAATTACCGCCAACTTCAATCAAACATCAGACCTGGCCAGGTAATTTGTGAAAGACCAAGGCCAACAACATTCCATGGCTGACCCCACAAGAAGGTGGGAATAATTGGGGCTGCTAAAGAAGTCACAATAGTAGTACTAGCAGTAGTAGTAGTAGCAGCAGCAATAGTAGAACCAGAGGAAGAATGTTTAAAGGGAAAACAGCACCATATGTGTTGTCAAGCATACGTAACAAACCGTCAAGAAAACTCGCGCTTTTCCAGAAAGTTGACCGTGTGTTCTGCCGAGCAAAACCAGATGACACCATGCCACATCAAGTCAGCGAATTTCAGTTTTCATCCAACTTTTGCTTCACACTGAGAAAACCTCACAGGAGCTTATGCAGCAAGCCGGAGTGCAATTAGCTTTGCATGGTGACCAATTTCATGGCGATTTGTCGTGGCGCAAAAGCACGTTTAGCAGTGAATAACCCCCCTTTTACGTGGTCCATTTGAAGGCATCTGTTATTTAGCCCTGCATTTCGGCGTCGTGTTCAAGTTCATGAAACGCGTTGCTCCGTGCGCAACTTCCCGGTTGTTCAATGCATCATTTGAAGGACAATGTGCCCGAAAGCACATCTTGGTGAAAAGGAAGCCTCGGGCGACATTCTTCTTTTTGCTACATTAGTAACTCCTGGAAATCACAAGCAGCTGCTTCAGAACCGGACAGTATGTAACGGTTTCTCAGCAGTAAAATCCTATGCGAAAAATGGCCGTGTACACGGCACGAGAGCGCAACAACCAACTCTTTCAGAGGCTCAAAGAATTCTCTTAAGGGTTTACAATTTCTCTTTTGACAATATATCTAGGAAGGGTTTGCGATGCTTCTCAGAAATATGTTTTATCGTTTTAAGAATATCTCGAACAGGGATTTGCAAAGTATTAGTGAAATGAAACGTTCCTACGTGTTCACAAACTTCTCTTCATGAATTCGATATTTACCTGTGCCATCAAAGGTGTTTTCACCTGTCTGTCTGTCTGTGAGCAGGATATCGCAAAATGTTATGGACGGATTCGGACGAAACTTGGTGGACAGCTTGGGTGTCTGCGACTGATGAATCGATTTGATTTTGCTGAAGATTCAGAGAATATAATTTTTTTTTTTGCTTGTATTTGTTTGTTGGGTCGCCAACATAGGTGACCCTTATTGTCAGTAATTCTGTCTGTTTGTTTGGATGTTTGTTCGTTTGCCATCAGCATAATTGGTAGTAAACGTGGGCGGATTTTGACCAAACTCGGGTGGTAGGTACATCTTATGACCTCGTGCTTTGGAAATTGTGATGGTTGCTAGGGACGCTTTGGTTCCCTAGCAACAACCGAAAAACCTTCAAAATTGGTACCATTCACACGAAATCAATTCCGAAAGCCATTATCCCATGTAGGGTTATGAAATTTGGCAGGAGTGATCTACAGGTGATGCTCTATCAAATATATTCCGGTTTTTGTGATATATGGAATACTTTACCCGCAATGCCCCCGACAATTAGGGTATGCATGAAAATTGGTGAAAATTGAAGGCCCCCTAGCGACCAGGTGAGTGCATCGATACGAATGAAACTTTGCAGGTTCATGGTACTCAATGAGTACTACAACTTTGCCTCAGGACATATTGACCGATTTCGCTTAGGTCAGCGGTCAAAGTTCAATTAGTGCAAAAATCGATAATATGCGAGAGCTGGAGGTGCCTTCGTGCCAAATGCTACTCCTCCGAGGGTTATGGTCGGATGGTCATGAAAATTCACACTAATCGTCTGTAATACATTGTGCACAAACAATCGAGCCGGATTTTCGATTTAGATCTTTGTTCACCCACAGCACCCCCTCGAACTTTGGGGATTTCTGATTTCAAATCGCATTTTCGGTACTTTTCATTCACATGGATACCGAGTAGATATCAGGAGTTGGAACTGGATGAGATTTGATATGCATAATCTTAAGGTGATTCCCTATCCGCTATATGACATCCATTTTGCTCTATATCTTTTAGTTTCCATGCTCGGCGACCCATCGCCACCTACTGGCTTGTCTGTCTTTCTGTCTGTCTGTCTGTGAGCAGGCTATCTCAAAAAGTTATGAACTAATTCGGTCAAAACCTCGTGGACATGTTGTGTGTGTGACAAGGATGAATCAGTTAGATTTTGGTGAGGATCTGGACACTGGAATTTATGTTTTGTTTTTTTTTAGCGATTCTTCACCATTGACAGATGGGCCAAAAAGTATACAATCATCGCACAATATCTCAAAAGGTTGTGGACGACTTGTCGCAAAACTTGGTGGACGAGTTGGTAAGGTGACAAGAGCAAGCCGATTCGATTTTGGTTTCGGTCCGGATGCAGATCTGGCCCATCAGTGGTCTACAAAACGTGAACTGTTTAGCTTGGCGGAGGTGTGCACTCAACCAAGCGTCATTCCAGTTCCTCCTGTGAGCACATCTCATTTTTAAATAGGTTGTGTTTCTTCTTTAATATTATCTTCTACATGCCAACCTTTGCGACTGCACCAATGGTTACGAGGGAGGAGTGGCGTCTGTTTTGGTAAAGTGTTAATGTCACAATCGACGTCCCATTCGGTAAATCATCACATAAATTGCTTAGAGCGAAATCCGACAGAAAATAGTGGGAGAGGATCATTGAAAGAAAAATGCCTGTTTTGTGCCGATTTACCAAATTGCTTGAATGTACAATTCAAATCCAGGTTATTAGAATGGGAACATTTTCACCAAGCGGATTGAACCCGTCTGCATTTCTTCACAATGTACTCATCTGATCAAAGCTGTAAGAGGAGGAGCTTATGCACACACACACACACACATACACACACGTACAACAATGACAATTATTAAACAATTTTCAGAAGTTATTTGAGACAGTCATAAAAAACCCACAAAAAAAACAGCACTGGATCATGGAAATACTCCATTGAAATTGAACAATCACAAACGGCGTCGTGCAGTTGCTCGATAGTTGAAAAAAATTTAGAGTGATCTTCAACGCCTGAACAACGGAATACGTACCTAGCTTGCTGCCCGTTTGACAAAATGTCCCCATTTGAGAAACTGAGAGCAACAAAGGAGTTCATGGCATCTGAAAAAAAAAATAATAAAAGAGGGGACCACAAGAGCATTGGGGGGGAGAAAAAAAAAAAAGGGGGAGCGAAAATGGCACGACGCCAGGTTCATTCCAGGCCTGTCACTTTGCAAGGACACGTACGAATAGTGTAGGGTAGGAATCGGGAGTCCAGGGTTACAACGAACACAGTGGGTGACGCTACTGTCCGTGAGCCAGCTCTGAACACAATAGAAAGGAGGCCAGAAGCAAAGTAGCAGTGCTTGCTTTCTGCCAAGTTCGTTTGATTTTCCCGTGCCTGGAAATTCACTGAAATTTCAAACGTGGAGCTGCCACATTCTGCGACTGATGACAACACCTGAAGCACACGATGATCTAAACTCTCATCGTGAATAATGAATGTCATTATCGATGTCTCATGCTATGGATCCTTTTTATAGGGGAAAGGCATCTCCTTGACCACAGCATCAATGGTGTGATGCAGCTTTCAGGACGATGTTCAAAACCAGATTCAGAGAACTCAAATCCATTTCAGAAGGCAAAATAAATAAATAAGCAAATAAATAAATAAATAAAAATAATTAATTATTGGAAGGGTGATTTTCAGAAAGCGTAATCACTTCCACAAGTTTCAGTGGTGCCATGGGATGGTTATGATGTGTTGTATTCAATGGCCGACGAATACAATTTACAGCCATACAGGAGGAAACTGCAGTAAACAAGTGAAGTTGAACAGCACACCCAAAACTTTAAAAAAAAATAAAAAATAAAAAATAAAAACACCCTTCAGCAATCCTTCAGTGGTAGTCTGAGATAACCAATTTCAGGAAATTCAACCATAGTTACATGGGACACAGGAAACAACAGAAGATGTGTCCAATTCACAAAATGCAGGAAAATCCAAAACAACGGTTGAATATTTTTTTTAACGAATTTCCTTTTTCCACCACCACCATCACTTGGGCAGAACATCGAGTTTAAATTCAAAATGCTAAACTGTAAAACCGTCACAGCCTTCAGGCCAAAATAACATAAGCACAAATATTGGACGTATAGCTTCCACCATGAAATGTCTCCAGTGATGAACGCAACGCTGACGGTACAAGGAGGTTGATATCTATAGCCCCTAATTAGATTACATCATCTGGAAGACAAGTCACCAAAAAGATAATTAAGAATGTCACCAAAGTCAAAGCAAATATTAACTAAACTATCGAGTCGGCTTGAAATAACAATGAATTACAAAGTTGATAAATGTTAACAATTTGACAAAGCGAACCTTTCAAGCAACAGGGATATTGAAAGGTCGCTTGAAGTTCACAAATTTTTCTCTGTTGTTAATTCACCAATCTATTGAATACTGAAAACAGAGCACAGTGTTCCAAAGGTTTGTTGACAATGTACATACGTACGCACGCACGCACGCACGCACGCACACACAGTAATCACACTCTTCAACTTCCGTCACATTTTGTTGTGTAACAGTATCAATTTAAAATGGATTAGATGAAAAATTATTGTTAAAGATCAACAAAAAGGTCAGGTCAGGTATGGGAGCATGCACCACAGCAGCACGTCGCTGCGTCCCCTTTCCACCGGGACTCCAGGGGCCCCCATCTGGCCAGCCCCCAGGCAGATCTCTGGCCCATCCCCCATCTCCTTGAGATGCTGATCAACCTGCTGCAACCACGAGGCACGTGGTCGGCCCATTGGCCTCCTCCACTCACGAGGCTCCCTCGGTGAGAGAATCTGGTGAGCAGGATCAGCATCAGGAAAACGAGCCACATGTCCATACAGCCGCAGCTGATGCTCACGGACTATGCAGGTAACAAATCTCATGAGTCTCTCTCAGCAACCGCATGTTGGACACAAAGTCCGACCAGCGATAGCCAAGGATTCTCCGAAGAGACCAGGACCCAAAAGGAATTGAGTCTCCATCTCAGATCACTGGTCAGAGTCCAAGTCTCACATCAGTAGAGCAAGACTGGAAGCAACAAGGACCTGAAGACTCGGACTTCCGTCCTCACACACAGGTACCAGCAGTGCAACACCCCATGATCCATTGAATCCACGACTCCCCAGGCCCAAACGAGACGTCTATTGATCTCTGACTCACAGCCAGCAGAGACATGAATATCATTGCCAAAGTAAGTGAATCTCTCTGTGACCTCAACATCCTCACCACAAACAGGCACAGACAGGACAGCATCCATCCAAGATGTCATTGAAAGCCTGGATCTTAGTTTTGACCCAAGAAACCCGTAATCCCAGCGGCTGCGACTCTTCATTCAGCACCTCGAGGGCCCCCAAAAGGATGTCTAAAGTCTCCGCAAAGATGACTGCATCATCTGCGAAATCAAGGTCAGAGATCTTGACATTCCCAAACGATGCACGGGAGCTTGATCTCTCCGACATCCTCCCTAAAATCCAGTCCATACAAGTGCTGAAAAGTGTGGGGGCAAGTACACACCCCTGACGAACTCCAGTAACAACTGGAAATAAATCAGAGATGGTACCACCACATCTCACAGCACTCTCAGTACCAGAGTATTGTTCAGCCATCAGATTGATCAGTTTTGGTGGCACCGCACGAAGACCAAGAATCCTCCAGAGGACATCCCGATTCACTGAATCAAATGCTTTACAGAGATCAACAAAAGCTGCAAGCAGCCCCTGCCGAAACTCTCGTCTGCGTTCGGTGAGGAACCGAAGAGCAAGGATACGGTCAATCGTTGACCTCTTTGTTGTAAAGCCTGACTGTTCTGGACGCTGGTGCCCAGCAGATGGTGGCGAACCCTATAAATAATTATCCGAGCAAAGACCTTGCCCGGCACCGAGAGCAGCGTCACCCTCGGTAGTTGTTGCAGTCCTGGTGATCACTTTTCCTTTAACAAAGAGGGACAAGAAGGTCCCTCTTCCAGTCAGTTATGATATTGTCTGTGTTCCAGGCAGAACACAGAACTGCATGCAATGACACAAGTACAGAATATACACCAGCCTTGAGAATTTCAAAATGGTTGCCACAGATCCCAGGAGCTTTAGCCCATTTCAACCGGTTCACAGCAGCCTGCATTTCCACAAATAATAGGGGATCATAGTTGATTGGACTGTCAGCAATGGGGATAGTAACACCCCTGACATCCAATTCAACAGCTGCTGGATTAGCCTGGTACAGCTGCTCAAAGTAACAAGCCCAGCGGGTCTTCACTTCGTACTCCTCTGCCAAGAGCCTACCACCCTCTGCTCTAACTGCAGTACACCGAGGGATGGGCTTGGGGGAAAGCAATGCACAAATACCCCTGAAAGCATGATGAGAATCACTTGACTATAGGACACAGGTGATGCTCTACCCCCTCACAGAGTCCTCACACATACACCTCCTTATCCACGCTCAGCTCATGTACAGTTTTTCACCACAACTCCCTCAACAGCTCAGCTCTGCCAATAAGTCTGGCCCTGTGACTGGTCAATGGTGTTAAGTGTCCCTTGAGACAAAATTATTCTTCACCCTGTGGTGAGTTCCAAGACATCCAGTGGCAACATCAGGGACGGTAGCCTTAGAAGCACTCCACACCTCTACAGAATTCCCCAAAGCACCACCCCTCCCCGCAAATCCCAACTCAACCTGTTCGCAAACTCCTCAGCGACCTTCTCATCCTGCATTTGACAACATACAGCCGAGGCGAGGATGGTACCATTCTCCTGGATTTAAGCTGTAACTTCAGAGTTGCTACAACAAGCCGGTGGTTGGTATTGAGCAACTGTGCACTCCGGTAGACCCTGCAGTTCTGCATCATCCTCCGGCGACCGTCAACGAGCACATGGTCAATCTCCTTTGCCACACCGCCAGCATTGGAATACCAAGTCCAGCGATGAGCTTGTGGGTGCTGAAACCATGAACCGGCCTCCATAACTCCATGACTTCTTACAAAGTCAAGGAACTTAGTGATATTCTGGTTCATAGTTCCTGACCCATGGTGACCAACACATGTCTCATAACCATCCCTATCAGTTCCAGTCGATGCAGTGAAATCCCCCAAGACCAGAAGAGTATCTCGTCTGGGGCACTGATCAACCACAGACTCGAGTGTGGCGTAGAATGCATCCTTCACGGTGAGATCACTCGCCTCAGTCGGAGCATAGACAGAGACCAGGGAAATGACACCCAAGGAGTGACGAATCCTTAGTCTCATAATACGCTCGTTGACCGGTGTTACCTCAATTATCATTGGACTCAGCTTATTGGACACAGCAACAGCAACTCCTTGGGTATGGTAACCATCAGAGAGACCAGACCAACAGGAGGTGTAACCACCCACCATTATCTCACCGCAATCCGGTGTCCGAACCTCAGGGAGCGCTGCAATCCCGATGTCCAAACGTTTGAGCTCAGATGAAAACAGAGACAGGTGATCATCCTCTATTCGGGATAAGACATTCCAGGCGCCCACCCTAAGGGACCGCCTCAGGTTAACCCAAGGAGACCGCCGTCTGGTGGATGACACCTCAGCACCACTCCGACACACACCACCACAATCTGACCCAGGAAGTTTACCCCATGCTTTTCCTCCTATCATCAAGGAATGCGGGTCCTGAAGGCTTTGCCCCAATCCCGTCATCCGGTGAGTTGCTCTACGAATGGCAGCAGCACAGGAGGTACTCCCACAGAGTGGGTTTTCAGTTTTCTTTGCATTTGTGGGTTTTGCGGAAGGAAGTGTTTTACGGTGGCCGGAGTGCAAATCCTGCTAACCTCCGGAAAAAAAAAATATATATTTTTTTTTTCAAAAAGTAACCCAACTGCAGGATGACGTCCGAAGACAGTTGGGCACTAGATATGGAAGGCCGTTGGCTCACAAGGAGCTCATCAGCCGTTTGACAGGTTTTGTTTTTGATCCTGCTGGGTGTCCATGTCCATACACCCTCCTCACCAGGAAACCTGGTAGGGGAGACGGTTTAGTCGGCGACAACCCGACCATGAAACAGGTTAGTGCAGGTTTACATGGTAACTGTGGCAAGTCATAGATCTAATCCGACCTGACCTGACCTGACAATAGCCTGATGGACAAAAAATACCCCATAATGTCAAAATGAAAACATGTTTTTCGAAACTTTTACAAATTAATTAAAAATGAAAAGCCGAAATGTCTTGTATCAATAAGTATTCAACCCCTTTGCCAAAAATTGAATATTTGTTGCATCAATAAGTAGTCAACACTCCAAACTGAGCTCAAGTGCATCCAATTTACTTTGATCATCCTTGAGATGTTTCTACAACTTGATTTGAGTCCACCTGTGGCCAATTCAATTGATTGGACAAGATTTAGAAAGGAACACACCTTTCTATATAAGGTCCCACAGTTGACAGTGCGTGTCAGAGCAGAAATTCGACCATGAAGTCCAAGGAACTGTCTGTAGAACCATGAAGTCCAAGTCCAAGGAACTGTCCTCACAGATAGAATTTTGAGGAGGCATAGATCTGTGGAAGGGTGTGAAACCATTTTTGGGGAGTTGAAAGCTCCCAAGAGCACAGTGAGCTTCATCATTACAAAATAGAGATAACATGGAACTACCTCGACAATTCCTCGAGCTGGCCATCCAACCAAACTGAGCAACCAGGCAAGAAGGAGATCAGGGAGGTGATAAAGAACCCAATGACCACTTTTACCACTCTGACATAACTACAGAGGACAACAATGTCTGCAGCACTTCACTAATCCAGGCTTTATGGGAGAGTGGCCAGACGAAAGCCACTCCTGAGAAAAAGTCCCATGACAGCATGCCTGGAGTTTGTAAAAATGCACATGAAAGACTCTGAGAGCATGAGGGAAAAGATTCTGTGGTCTGATGAGATGAAAATTGAACTCTTTGGCCTGAATACGAAGTGCTACGCTGGCGGAAACCAAACACAGCTCTCATCACCCATCTAACACCATCCTCATCCTGAAGCATGGTGGTGACAGCATCATGCTATGGGGATGCTTTTCAGTAGCAGGGACTGGGAGACTTGTGAGGATAGAGGGAACAATGAATGGAGCCAAATACAGGCAAATCCTTGGGGTGAACCTGCTTCAGAGTGCGAAAGAACTGAGACTGCGGCGAAGATTTCAATTCCAACAGGACAACGACCCCAATCGTACAGCCAAAGCAACCCTGGAATGGCTTCAGAACGAGAACGTGAAAGGCCTTCAGTGGCTCAGCCAAAGCCCAGACTTGAATCCCATTGAGAATCTGGGGAAAGACTTGAAGATTGCCGTTCACCGACGTTCCCCATCCAACTTGACAGAGCTTGAGAAAATCTACAAGGAAGAATGGGAGAAAATCCCCAAATCCAGATGTGCAAAGCTGATACAGATGTACCCAAGAAGACTTGAAGCTGTAATCGCTGCCAAAGGCGCTTCAACAAAGTATCGAGGGGGTTTGAATACTTTTTGATGCAAAACATTTAAAATTTTACTTTTAAATTAATTTGTAAACATTTCTGAAAACATGTTTTCACTTTATCATTATGGGGTATTTTGTGTCAATCGGTGACAATTTTTTTTTAATATAATTAATTTTAAATTCAGGCTGTAACAACAAAATGTGCCAGAAGTAAAGGGATGTGAATACTTTCTGAAGGCACTGTGTATGACAAAGAGTTGTGTGCGTGTGTGTTTACATAATTGATCCCCCATTGTATAATCTCAGCCCAGTTATAAACTATCGTTTTAATGTCCACATGTAGGGCGATTCATCAATGTGTGCGCCGTCCCTCGGATGGACATTAAAATGGGCATCCCGTATGCCACCATTAGTTGGTGGACATTTAAGATCCCACGTTCTCCTTCATGGAGTAGGCGAGCTATCGCAGGCACCCTGGACAAATTCCAAATTCCTGACCTGACTTCCTATGTTGGAGTGGCGACCCATCCAGAATTCTAACTCCAGCAAAAAAAAACTGTTTTAGCAGAACCGACTCTCTGTATTTAGCATGGTACATCACGATTACACCTCATACACAATGGCCATTTTCATGAAGCATGCAAATTACCTTGTCAATTTGCTTATAGTGCAGAAGCTTCCACCCAGACAACAACAACAACAACAACAACAACAACAACACTCCAAGATAATAAACAGGATTACCTCATGTCACGTAATCTCCGAGAGGACCAGACTACTTAATTGCTACCTGTGGTCCAGGCAGGAACTTGGGATTTAGCTAGGATGCCGGTGATAACAGTGCAGAACAGCAAATGCGACTGTGGGATCTTTAACATCCACCAACTAATGCTAGCTGATAGAAAAATCCAGTTCATCCATCTTATGTTAGCTGATAGAAAAATCCATCTTATGGACTGCAAAAGATTAGAATGACAGTTTAAAGCTGGATCGAGGTTTGAACGCAGGCCAGACAGCCAAGAGGCGAGTGTGCGTACCGTTTGAGTATCCTGCCAGATATATATATATATATATATATATATATATATATATATATATATATATATATATATATATATATATATATATATTATAGTCCGACTCATTAATTTATCGAAACATAACGAGAAAGAAGATAGTGCAGTTTAAGGTAATTGTAAAAAAAAAATTAAATAAAATAATAATAAAAAAGGAGTCTCCTTCATCAAAAACAACTGCAGAATGCACCAAGATTCTCTTTTGACTGATGACAATGACAGTGGGTTGCAGAACTATTTTCAGACCTTTCATCCACTGCTTCGAGCTGCCAAATCTTGAGAGATTAAGCGTCCAAGAGAAAACAGCATTGCTAAGTTACTGCTCCCCAATGTCAAGAATACAAGACCAAGTACACATCAGAAAACTTCAGGACTTGACCCCAGACAACCAAAGATCTTCCTGCCATTGCTAGAGCACAAAGAAGGCTGGTTGGGGGTGTCATCGTGAACTTGTCTTCTCCTTGGGCATTTTTCTCCCTTTCCTCTTAATTGTATTTTCTCCAGCAAAAGTCAAGCCATACATCACACTGTTGAGCACACAGTCAGTGGGCTTTATAAGAGCAAGGGGAAAATGCAAATGAGCATGTAGGGGGGTGGACATCGAGCCATGGTTGGCTTTTGTGTTATTCGTGCGGTTCCAAGGAGCCTCCAATGTGGCGGCAGAAGGCTGGCGTCAGCTTTAAGAGGTCCTGGTAATTAAACCAGGGATAGAGTGCGCAAAGCTGGAAACAGTTTGCACAATTTCAGAGGAGCAGACTAATAATAAGTAATGCTATTACCGGTGTTCAACCGCTATCTGAATCCCCCCCCCCCAACCCAACCCCACGTTTAACACGTTGAAGTAAAATTCAGGAGAGCACAGGAGAGCACGGATACTACAAGAAAATGTTGTGTGAAGAGGATGTTTGGCCCATCATCTCTGTGCTACATTCCTACCACAATTTAATCGAGTCGAGCAAGATTCCATCCACCCCCACCACAGCTCCAATCCCATTTTACCCTCCTTGGTCTTGGTTTTATGGAGAATACCACAGTGAACGTCCACACCACCAGGCTGTCTAAAGGTATACTGGGTAATTTCAAATTAATTTTTTAAAAGCTTCATTTTAATGAACAAAGACCGAGAAGGATGTGTACCGACTCGGAGGGGTTGGGGAGGACGGCATCTCCCCTCACCTTTTATGCCGGGGCATTTACCCCCAAACTCTCTCAATTCTAAGCTACAAAATGACATTTCTTCAAAGTACGGACCCATTGTTACTTTTCGAATCATCAAATTTGACATCCAAATCCTTGTTATAATTGACTTACAAAGTGTATGACACACACAGAAACACACACAAACACACCTCTAAGTCGTTGCCTGGGTTCAAATCCTGACCCATCTATAAACTGTCACCCTGGTGTTTCACAGGTAAGATGATTCAATGTGTGTGCTGTCCCCCGGATGGATATTATCTACCGACGTTAGTAGGTGGACGTGTCCTCTCGCGAAGAGTAGGCAAGCTATCACCTACAACATGAACAAATTCCAATGATACGGTTAAATGTTACAGAGGCAAGCACACATAGACAGACGCACACTAATTTGGTCATCCGTTTAAGATAGTGCCATTTACACTTTAGTAAAACAAAGATTGCTGTTTACAACTGTGTGGGGGGGGGGGGGGGATTAACTCTGGAGTGCAACACAACAATGATGGGCCAAATGGCCATATTTCCTTGTACAGGACTACACAATCACTTGGTACACTCAGTGTAATCGTGTGGAGATCAAGGACCCTTCGTATATTAATTTCCATTCTGCATACAGAAAATAAATATTTAAATGCAATAGGTTTGATTTCTCATGTAGCATAAACCTATGAATGTGCAGGTAATGTCCAAGCTCCACCCATTACAGTCAAGGAACTGGGGGTGGAGGGGGGGGGGCAGGGGCACCTGACCAACAACGCTGGATCACCAAAGCACCGTTATTTCACATTAAGAATTTAAAGTTTTTCTTGTGACAATGACCTTCCATCCATCAGGATCACACTCTATGTAGAGCATTGGTCCTGCCTAAGCAGTCTCCTTGGCTATTGGACACAATCCTGGATGGGTCGCCACTCCGACACGGGATACCAGCATGTTGGCACTCATTTTGCCGACCTCGGAAGGAAGACGGGCAGCGTCAACCCCACCTGGTATTAATTCAACAGCCAAGTGGGATTTGAACTCAGGATCTTAGGATCCCAAGTCCACCACCCCAACCATTAAGCCAACACCAGGCATGACAATGACCTTCTGCATGTGAAAATAATGAGATGCAGCAAATTTCAGGGAAAAGGGCCCAGGGATTTGGAAAAACAAAACAAACAAAAAAAAACCCTTCAATGAGCATTTAAACAAAGACTCGCTTTTATATTGATTCCAAGTATTTTTACCCATTGCTTCGCTGACAGATTTCAGCAAAAGACAATATGTTGTACGCCAAACATTCTATTCTATTCTCTATTCTCTCATATGCCCTAGGTAATTTCCACCTGCTTGGAAGTCACGTAGCGAACCTCAACATCATCAACCATCCTTGTTACTTGTATATGGCACAGGCCTGATGTTGGCTTAACGGTTAAGGAGCTCGGCTTAAGATCCAAGAGTCGTGAGTTCAAGTCCCTATCGACTGTTGAATTGACATCAGGTAGGGTTGACTCAGCAGGTCATCCTTCTGGGGTTGGCAAAATGAGTACTAGCGTGCTGGTTCAGGGCCACTGCATCAGTGGCACAGCTGCGAACCTAGAAAATGATTCAGCCAAGCAGCCACAGGCTGCATACGAATATATAAATATATAGCACGAGGAAAAATCACTTCCGCTTCGCTGCAAAGCTCCGTGCTGGATTATTTGGTTTGAACCTCTGCTTAAAATGAGTGAAACGAAACATTTTGAAAATTTTGAATTGTCCTCACTCAGATGTCAACATCACCGTAATGTATATTGTGAAAAGTTGTTTAAACTTTCTCGATACAAGATGATGATTTGTAATACCAGCTACGACCGGGTGGCACAATACGATACACATTTACATCGAGAGAATTGGGGTCTTCAGCCCACTCTGAACGCCCACCCCCAGATAGAAACCTTACTTTGGGTACCCTTGGGCAACATGCATAATTTGGTTGGATTTGGTTCGGTAGTTTTTTTTAGTTTTTGAAGCATATATAAACAAAACAAACTTTAAATTTTATAGTATAGATCTCCAATTTAAATTGGTCGAATACACACCTGCTCCTTCATGGAGTGGCTTGAGAGCGGGCGGGGGTGATGAGGCAAATTAATTTTGTGCCCGTTGCTAGCAAGACCCCCTCCTTTTGGCAGGGGTCAGTAAATGTGCAGTCACATGCGCAAGTGAAAATCGCTACTAGTCAACCAACTCTCACAGGAACGGGGAGGGGGCAGGTTGTGGGGAATTAGTTGGAACCAATGATCTGTCCCTGGGTATTCCCAACACGTTCACAAAATTTGGTATAGATTGTCCAAACCATTTAAGTCGAAAAGCTTCGACTTCCCTTAAATATTTTAAATCAACAGGTCGGTGCAAATATCAGGCCACTAACTTTATGGAACCAAAGCCCATTTCAAACGATTAAACGTTAAATCGTATCAACTTTAATACATCTTTTGTAATCGACTTGAAGGGCTCGATTTTAGTTTTCATACAGACTGCCAGATAGATAAATTGGATTAGTTAATGTGTTCAATTATGTGAAATCAAAATTAAGGAGTTCACTTCACATGGTCATTTTATTTTCAAATCAGAGCCTTTCGTTTCGGAAGGATTTTGTGATGAACCACTTGTCCAGAAATAAATTGCAAATATTAATATGCAATGACACTCGGTTATCTTTTTCCTCGGGAGAGTGGTTGCCATTTTCATGGTTCCTTTTCAGCCAGTGCATCACAACAGATACATGAGTGTTGGCAGGATATTCCAGAGGTAAGCATACTTGCTGGCCACCTAGTCTGGGTTCAAATATTGTTCCTGCTATAAACCATCACCTTGGTGTTTCGAATGCAGAGTAAGGCATGAACGTGTGCGCCGTCTCTCGGATGGTAAAGGAGCCAGGGCATCTTGCGATGCTAGTCGGAGAGATTTCGTCAGATCCTTAACAAATTACAAATTCCTGCCACAGTTACCCATCGGAGCTCTCTCTCCGGTTCATGAAGGATGAAATAAATAAATAAATAAAATAAACTGCGGCTCAACAAACATTGGATTAATTCGTATGGATCAACTTTTTTGATTTGTTAGGGTTTGTTAGGGTTAGGAATTGGAAACACGACTTAAGGCTATACCACATTCGAGTCGTGTTTCCAATTGTGTTAAGGGCAGAGCTCAGCAGAATAAATCCATTCAAATAATAAATCCATTAAAAAAGCGACGAGTGTCAAAAAGAAGAAGAAGAACAACAAAAAAGTAAGTCAGTGGCGAGCTCGCAGAGGCACGTGGTGTCCGACCCCCACTCACACTACCCCCCACCAACCTTCTCCACAACAAAGCACATTGAAAACGAGGCTTCATTATTGAAAGAGAGAGCTCGATGTTGATTACGACGTAATTATCAGGCACGTGTTCATATACCGCTTTTCCCCACCGAGTTTCGAGAAGCTCAGCATTCCTGAAAGTGATTTGGCGCCCACGTGCCCATGGGTCGTCCACAATCTGCAGGAATCATCTGAAGGCCTTCCATTCATTCAGCGGCAATTTCCATTCATTAACTTTATTAAAGTAAATGCATTATAAGAAGCACATTTGCATGCAATCAGCAGTGATACTGTTGATCACCACCATCACAATTATCTTTTCTCTTTTTTTAAACCAATCTCAAGTCGTTCAATGTCCTCTGCCCTCCTAAAAGTCATTTGAAACTTCAACGTGTCGATTACGGATCTCGGCAAAATTTGGAACAATGTCGCACAGATTTGAATCTTGATGACCATTACGCGATGCGACATTTCCATGTATTTTCATGCGCTGCTCTGAAGTCCAAAATTTCATCTGAACTGAATGTGCAATTTCAAACATCTCTCATATACAGTAGCTTAAGCAGTCGTGAGCATATTATTTATCAATGATGAAAAGGTTAGAGCAGGTCAAGCAAAAGCTGCATTAGGTTGAATGCTTGGCAAAAAAACAACAAGAGAAAGCAGTTTCAATGGATGGAAGATAAGAAGAAAAAAAAACAACAACCTCGAGCGTCTTGTCGTGACGGTGAACAATGTCACAGTGGTCATCACAGAGTTCATGGAGACGATGTCCAGCATGTCCCAATTGACCTCACCGTGCAGAGCTACTTACACACGGCGTGTGATGATGTGTCGTGGTGCGAGCGTGATCCAGCGGTGATGGGACGGTATGGGTAGGTAGAACGAGAGGGACATGTCCCCAGGCAAATGTAGCATTATTTCCTGTAGTAATTCTCTGCAGACTACTGCAGTAGGACCTGTTACCAATTATAGAACATGAGTACAACTCTCATATACTATAGTTGTAACTGTAGCATTTTTGCCTGGGATATAGAACAGCAGCAACAACAACAACAACAATAATTCCATGAATGACCACTGAAATTCCACAACAGCTCCCATGATGGTGAATGTGTTGACGAAAGTCAACTTCCTTTCCAGTCTTGCACCCTCTGTTCTTTCCGTGCTGTGCCCCCACTCCCCCACCCCGCTCAAGGTTTCCATAGGATGCACGTGGTCTGTTATATACATATACATAAATACACTGTATATACATATCTATAAATACACTGTATATATATATATATATATATATATATATATATATATATATATATATATATATATATATATATATATATATAATTCCCCGCTTACAGGGGAATTCGCGCATTACGTTCATCCAAGTCCATCCCTCGGAGCACTACAGTTCGAGCAGAGAGTGGTAGGCTCTTGACAGAGGAGTCTGAAGTGAAGGCCCACTGGGCCGGTTACTTTGAGCGGTTGTACCAGGCTGATCCCCCAACTGTCGAGTTGGACGTCAAGGGTGTTACAATCCCTGTTGCTGACCCTCGAATCAACTGTGGTCCACCTACACTTGTGGAAACACGGGCTGCGGTGAACCAGTTGAAACGGGGAAAAGCTCCAGGGATCTGTGGCATCCATGCCGAACTTCTCAAGGCTGGTGGAAATGCTGCACTCGTGTCGTTGCATGCAGTTTTGTGCTCTGCCTGGAACACAGGCATCATCCCAACTGACTGGAAGAGGGGCCTTGTTGTCCCTCTCTGGAAAGGGAAGGGTGATCGCCAAGACTGCAACAACTACCGAGGGGTGACGCTGCTCTCAGTGCCGGGCAAGGTCTTTGCTCGGATAATTCTCGATAGGGTTCGCCACCATCTGCTTGAGCACCAGCGTCCAGAGCAGTCAGGCTTTACACCAAAGAGGTCAACGATTGACCGTATCCTTGCACTTCGTGTCCTCACCGAACGCAGACGAGAGTTTCGGCAGGGGCTGCTTGCAGCCTATGTTGATCTCTGTAAAGCGTTCGATTCAGTGAATCGGGATGTCCTCTGGAGGATTCTTGGTCTTCGTGGGGTGCCACCAAAACTGATCGATCTGATGTCTGAACTCTACTCTGGTACTGAGAGTGCTGTGAAGTGTGGTGGTACCATCTCTGACTTATTTCCAGTTGTTACTGGAGTTCATCAGGGGTGTGTACTGGCCCCCACACTTTTCAGCACTTGTATGGACTGGATTCTAGGGAGGATGTCGGAGAGATCAAGTTGCGGTGCGTCATTTGGGAATGTCAAGATCTCGGACCTTGACTTTGCAGATGATGCAGTCATCTTTGCGGAGACTTTAGACATCCTCTTGGGGGCCCTCGAGGTGCTGAATGAGGAGTCGGAGCCGTTGGGATTACGGGTTTCTTGGGTCAAAACTAAGATCCAGGCTTTCGGTGACATCTTGGATGCTGCTGTCCTATCTGTGTCTGTTTGTGGTGAGGATGTTGAGGTCGTGGAGAGATTCACTTACCTTGGCAGTGATATTCATGTCTCTGCTGGCTGCGAGTCAGAGGTCAATAGACGTCTGGGTCGGGCCTGGGGAGTCATGGATTCACTGGATCATGGGGTGTGGCGCTGCCGGTACCTGTGCGGGAGGACGAAAGTCCGAGTCTTCAGGTCCTTGGTACTTCCAGTCTTGCTCTATGGGTGCGAGACTTGGACTCTGACCAAGGATCTGAGACGGAGACTTAATTCCTCTGGTACCAGGTCTCTTCGGAGAATCCTTGGCTATCGCTGGTCGGATTTTGTGTCCAACGAGCGGTTGCTGAGAGAGACTCGGATGAGATTTGTTACCTGCATAGTCCGTGAGCGTCAGTTGCGGCTGTGTGGACATGTGGCTCGTTTTCCTGACTCTGATCCTGCTCACCAGATTCTCTCAGCGAGGGAGTCTCATGAGTGGAGGAGGCCAGTGGGTCGACCACATGCCTCATGATTGCAACAGGTTGACCATCATCTCAAGGAGATGGGGATGGGCCTGGCATCTGCCTGGGGGATGGCCAGACGGAGGCCCCTGGAGTACCGGCGGAAAGTGGACGCAGCGACGTGCTGTTCTGGCACATGTTCCCATACCTGACCTGACCTGACACGTGGTCTGATAGCAACCCCCTTCTGGTGAAACCCCCTAAATCCAGACTCACTGCTCACTTCCACTCATTCGTTTCTCTTTATTCCCTGCCTGAGGAACCAACTTCCTCAGTCTCTTTCTTCCCTACAGATTCTAGAGACAGCTGTTCACCACTAATCTCTGGTCATCCCCAATCCACTACCATGATTTTTTCCCCAGCGCCATTAACCCTCCCCAGGCCCACCTCTTCCTGCGTTTAAAGTTTTTCCTTCCTGAATGTTTGCGGCTATATCCACCTTGTTCGCCCCATAGATCCTCCCTGAACCCTCAATCCTCTACTCTACTGAAACGTCCTCTACTCTGCTGTTGGCTTGTTGTTCGCCCCTCCCCTCTCCCCGGATTCTAGAATTTTTAACTACCTCCA
>NC_140971.1:86349189-86399189 GCF_056783735.1 Eptatretus burgeri
TCCAACCTTAATTTTTAGTGCGTAAACAAATGAAGCTAGGGAGGTGTGCTTTGGTGCACGTATGTAGGCGATCCTAATCCGTATGCGTGAATATTTTCCCACCTGCAGAAGCTGTCAGTTGCCGACAGACCGCCGATGAGTGAGGAAGTGTAAGTGAGCGCCGTCGGATTTTCGTTTTTGACAAAATGACAGAAAAACTTGAACAACGCTACTGCATCAAATTTTGTGTAAAGCTTGGCGATTCCCAAGTGGAAACGATCTGTAAGATTCAACAGGCCTTTGGGAACGAAGCAATGGGCACCACACAGATAAAAGAGTGGTACAACCGCTTCAAAGATGGTCGCACATCAGTGGAAAGTGAAGCACATTCTGGTAGGTCCTCAACATCCCGAAATGAGATCGTCATTGACCAAGTGGGGACCCTGCTGATGCAGGATCGTCGAATCACGATCAGAGAACTTGCAGACGAGGCGGGCGTCAGCATTGGATCCGTTCATTCCATTGTGACTGAGGATTTGGGCTGAAGGAGAATCTCAGCGAAGTTCGTGCCAAAGCTGCTAATGATCGAGCAGAAGCAACTCCATTTGGAGATGGCACAGGACATGCTGGAGACTGTGAACAGCGATCCCAACTTCTTCAACACAGTGATCACTGGCGATGAGACCACAGTGATCCGTCATTTTGTCAAAAACGAAAATCCGACGGCGCTCACTTACACTTCCTCACTCATCGGCGGTCTGTCGGCGACTGACTGCTTCTGCAGGCGGGAAAATATTCACGCATACGGATTAGGATCGCCTACATACATGCACCAAACCACGCCTCCCTAGCTTCATTTGTTTACGGACTAAAAATTAAGGTTGGATACTTTTTGAACACACCTCGTGTATGTATATATATATATATATATATATATATATATATATATATATATATATATATATATATATATATATATATATATATATATATATATATATATATATATATATATACTTGGGCTTGTCTTATATGCACAGTTAAACCACTGGACAGAAAGAGAAAGAGTACTGGGTGTGGGTGGTGGGTGGTGGGATGCGGGTGTGTGTGGTGGGTGGTGGGATGCGGGTGTGTGTGGTGGGGTGCCTGGGAATGTTTTAAGCGGTTAAAAAAATTTTTAAACACCGTATTGAGGTGAAGTAAGACTATAATGATATTATCGTTAACAAAAGTATAAAGTGGTACTGTAGTGATCTGTATGTGTAGTGTGGTGAAGTGGTTGCTATTTTCACAGAATATAGTATAGTAGAAAGGAAGTCCAACTCAACTTTCTTTTTTCCAATTTACCAGTGTCGTGGCAGATAATTACACTTCAATAAAACTATAGTATCGTACTTCATAATTACTACAGAACTCCAAAATACACTGCAGTGCAGCTACTATTGGAATGCTCTCACCTGAGAAAACAGCAGCAATTTAATCAACAATGAACAAAAGCTTCACTTTCTGGAGTGCACCAATTGTTAACTGCATTATTGACATATGAAAGCATGTTCTAAAGACGATAAAGACTTTGAAGAGACGCATTGAAGGAGCTTTCTTTCCAGTACAGACCAATTTAATTCCCCACGCAAGCAAAGAGCTTTGCCGGCTGCCTAAAGACCAGACTCATTGTCGGGCTAAAAAGGTAGCAACGGATTTGAGTCTGAAGCTTATGTACAACCTTTGTAACTCCGGAATAAGTTCCTAATCGCTCCATCCATGCTCAAATTTACCTCCACTGTGAATTGTGACTCTTTTCAGAGCTGTTTAAATAGACTGGTTTTATCTGTCGCCATTTTCGGCATCTGCTTCTCATTACCTCTTTACTCTGTTCCAGCTGTCATATTATTTGCTGTTCCAAGGGGCGCACTCTATATATAAAAATAAGACATCACATTCCAAATCTTCCAGCCTCACGAATGCCAGCACAGGTGGACGGATGCGCTGCGGTAAAAGCGGAATACTCAGGTTTCCAATAAACCCACACTTTCAGAGCTAATCCGGCATCCCAGTTAAACTGGTATACCCAGCAGAGAAAGCCCACAGGGGATTGAGGGTGCAGTGGAAGCACGTGGGTTTACGATGCTGTGCCAGCTTCGATTCTTCATTCCACCCTGCCTGAGGAAGGAACGCTGCAATGCTGGCCCAACCTGTCAAGCCTCGTTCGTGGTAGAGCAGACTCCAGATCGACAATGCATGGCTGGAGCAAGCTTAAAGTCAGGAAGTTAAAAGCCATGTCAGAAAAATTTTCATCCTTCGCAAAGAAACACAAAAAGTTGTCATCAAGAAGTTTCCAGGCGGGTCATCATGTCTTCAAGCTACGTAGATTTTGTTTTTTTTTAATGCGACGGGTTGAATACTATTCCCTCGATTTGACCAAATAACTGGTACTTCCATCAACTGCATCAAAATAACAAAAATAATAATAATAAAAATATGAAGGGACACACTTCAAAAAAAAATATCTTCGCACACGTAAATAAAAATCAAAAATCTAAATAACACACACGTACATTAAAAAAAAAAAACCGGTTATACTTACTTTACTCCAACGATGCACAACACACCGGTGGCTGGATAGACAATTGTGGATAAAAAATAGAAAGGGGGGTTTCCATACGAGTGGATAAGAAGGACGAGTGTTTAAAAGATGTCGCTACAACATTTCTTCATATATATATATATATATATATATATATATATATATATATATATATATATATATATATATATATATATATATATATATATATATATATATATATATATAGAAACTTTTTGTTTCAATAAATGGGTGTTATCGAATCATAACTTGGCAGTACTGGACGACAATGACAATGACTTTCTGTGACAAATGGATGGATTAAATCATAATTATTATGCCGTCAAGCTGTAGCATATTGAAAGAGGAGCTCAACATAGTCGAGATCGTATCACGTAACGAAGAAAACTATACAATCAATATTTCATTACCATAATCTTAAGGAACCTAGGTACACACACACACACATATATATATATATATATATATATATATATATATATATATATATATATATATATATATATATATATATATATATATATATATATATATATATATATACACAACGCCGAACTATCATTTACATGTCATAAATATTCAAATTATATAATCCCAAATGAAAATGGTAATCTTCCACACAAATGAGCCAAAACCTTCAGAAGCAGAATTCAAAAACACATGCCAAGTATGAGAAGCGACAAGGTTACACACACACACACACACACACACACACACACACACACACACACACACACACACACACACACACACACACACACACACACACACACACACACACACACACACACACACACACACACACACACACACACACGCCATGCCTTGATATTCAATTTCGGAAGGTCTTGGACTTTTGGATGCACCTTTGGAGAAAACAGCACTAAGGTTATTTAATTTAATGCATGAAGAATTAATCATTAAATTATACGGCTCATGCCAGCAGCGAGATGAACCGAGAATAAATTGATAATACTTTGGCATTCCAGCAAAAATAAATAAATTGCACCATGTTTTTATCTGTAGCAGGAAGACTATGGCCCACATGTACCTTCCCTGCTGCTTTCTGAACAACGAAGCACTGCGTGAAACAGAAAGCCAACTTGGATGTTTCCTCAGCTGGGGAAATTGGGCCGTGCTCACAATAAAGGCTTTCGTGCAAATGGGGGGTGTGTCAAAGCGAGAGCTAATTTGAGGAACTGGGTTGATCCTGCGGTGATCTTGCAAGTTGGCAGCAACCTTAAGGAACACAACGATAAGCCAGGTGCATATAATCGCACCAGTGGGTAAAGCAAAAAAAAAAACTAGCAAAAGCATCGTATACCTGAAAGTACTGCACAAAAATAAGTGAGACTTTGAACTGTGACGTTTCATCTCTAACACGTTCACCTTCAGCAGTTGCATGCCGTTTCAATTTGAAGTAACACGAAGAACACGGAGTGTACGATGCAACAAAGCCCGTGGGGAAATGGCTTAGCATTGCATCTATGAACTGGTTTATCAGCTTCTCATGTGCTGATGAGCACGTATGTTGACCTCACAACACTGGAATGGGAGATAAAAGGAGCTTGCCTGCAGAGGCTCCTTTTTTTTCTTACAATCAACACTATCACAAAAGTATCAATTATTACTGCATACGTATGTATGCACGCACCCACCATCCATCCATCCATCCATCCATCCATCGGGACCATACTCTGTGCAGAGCGTTGATTCTGCCCAAGCAGTCTCCTTTGCTATTGGGCACAATCCTGGACGGGTCGCCACTCCGACACAGGATACCAGCAAGCTGGCACTCATTTTGCCGACCTCGCAGGAATGGCAGGCAAAGTCAACCCCACCTGGTATTAATTCAACAGATGAGTGGGATTTGAACTCAGGATCCGAGGATCCCAAGCCCACCACCCTAACACCCACAGTCCTCTGTATACGTCAATAAAAGGTGAGCGACTCAGGTTCTTATGAGCTATCGTGATGAAACACAAAGCTGATGAAACCATCGGCAAAAGTTAAACGAACAAAAACTCAAAAGGTTAAACCATGGTCTTGCTCAGGACCTTGCCGATGAGGTTCACGATTTTGATCTTTCACGGTGTCGGCACTGCCGAAGAAAACTCTGAGCAAAGAATACTTTGGATGGTTTGCCATTGCTCTTCCAAGCGGTAATCAGGAAATTGTCGCTATGGCATTTCAACCATCACAGAAAAAAATTCAAATCCAACGCTGTTGGATAAATTTCTGGATTATCATTTATGTTCATCTTGAAACATTTAATTACATTCAATTCGTATTACAATTCTCAATTTTATTAAGATGTTGCTATTGCACATCAATTCGAACTTTGCCGTCTGTTTCCAGCTTGGTCTTTCGACAAACTTTGAAACTACATCATCCTTCAATCTTTGAGAGGAGTTTTTAAAAGTTCTTTGAAAATAATTTTGTCTTGCCTGACTCATTTTATCCCAGCAGGAAATGGAGACCTTACCCAGGCCATTTGAATCCACCGCTGCACTACCCCGTGGAGTTGCTTGTGGGGCACCCAAGAGGTGCAAGGCCACCTCCATAACCTCCACCGTATGCCGAAATGCAATACACGCCTTGTATGTTGAAAGCGGGCAGTTACAACACCAGACACTTCCAACGTCACGATTATAGGTTAGGGCTCTCTCTCTCTCTCTCTCTCTCTCTGGAAAGCAGTACTGCGACCCCATTCCCATAATTTGTCACCTGATTTAGACTTGCTCACGTTATGCATATCAATTCCCTTTAATCCGAGCAGGCCAACCCTCCTCATCCTACTTACTTAGCGAGCTGTAAAATAGTTGTCACCATCTTAATTTTAAGCTCACGCAGAGATTAACTATATAGTCTAATGATTCCGCAGTTGGGCTATAAAAGTG
The DNA here is from genome assembly GCF_056783735.1 of Eptatretus burgeri. Taxonomy (NCBI): domain Eukaryota; kingdom Metazoa; phylum Chordata; class Myxini; order Myxiniformes; family Myxinidae; genus Eptatretus; species Eptatretus burgeri. Next base: position 86,354,674 of record NC_140971.1, read on the forward strand.
GCTTTAAATTCAAGATGCATCTAAAAGTCGCTCTCCCATTCCATCACTCGCACAACAAGTTTATGACGCGTCTTTACAGGAAAGTGTGCGACGCCAGGAGGGGTGTGAGATAATGTCTTGCGTTAGTGCCAGAGGCGCCCAATAAATGGCACTCGTTACAGCACGATTGCATGACGTTTGCCTAATGCGCCCGTACACACGGATACCCACTTCCCAATGACATCCTCACACTCTGTCCGAAAGCACCCATTTTACAAACACCGATCCTTACATCCCGAGTGAGAAGGGAAGCGAAACGAGCAAAATTTCAAGTTACTGGTTTCAACTTGAAAATAAGACAAACAGACATAACCCCATGAGTATTGGCGTTTTTGTCCAAATAATTCCCACTAAAAGTCATTCGTCCGTTCACAAGAGGAAGGTTTATAGTTGTGGGTGATTGAGGGCTGGCAGAGTATTGTGAGGGTAGAATGTTCCCGACATCAATGTTTTTGCACCCTGTGGGTGTCGAGCTTTGTGTTTTGCACTTAATCGTGAGGCTAATCAATGTGCCGTGGCATCCAAAGCCTGGCAGTGTTTGGATATAGAAGCTTATGCACGGGCCGGAGAGGCACGGCTGGCACGGCTGCTTTGGCGGTAGGTTTATAAATCTCACACTGGGTGGTACGGACAGAAGTTGAATGTGCCACGTATCATGCTGCTTCGGCTCCCGTCTTCCCTTCATCTGCTTCACATCCCATTTTTGGCCTAAACAAAATAAAAGTTTACACAATGACGAGGAAAAAAAAAAAGGGAATGGGAGAATGAGATGATTTAGATAATACAGGTTCAAACACACAAGCCGACGTCACCAGTTCGACCAAATAATGACAAATCCAAAACTACACGTGGCCAACGATTTGAGGTTGCTGATGACCACTGCTCGAGTAGCCCTCCCCGACAACGTAAACAACCTAAATAACAAGAGTGTGCCAAGGTGAAGAATCATTTCACCATTCCCTTCGTGTGCTGCCGTTTTGGCTGATGCATCATTGATTAGGGGCGCGGCTGTGCCGCTGATGCAGTGCCCTTATTAGCAGTAATCTGATGCTCATTTCATCGACCTCGGAAGGATGACAAGCCGAGTCAACCCCCTGGTGATAATTCAGCGGCAAACGGGGCTCAAACTTAGGACCCTAGGATCCCAAGCCACCACCTGAACCGCTAAGCCAACACCAGGGTTGTTTCACTGTTGATTCAGCACTTTTCTTGCATAATTCTTGAAATATCAATCATATTGTGCTTTGTTTGTGCAGCGCTGGGAAATTGTTTCCTTCATCGTTTAACAAAGTAGTGCAATGTTTTTAACATTGCATATCCACCATGTGAAAGATATTACACAGGTTATTTCTGGTTCCCTTAAATGAACAGCTTCTTCTTTTTGCGTATGGCAGCTTGGCTGCAGGGTCGCTATCATTTTGTTGGGGCGTGACTATGCCGCTGATGCTGTGCCTATATACCAATACACTGGTACTCATTGCGCCGACCTCGGAAGGATGACATGCTGGGTCAACCCTACCCGGTGTTAATGCTTCAGTCACATTTGGCTCGGCGGCCGTAGGGTCTAAAAAAATCTACGGCCACTAGCAATTATAGGGCGGCCGCAGTATTTCCACGGTCACACAATGTAGCAGTCGCATATGTTTTTATTTTTCAGGTCTCCGCACGGGTTATTTAGAAATTGTGGAGACCGAAAAAGTGGGGGTACCATATGGTCTTTGATTTGATGTCGCACGGTGACCTTAGGGCGTCCCTGCGGCGGCCATAGAATTTTCAAGGCAGACGCAAGGTAGCCTCAAGGTGCCTGCAAGGGGGGGCCCTAAGGCGAACGTGGAAATAGTGCGGCCGCCGTAATTTTTTGGGGGTTGGCAAAATTCATTTTTCATTGAGAAGAGCCTACGGAAAACGCACGAATAAGGCAAGCCCACCGTACGCCCTTTGTACGGTCGACGTGGAACACATCTACGTCATGGCTATGGCTTGTCAAATTGCTACGGCCAACCTAGAAATGAAAAAATGTTATAACTCCACGCTTTAATTCCACGGAGACCCCTACGGCCTGTAAAAGATAGCCATACAGTGTAGGGCCACCCTGAGGCCACCTCGGAAACTCTGCGGCCGCCGCACGTTTCTGTCAATTCAGGGGGGGGGGTACGGACACCGCATCCTCGCCGTAGAGCAAATGTGACTCATGCTTAATTCAGTGGAAAACGGGGCTCAAACTCAGGACCCCAAGATCCCAAGCCAGCCACCCTCACCACTACGCCAAGACCAAGCGACGAGCAATATGCTTTTACGTTTCAAACAATTCATCCGATTAATCTTCACAAAGGAAATAATCATATAGTTTTGAGGTAAATTTCACCTTAAGCTAATGTAACACCCCTCCAAAGACGCATTTCATAACTGATGATGTCATCACAGCCTTGGAACCATCATTGTGTTCATCATGTTGAAAAGGGCTTAAATGGAACATTTTTTTTTTTTGCCCTCTTGCATCTTGTTCTTCCATGAGCCTTGATTTTGTACATAAAACAAATTATTCTCGATTCCACTGTTTAAGAGCAAATCCAACTAGAGCGAAGTTGATGGCACGCCATCACAAATCCCCACGCTTCCCACCTTAAGCAAAGTTGAAAGATGACAAAAGGTTTTGATCCCTGTGACCCCAAGTCACCCCCTCCCCCCCCTTGAGGAATGAACTGAGGGTCATCTGCAATGTGTTTTTTTTTTTTTAAACATGTTTCATTTTTTTATATATCTGTACGCAGCCTGTGGCTACTTGGCTGAATCATTTTTTGGGGGTGCGGCTGTGCCACTAATGGAATGCCCCCTTTATCAGTGCACTGGTACTCATTTTGCCAACCCGAAGACCTGAAGCCAGCCACCTTAACCACAAAGCCAACACCAAGTTTCATCCCTCAATGTTGATTGCATATACGAAGTTACATTAAAAAATATATAAAAATTTTTTTAAAATGTTGAAAAATGTGCCCACAATTGCGTTTTTTGATATTTGACCTTTTAACCCCGCCGCAGGGGTTGGCCCAATAATGATACTACTCTTGCACCTTTGTGCCATGTGGTTATCATAACTACCAAGTTAAGTGAATTTCTGTGCAACCGTTTAGAAGATAGCATGACGGATAGACAAACAGGCAGAGCCGGTTATAATACTCACCCCCCTCCCCACCCACCCCCGACCCCGTTTTTTTTTTTTTTTTTTCAAAAAGCGAGGGGATATCGATTACTCAATTCACAAAAGTCTTCATCCGATCACGAGGAAATACCAGGAGGTTACATGAAGAATGAGGACCTAGTCTTTCTGGTGAGAGCTAACATCGATGGACAGATAGAACAACTACTGAAATGAAATCACAGCATTGATTGAAGTACGCTAACTGCTGTTGGCAGCAAGGAGAAGCTGGGGTTCCAGGCATAAACCCTTCATCGGGGGAAGGGGGTGGGTGGGTTAACATGAAATGTCAGCTTCTCCTTGCTTCCTATGGTGGTTAACTAACATAACTTGATGAACATCCTGTTGATTTCAAATTCTGAAGTATTGATCTATCAGGAGATTACCTTTGGTGTAGGCAGTAGCTGTATTCATGGGATGCAAGGTGAACTTTGGTTAGAAACAGAGGCAGGAAGGAACCAGTGTGCTATTGATTGAAGAAAAGGTTATCAGCAATATTTCAATATTTATACATCGGTCTACTTTGAACCAGTGAAATGTCTTGAGGATTGTAGTCCATCCATCCATTGGGACCATACTATGTGCAGAGCGTTGGTGCTGCCTAAAGGGGTTGTCACACCTTGACGTTTTAGCCAGCGTATGGCAAGGTATCAAAATGTATGTAAAACGCTGGCGTACGCTGAACTATTGATGTTTTTTTTTTCCAGTTTTGGACGTATTCATAACGAGTTGGATGTATGCATAACGTATTAGTAACGTACACAGAACGTTTCGATAACTTATATCAACGAATGCTGAGCGTGTTGTCGGCGTTCACAACCTATGTCCAACGATAGTCTAACTTATGCATCACGCGCGGCAGCGTATCACTGACGATCACGTGGCGTAGCCTATTAAAAGGCTGCGGCTCGACGATTCAAATCATAACCGCACTGGACATCGAAGTGTCAAGCCGCTGTCACACTTTGACGTTATAGCCAGCGTATGCCGACGTATGAAAAATTTGCCGAATACGCTGGCGCACGTCGAATATGTCATGGGCAAGTTTTGTATATGTTAAGAGCACGCTGAACCACGCTGGCATACGTTGTAGTACGCTGAGTACGTGGACAAATTTTCAGCATGTTGAAAATTTTTCGACGTCCTCCAGCGTATGACGCACACGCTTCGCATATGCTGGCCATAAGTTGTAGGCACGTTATGCGATCGTTGACATACGTCGACACATGTTACTTGTAAGTTACTCATAAGTCGAAACACGTCGAGGTAATGGTTAGCGTACCTGAAACTTATTTCTAACCGATGAGTAACGTGTTGTAGGCACGTTATGCGATCATTGACACACGTCGGCACATGTTACTTGTAAGTTACTCATAAGTCGAAACACGTTGAGGAAATGGTTAGCGTTCCCGAAACTTATTTCTAACCTATGAGTAACGTGCTTTGAACCTATGTGTAACGTATCTCTAACACATATTGACGTATGTAGACGTATTTGACGTCTTCCGGATGACCACAGAACTTACTGAACGTGTTACTAACTTACAGCTACCGTATAATGGGGTATTGGCAGCGTTTAGGGGAATTGGTATATAAAAATGGGCTTCACACAGGAGGAACCCGTCAGTGTTCCAGACTCCATGGTTTTTTTTCTCTCTTCGGCATGACAGTGATGTTGACACTTCGATTTCTAGTGCGATTATGATTTAAATCGTTGAGCGGCAGCCTATTAATTATATTATATTATAACCGCACTAGAAATCGAAGTGTCAACATCACCGTCATTCTGAAGAAAAGAAACCCCCCCACCCCCCCAAAAAAACCATGGAGTCTGGAACACTGACACCAAACATTACCTCGACGTGTTTTGACGTGTCTCAACAATCGCGTAACGTGCCTACAACATATGGCCAGCGTATGCGGAACGTCTGAGTCATACGTTGGCATACGTCAAAAAATTTCAAGCATGGAAAATTTGTCGACGAGCTTGGCGTACTACGACGTATGCCAGCATGCGCTTAACGTATACAAAACTTACCTATAACGTATTCGACGTGTGCCAGCGTTTTAGACAAATTTTTCATACGTCGGCATCGCTGGCAAAATCGTCAAGGTGTGACAGGGCCTTAAGCAGTCTCCTTGGTTATTGGGCACGATACTGGACGCTTCACCACTCCGACACAGGATACCAGCATGCTGGTATTCATTTTGCCGACCTCGGAAGGATGATAGGCAGAGTCAACCCCACCTGGTATTAATTCAACAGCTGAGTAGGATTTGACCTCAGGATCCTCAGGATCCTCAGATCCCTCGCCCACCACCTGAACCATTAAGCCAACACCAGGCATAGGATTGTCGTGATGTACCCAAATTTACTGCGAACCTGGGCCGCCATATTCCGAATGAGTTGCAATGGCTGGAGAAAAGAGGAAGGAGTAAGAGTAATCCAAGCGTGACTTCATTTGAGCATTAACCAAAGGTTCAGGACACCTCAGGTTTTTGCATGAGCCGATTCGGGGAATTTTGTGTCAATGGAAGAAAAGATAGATTTTAACAATACGCAACATTATACAAAAAAAAGAAACAACAAAAGTTCAATCCAAAGTGATAAATTTGTGCCATCACGAATTCATCACTTTGGATCAAACAACTGATGTGATGAAAACAACATGTGTACTTGAAGCCGTGGGAGAAGACATCATGTGCTGATCCCCAAGTTTCGCAATTTGGACATTAAGCATTTTCAAAACCGATGAGGTGCCAATGACCGATGTATTGTTACGAATCTGGCAGCCATGAGCACTCAACATCCAGGTCCTATAGATCAGTTATATCGGTAAGTATGTGTTTCTAGGTAGGGTCCCGTCCTATGTTTAATGGGTGATTAAGTGTACGTGCGTTGCGAAATTATTTTACAGTTAGGATTTCTTCACCACCAACAACAACTACAGCTACTACTACTACTACATCCACTACAACAACACCACCTTCCCACACTCGACCGGTCGCCATTACGCACGTGTTTTTTGTTGAGGACGTGGGCGGAGCCTTCTTCGCCTCGGGTCGAAGCTCCGCTCCGAGGAGGGGCAGAGAGAGTTTCCTCCAGCTAATGAGCGGCGGGCGAGCACTCCACGCATGCCCCAGCCAATCGGGAGGCTGCCACGAGTTGCCTGACAACCCACCATCCAATCATGAGGTGTGGCGGGGAGAAGAAGCCCCTCCTTCCTCAAGAAAGACGAGAGAACGTCAGTTCGGAGGATCGTGGCGATTGCGGCAGACGGTCGGAGATTGGCTTGGTCTGGACCAGTTTTTTGGGAGACCGTGTGATCGTGGCATCTGCAGAGGGTTGTGTAGACGGTCGTGGTCGTGGTTGGAGCGGTCTGCAGTCCTTTGGAGGGGAGGTCTAGGAGTCAAGCAGCCAGGATCCTAAGCCGTGGACTTTGGGTCGTGGGTTCGAGTCCCACCAGTGGTTCGGAGTCGGTGTGGCCGCACGAAGCGGACAGGTACCCCGGCCCGGCTTGACCGAGATAGACCCATGGGGTCTAGTTATTTTGGGTGTGTGTGTGTGTGTGTGTGTGTGTGTGTGTGTGTGTGTGTGTGTGTGTGAGCCCTGTCTTCAAGTAGAATCATGTAAGTGCTTTCTTTTGCTCATTGTACATTGCATTTCTTATTCGGAATACTCTGCTCTTTGTGTGCTTCCATTTCCCCCATTGTAAATAAATCCCCTTTTGTTGAATGTCCCAGCTCGTCCTTGTCCTTTCTATCATTGGTTTGCCGCGCTGCGAATGGGAATTAGGATCCTCATTGTTGCCGTAATCGTGCAATTGGTATCATTAGCGTAACAACTTAAACAGGTATTAAAATTTTACCAAATGGACGCAGATAATGAGAAAACAAAAGCGAACGAAGAACAGACCATTGGGGACACACAGATACGTGAACTAGGTCTGATGAGGAGCCAACAACGTTTACAGCAGTTATGATGAGACCAAAACCATTCAGAGATACAAAAACGGAACTGATACCTGTCAAGTAAGATATTATGAGTCAACTGTACCAAAAGCAGCTAATCAAGTTCAAGTATGAAGATTCGAGCTTATCGTTGGTCCACCTTGTACTTTCAGATAGGCAGTCTTAGTGTCGTTTAACTATTTGAAAAGTTCCAAAAGAGAATCACGGTGCAGGTATTCCAGGAGCTCGATGGAAATCATCACATTCGAAAAATCTTGGAATTGAAAGAGAAACAGTTGTGCAATTTCAAAGTTTGTTTCTATCCACTGAAGGTTTCTTCAAGATGAGAATTTGAAAGAACTGTATGTGCACAAACACACACAAGGAACTTTAGGGAAGGAGAAGGCCATTTGGCGCATCATGCCTGCACTGCACCAACCCCAGTGTGATCACACGCCTCGTCGATAATACATCCAGGTACCTATCTATTTAAACCTATCCGCAAACCCTCCACCGCCACTACAAGTCCGGGGAAACTATTCCATGCATTAACCACTCTGCGACTGAAACAGCCCTGGTTCTCATCTTCTTCACCCTTGAGATATATAATGCGATTGTGCATTCAATTAGTTTCATTCCAAGACGAGAGAGAATTGAAATTTGGGGGAAAAAGTCAAAGGTCACGGTTTGACGGAACCGCCTCCAGTAAAGAAGTTGTCTTCTCAGTTATCAATGATCGACTGGACACATCTTGATGAAGAGGTAAGAAAAAGTGTTAAATGGCGATGAAAGTAAGGGAACCAGGCGGGGTACGTCTGCCAGGTTCAACAAGAATGCTCAATGTCTCCTCGTGAAAGGCAGAAGTAAGTTGTTTAATTCGTGGTCGCGATACGATAGGTGCAAGTTTTAGTTTTGCAAGTAGTTTTGAAAAGTTTTATCAATGATCGAAAACAAAGCCAGGGTATCGCACGAATCGTTTTGAAATCGAGGCATTGAAAACACAAAACCTCTACCTTGAGAAACCAGTCGTTTAACGGGCCAGGGACGTTTTGAAAGCGAGCCAGTTCGCAGGTGACTGAGATTTGCCGCATTCTCTCATTATTATTAATTTTTTATTTTTTTTGTATACATTGATTGTCGACGCCCGTGTGAGTATTTGCGACGTTGTTTCGAGAGAATGCAAATCGGAGCAGTAAACCAGGGGGAGAGATTGCCAATTTTACAGAAACGAGTTAGAAATAGGGGGGGAAAAAAAACAAAATAATTGATCAACGGGTATTTGAAAGTGTGTGCTGACAAATCCAGACCAATTGATGGGGATCATCAGGGAGTCGTGAACACACGGTAGAATGAGATGACGTCACGCAAGAAGTGCTGAATATCCGTGCAGTCGGTGTTGCAGTACGACAATCGGATTCAACAGATGTGAAGGTTTCAGCAAAGGAAAGGTAAAGGTGAGAAAAGAACGATTCCAGGATAGATCAGTCGAGTTGACAAAGAAAAATCCAAGACATCAAGCATGTTGTTTAGTGGTTCTGTATATATGTATATATGTATATGAAACCAAATCAGATCCATGAGTGGAGGAAAGAATACAGAAATATGAGGATTAATTAAATTAATAACATGACATCCCCAACAAGGAACTTTCGTTGCAGGAGGAAGTCATTAAACCCATCAAAGCCTGTGCTATGTTTGTCAACCAATGGTTACTTCTCCGTGGTCCATCCTTCTTAAATGCCGAGCAGCAAGCAAGGAAGCAGCTTTATTAAATTATTTGATACGCCTCGTCCAGGATTTGAACCACCGACTTCCCAGACTCAGAACGGACGGTCTGACCATCACACCACTGTGGAGGAGGAGGAGGAGGAGATTGGGACCATACTCTGTGCAAAGCGTTGGTGCTGCCTCAGCAGTCTCCTTGGCTATTGGGCACAATCCTGGACGGGTCGCCACTCCGACACAGGACACCAGCATGCTGATACTCATTTTGCCGACCTCGGAAGGATGACAGGCAGAGTCAACCCCACCTGGTATTAATTCAACAGCTAAGCGGAATTTGAACTCAGAAGCCTAGGATCCAAAACCCACCACCCTAAACCATTAAGCCAACACCAGGCATCACTGAATCAGGTGTGCAAGGTGTTCAAGAGGTGAATACAAATTATTAGAGTCAATAAGAGTTGAAAGATTCGACTTGTATACACACGCAGTGTCCCTCAACCCTCGGCCGAGCTATCTTGGACGATGACAGTAGATTATAACAAAGCAGACATATCAGCAGTATCGTGTTGCTAGATGACCAGGTGGGGGGGGGTGCACTTGAAAGGAATCTCTGACATGAGGTGTACAAATGGACCACGGTGCCCTTGGAGACAGTCGGTCCAGATAACAGTTGGAAATGAATTGTCCAAAAGGGTGAAAAACTGATAAAACAGATAAACTACATCAAGACCTGTTGCCTGTGACGTTTATCTCGATGTAAAGCACAGAGAATCGTATTAGCGGATATGAAGGGGTCGTGGTAAAACCACCTTCGCAAAGTCATGGAGATTGGAGGAATGGTGAGGATGTTCGAGCAGCATTAAACCAATGACGTCATCATATCATATGCAATTATTATTAAACATTAATAGCAAGAGCTGGAAATACAATTATAGATATAGAAGACCAGGAAGCAAGAATTAAAACAATACAATTACAAATCGGGTAAAGTACAAAAGTTAAAAGGCAGCCAAGTGCGCGTGCACACACACACACACACACACACACACACACACACACACACACACACACACACACACACACACACACACACACACACACACACACACACACACACACACACACACACACACACACACACACACACACACACACACACACACACACACACACTTAAAATGGAAACCTCGCAGAATGAGGAGGATGAACAGGGAGAAGGGGGGAACCTCCTGGCGGAGTGCAGGAGACCAATGCAGGATTTGAACTACAGGAGACCAATGCAGGATTTGAACTACAGGAGACCAATGCAGGGTCGTCACTCGGTAAGAACAGACCATCACAGTTTGTGGACCATTATATCACAGGAGACACCATCCGGATGAGATTGACATACCTGGCATTGCTGCTGTTCCAGAAGACCACGAAATGCTCGGCCGTCGACCCACCGGGTCCAGACGCGAGTAGGACGAGCGATGCGAGCAGACAGCAGATCGGGGCGAGTGGGAATCCCGCGGAGGGCGAGTTGGACCAACAAACGTGCAGCCGGGGCTCGGGGAGCCGACGGGGAACCCTCATAGCGCGAGCCGTTCAGGGGGCTTGAACCCGCGGGCTCGCGGGAATGTCGGGGTCTTCTTGATCCGTCAATATGTTTCAACTTTGGATTTGTCTGTCCGTGTCCCACGCCGGCTCAGTCCCGGAGTTTTTGCTGCAAGACCACATGGAAAGGGAATTGGGGGGGGGGGTTGGGGGAGTTGGGGGAGGGGCAAAACCGAAGTTGGGGTGGAAAAAGAGTTGAAGTAAATAAATATATATATGTATATGTATATATAAACTTCGCTTGTCCGAGTTCACGAGCTTGGGCAGCACGGGTTATGGACCGGATCGTCAAAAGCTCAAGTCCGGATGACCAGGTTTTTCCCTCCAAAAAGTTAGACCGATGGGTCTCGAGGTCTTCGTCGGTCCCCTTGTCTCAGTCAATTCCAAAAGGGCGGAGATCAGCTGTGATCACATCCACCGCGGGTTCCAAATAACATCAAGATCGCTCCGATCTTTCAGCTTTCTCCGTCTTCCATCCGACTCCGCGGGATTCCACGATGATTGAGCGAGGCGCTGCCGTAACCACGCCCCCTCGGCCCGATCCTTCGGCCAATCGGGATAGACGGGGCGGAGCTTCCGGCCTGATTCCCTCCGCCTCCAATTCGCCGATTTACCCAATCGGCGAATTGTGGGCGGAGTCATTGCGACGGCCACACCCCCCGGAATCCCGAATCCCACCAATCGCGGACTCGCAGGCAGCGAGGCCGGTCAGGTTCGCCAGGGCCACGTGTTCTTTAGCCCCTGGTTCTGCACGATCTTTCCATCGCTTCTCCGTCTCAAAACTCTCCAAGTCTGCGCTGAAAATAATAAATAAATAAATAACAAAAAAAATATATAATTACCTTTCACATCTTCACCGACCTCTCCGCACGTGCAACATGTTTAAAATGTTTATTCCTTGTTCAATACAAACATTTCTAAAGGTGTCATGAAAGCGCTTCCAACAGAGGTCCGAGTACGGCGCTGCTGTTCATCGAATCCGCCTCTCGAAACGCGCGAACGTTTCGCCGTGCTCGCACAGCGCCACCTGTCGTGCACCGTCGCACAGCACCTGAGCACGTCCTGTGCTCCAATTGGAGAGGTTCTCGTCTCAGCACGGAGCGCGATTCCCAAGTTATCGAAAGAGTTATCGCCGGCACCCTGAACAAATTCAGAATTCCCGCCAAAACTACCGCTCGGAAGGAAATGGCAAACCACCTAATGCAAAACTTGCTAAAAAAAACAAACAAACAAACAACGGAGGTGAAGGAGGTGATGTTTTCATCCCCTCTTTGTCTGTCTGTCTGTCTGTCGATGTGCAGGATATCTCAAAAAAAAAGTTGTAGACGGATTAGGATGAAACTTGGTGGACACGTTTGGAGTTTGACAAGGACGAATTGATTCGATTTTGGTGAAGATCTGAATCAGGATCTGGATGTGATCATTATTTAATTTTTAAAGTGATACTTCACCATCTGGTGGGGCAACTTAGCTAAATATAGCATAACAATTGTGCATTTTGTGAGGAAAGCACCAAATTTGGCACACGAGTAGCCTATCATATTATGAACAGATTTGGATATTGGGCCATCTCAAAATTTTTGATGGCAGTGAAAAATGGCTGCCACAGCCATCAGCGGTTGAATTTGAGATGGCCCAATATCCAAATCTGTTCATAATATGATAAGCTACTAGTGTGCCAAATTTGGTGCTTTCCTCACAAAATGCACAATTGTTATGCTAGGTTGCCCCACTAATGGAGGGATGGGGCCAAAAACGATACACAGCTTGATATCTCAAAAAAAAGTGTTGGGGCCCAATATGTTCTCGTGGATCTTGCATTACATGGTGGAGGTATGCACTCTGTCGAGTGCCCTTGTAATTGAACATGTATCCTTACATGTTGAAGATGTATCCTTACATGATGTATCCTCGTAACTCGTTACAATGACGTTTTGAACACCCATTGTAGAATGAGAACAGCAATCAATACAATCGTGTAGTTATTCAAACGCTGCTCATATAGTTCCACAAAATCAAGTGTGATACGCAAACATGGGGAAACTCACTCAATCAGTGAGCTTTCCAACCCTGATTTCTCCCAAAGGACATGGTAATCCCAATCCTCCCTTTCGGACATGGTAATAACGAAGTTTCCTAAAGATATTATCCATGAGTCTCCTGTTCCTCTTCTGCCCCCAAAGGTTAATGTGATCATGTGATTGTGAGAGTCAACATCTCTCTGACTATAGCTGGAGTGCCGTAGATTCTGGCACTTCACTGAAGCTCGCTGGAAGGGACTCAAGACTGGTCCTTCAATTCCACCTCTCCTGATATTAACACTGGCCTGGAAATCCTTCCACACACGCTCGCTTCCCTTATGGACATATTTATACCATCTCTTCTGCAGTTATCATACCTATCCTCTCACCCCGGTTCACAGAATCCTGCATTGAGGCAATTGCCTTCAAACATCTAGTCTTATCTTCCTGTAAGGCAAATCCAACGAAAGAAAACTTTAGATAATTCCATGAAGCCTCGAACAAATGTGTGTCCACTCTTAGGAAAGCCAGAAAACAACATTTGGCCAACCTCAAGGCTGAACTATCAAACCTGTCTCCCTCCTCTAAAACCTCATGGTACCTTGTCAAATCTGTCTCTGGAGTACACTCCCCTTCCATCCCTTCCCTCTTTTCAAATGGCAACACAGCCGACTCCGCTCGTGAGAAGGCCGAATGACTCAATTCTGCGTTTGCTTCCAAATCTTGTGTCCCCAACCGTTTGCTCTCTGGGCCCAACCTTCGCAGTCACAGGTGGAGAAGGTAGAGAAGGTTTCTGACAACCATCGACTCTTGACTCTGCGACTGGACCAGACCGCATCAGCTCACGTGTCCTAAAAACCTCCTCTGTTGCTCTTGCACATCCCCAACTGCTTGCTCTCTGGGCCCAACCTTCGCAGTCACAGGTGGAGAAGGTAGAGAAGGTTTCTGACAACCATCGACTCTTGACTCTGCGACTGGACCAGACCGCATCAGCTCACGTGTCCTAAAAACCTCCTCTGTTGCTCTTGCACATCCCCAACTGCTTGCTCTCTGGGCCCAACCTTCGCAGTCACAGGTGGAGAAGGTAGAGAAGGTTTCTGACAACCATCGACTCTTGACTCTGCGACTGGACCAGACCGCATCAGCTCACGTGTCCTAAAAACCTCCTCTGTTGCTCTTGCACATCCCCAACTGCTTGCTCTCTGGGCCCAACCTTCGCAGTCACAGGTGGAGAAGGTAGAGAAGGTTTCTGACAACCATCGACTCTTGACTCTGCGACTGGACCAGACCGCATCAGCTCACGTGTCCTAAAAACCTCCTCTGTTGCTCTTGCACATCCCCTCCCTGCCCTTTACAACCGATTATTTGCGCTGGGTCATCTTCCATCTGTTTGGAATTCTGCCAACATCACTGCACGACATACAAAGGTGCAAAAACGGATCCCCTTAACTGCAGCCCTCTCACCTTGCTTCCAATCATCAGCAAGGTCTCAGAATCCATCATTTCAGTTGATATGAAATCCTTCCTTTTCTCGAATGGCCTCATCTCAGATAGTGAATTCTCAAAATCTTTGGGATCTCTCACGACGAAGCTGAGTGTCGAGGCTTGTTGGTTTTACATTGCAGCCATTCTTGGTGGCCTTTCTGTATTCTACCGCCTCCTTTTTGGTCTTGCACCCACTAACCCCTCTTGGCTCTTTCACTTCCAGGTTTATGCAGGGCACAGCATTGTCTGCCACTATCTCTCTTCTTGTTAAAGTCCAAAAAAATTCTGATTCACTGCTCACTTCCACTCATTTGTTCCCCTCTTTTCTCTCACCAATTGAACCAATTTCCCCAGACTGTTCAATCCCATTCTTCCCTCCATGGCTTCGAAACGGTTGTCCCCCCTGACCCCCCAATCCATACTCATGATCTTCTCCACCCCAAATGATCCCATTCCTATAAGCACTCCCTTCTTCATGTTTATTGTGATTTCCCCCATCTCCCTCACCTCTTTTTGTTTGTTAGTTGTCGGTTGGTTTTATTTTTTTCCCGTTTCATCCCCACCTTCCCCTTCCTGCTTTGCTTCATTAACTTCTCCACCGAAAGTGGCCAGAGGTGATGCATTCACCCCTGTTTGTCTGTCTTTCTGTCTCTGAACAAAATATCCCCAAATGTTATGGATGGATTCGGATGAAACTTGGTGGACTGGTCGGGTGTGTGACCAGGATTAGTTGATCAGATTTTGGTGAAGATCCGGATCCCGATTCTGGAATTGAATTAAGTGATTCTTCACAACTGAGAAGTGGCCAAAAACGAATAGACTGTTTAACACGATATTTCAAAACATTATGAACAGATTATGGCAAAACTTGGTGGATGAGTTGGGTATGTGACAACAACAAGCCGGTTTTATTTTTGGTTAAGGTCTGGATGCGGATCTGGTCTATCCGTGGGATACAAAACATAAACTGTTCAGCCTGGCAGAGGTATGCGCTCTACCGCGTGCCCTTCCAGTTCATTTTGTGTGCAGGTTGTCCATGCCCTTGTGTCCTTCTCCTCTCCCCTTGATCTCACTCTCACTTCTATTCTGCTGTTGGTGTTTCCCCCTTGTAATTTTGTTCCCTTCCATTCTGCTCCAGCTCTTCCAGGAGCCTTTATCATGCACGTATATAAAAATGTTATTTTTTTGCCTTTTTAGGGATTTGGACATGTGCCCCTCTCCCCCCACCACCAAATAAAAACGGGGGTCCAGACCCCCACGACCCCCATAAATCCACCTATGCTTAGCTGGGTATCTCAATAATAATTATGTTTAGCTAGGCTACCTTTCCCCAAGTAACAGGGACAGGTGAAATGTGTTGTGTGTGTTTGGCCGGTTCTATCCCCGATGTGATTCTCCACTTTCTTGAAATCCCCCTCCTCCTCAATCAACCCAAATCACTCTGGCCCTTTCCCTCTCAAACCTCTCCTTCCACACACCTTCCTAAAAACTCCTCTCTTCAATAATCCATTTCAATCCTTTTTCCTGTCCCTCTTAAACCTCTCCTACCCTGCACCTTTCCACAGTGCAACCCATGCACACAATGCAACACGCCTTACTGTACACACATTACATTACAAAACACCCTCAATCAAAGCCATTTACAAGGCAGCTCCTGCACTGGATGTGTAACCTACAACATGCCACCAGGACCAACCTTCCGAACAGCAATGGGGGATGTTGCATGTGAGCGCAAGGGGCATGACCAACCCTCCAAACAGCTGTGGGATGTGCAAACCAATGAGGAAGCGACACGCAGGGGTCAGAGTGCTGCCGTGACCCTTGCCCCCACCCCCCCCACCACAAAGCCATGCCTTGCTCAGGGCCAAGAAAAGACGGAGTGCACCAGAGATCACAACCGACTTGCACCCAGGAGAACCGAGAAGAGAACAACTGCCTGCCTGCCTGTTTGGTGCGAGAGTCAGAACAAGACAAGTTCCTCTGGACTGAGACTCCAAGAAAGAGCAATGGCTGAATGGCCTGAATACTGACTTACACGATCTTTCCTTTCTCTTTATAGCTTCTAATTCGTCTGCTTGAGATGCACAAAAGAGCTCGCGAAGAGTCATAAAGAGCTATCAACAATTACCCTCTTGACCCGTCTGGTCGAGGGACTGACACGTATATCACATCTTTCCTCTCGCACTAACACTCCATATGTAACACTTTTCACAACACACTACACACACCAACCTCATTCCCTCCCTTCCCTCCACTTTGGGACCAACTTGAGCTCGCCGGCTCGCGTCGGGTGAGCAAGAGGCCCACTCTACACCCCAAAATTTCTCTCTTACTCTCTAATTTCCCCGGATTGATTGTGGTGAGTCTGTCTTCTTCTTCTTCTTCCTTCGGCTGCTCCCGTTAGGGGTCGCCACAGCGAATCATCCGCATGATCCGCATAGTGATTTGGCACATGTTTTACGCCGGATGCCCTTCCTGACGCAACCCTGTTCGCCTCTTACGACACAGGGATAATGTGAAGAAGAAGAAGACTAAAATAAAAATGGGACAAAAATAAAAGTTTGGGGACGCTGTCCTGTAATTCGCAATTATACCGAGGGAGGGCACTGAGAGACGCGTGGGCATCTTCCGGGTCAGATCGTGCGAAGTTGAGTCTTTGACTTTGATTGAGTTTATTTTGTGTTTTATTTGCATATGCAGTTGTTCAAGTGATTTACCATGGCTTCACAGGCCTGGTGTTTGCTTAGCGGCTAGGGCGGCTTGCTTAGGATCCGAGGGTCCTGAGTTTGAGCCCTGTTGCCTGCTGAATTAACACCAGGTGGGGTTGACTCAGCCTATCGTCCTTCTGAAGTCAGCAAAATGAGTACCAGTGTACTGGAAGAGGGGCACAGCATCAGCGGCAGAGCCGCGCTTCCACGAAATGATAGCGACTCGGCAGCCAAGTTGCCACATTCAACAACAGAACAGAACAGAACCATGGCTTCTACAGATGGTGGTGCAAAGAGAAAGCATGTGAATCTGAGAGTGACGCCGCAATTGGAGCTTATTGCAAAGTTCGACTCTGGTGTATCGGTTACCTGCGTGTGTGATGAATATGGTGTGAAGAAGCAAACGGTGTCTGATATTTGTAGAAGTAAGGACAAGCTCTAACAATTTTCATTAACGTTTGTTGTGGATAGCTCTAAAAGTGGTTCGACAGTGGTGCGAGGAAGCACATTAAGGTAGCACAAGGCCTTCACCTCGTCGCATACCTCTTGTGGTTCTTGACCCGGACTCTGAAGGTGCTGATTTAAGGCAGCATTCACCTCCTCAGCCTCTTAGCTCCGACTCAGAATAACGAGTCCCCACTATCGATCATGGCACAAATTGTGAGTACAGTAAAATACTGTATATACTTAGTTCATGCTTGCTTTCTTCTGTTTTCTTTCTTATTTGAGTGTTTTTATTACATTCATGTACTGTATACTTGTTTGATAATGTCCGTTATGCACTGTAGGGCATTTTTTTTACTATTAAAAAAGAAACAAACATTCGATGCCTCTAATCTCTATAAACTGTTTCCAACCTTATTGATGATATGTTTCCCCATTGGTTAGACATAGCATACATAGTAAATAGACAGGAAGTTGTATCCCATTGATTCGCTGCACTAGTATAGCCAACGTCCCACCTTCGGTTTAGTTCAGCCATACGGAAAAAAAAAATGGATAAAGGTGGGTAGTCGAGAGCATGGTTCCCCATCTGGGATAACTAAATCACCGGGAAGGTAACGCGAGAGTTGTGCGTGGGGACGCTACCAGATTTAGTTTCCTCAGACAGTGTTCGTGGTTGTTCAGGTCGATTCCCTCGTGAGCCCTGCGTCACCCAGAACCTGTAACAATACAGTAAAATAATTCCTCGTCCTCCGGGTAAAAGGAAGAAAGGTAGACCCAAGGGTACCTTCAACAACACCCTCTCAACAGCAGTAGAATACATCACACGTATGATGGAAGACCTCATGGAAAGACTGTGGCCTTGATATGAGCAGAATGGCGTCGTCTTGTTGTGTACTGTATAACTACATGGGAAGATGTAGAGAGACAGGTATTTAATTAAATCCGGCGGGTAGACTGATACATGCCAGCCAGTGATCAAAACCAGAAGGACAATACAAATCAGGACGCGCTTCATCTACGGACAAAAACTGTATTGGTACATGTCGAGGTTGTACATCACTGTATGCACTGTGCTGGTATGTTAATTCAATTCTGATAGCCTTTGATGAGAATTTTCACTGAGATCCTCAGGCTGAGCATTTTCTGGTGGGTGGACTGTATTCATGTCGCAACCTGCAAAGAAAAGTCACGTGTACACACGCACGCACACACACGCACGCACACACGTTAGACTCGGAAAGGGATGAAAAGCACATCATCATACTAGTATTAGTAGAACTACTACTATCCCCAATTTTTTTCCTCTATATATATATATATATATATATATATATATATATATATATTTTGTGTGTGTGGGGTTGGCCAGGGAATATATTTGGCTCGAGTGCAGTAGCACAAACTATTATTCAACCAACGGTGGCAGGAATTTGTAATTTGTTCAGGATGCTGGAAATAACTTGCCCACTTTTCATTAAAGATCCTTCAGGTCATCAACGCCACCAGTGCTGGGAAGATGCCCCCGCACATCCCCCAATTAGCTTAACGTCCATCCGAGGGACGGCACACATATAGATTCCTCACCCTGCGTGCAAAAACAACCAGGGTGACAGTTTATAGCTCGGTCGAGATTCGAACCCTGCGGCGATAGACAGTTCAGAGTGGAGTGTGTTAACCTCTAGGTTATCATGGTAGCCCAGTGAGTCTGACCAGTAATGATTATGAAATTATCCTGAAAATGAAAGTTTCACAAAGAGTAAAATGTAGCAATTTTACCATTTATGCCAGACTGCCAGTAGTGCCAGTAGTGCGAGTATTGAAACCAAAGTGACAATCATGGCGATCAGAATCGCTATCCAAGGAGTCGTTCCTCCAGCTGTGTGTGGAAACAAAACACAAGAGTGACTTTAATCCTTTCAAATGGCAATCATTTTTCATCGACGCAGCATTCTGTGTTTGATGTGTGATCACCAAATCACGAACGTCGCCTTTAACCCAAATATGTACAATGTGAACCGTCAAATGCCCTTTGACCTTTTCATGTCAAGTCAATGCCTTGAATTATTTATTTCATTAACTTAGGTTTAAACGACATTAGCAAATCCATTTCAAGGAAACTTCATGTTCTCCAATCTCCTTTTGGAATCCACTGAGGACTGTTCTTGGACCGGCAAAGCCAGAATCCAGTGGGAAATGATGGCATACACTTGTTTAGACAGCCGGCTTAGAGAGTCCTCGAAATAGTCCCGCGTGTGATTTTGGGTCCGATTCCCAAAAGGATTGAAGTTCCGACCACAACTACCGTTCTCGATCACTCTCAGCAGAGGAACTTGCATCACAGAGCAGACCGTCATTCGTTGATGACAATAAGTCGGCTGTCTCGTCTACATGCAGTTATCACAAGAATGGGTCTTAATACCAAAACCCTGGAGAGAGACCATACTTTCTTCGCGTGCCAAGTGTAGTAATGGCCACCTTCTCTCAATGAGACACATACTACATGATGATTTTGATGCACCTGCAGTTGTTAAGTTGTCTGGACATGAGTGCTTGTAAGTCACACTGGTCCAGTTGTTCAAGATCTGGTGATCGATGCCCACAGCAGCCACCTGCACAACATACTTAAGACCAGGGCGCACATCCATGATGTTGAAGAAAGTATCTTTTGTCTTGTACTGACAACATGGGAAAGAGGAAAATATTATGCAGTGTATTTGGATGATGGACACATGTGAGCAAAGTAGTATGACAATGTACAGAAGAAGGTGAGATGACGTGTGAATGAATGATCTGATTACGTTTCTATTTACTAAGAGGAGTTCACGAGTTTGCGGTAGAGTGTGAAGGTGCCCACGTATTGCGTGCTTCACGGGTGGTGCTATGTGGTGGGCAAATATGAAAAAATACTGCCCTTATCACCTTCATCAGGACTTTACAATTTCAGCGCAAGACTTGTTTCAAGTGATTATGACTGGGCCATCGGTTTACAACTCGCGCAGAGCACTTTGTGTTACACTCAATTACTTGTGAGAGGCATTCCAAACACAAGGGATACACCAACATTGTAGGTATGCACAGGAATAGTTCAAACACTGCAAGCCCAAAGGAAAGCTTGTCATCATGTAGTATTCTACAGGTTCATTCCTCGTTCACATCAAATGCAAAACTTGTGATGAAAGCTTTTTTGGGGGGGGGATAGTGTGCAACCCTCAAATTTGCTCCATGGTCTGATCCATGGGAGTGAGGGCTGGCAGGATGGCCAAGAGGAACCCGAACCCGACCCGACCCTCAGGATGGCGACCCGACCAGGATTATAGCCGAGTCATTGCTTCGGCAGCACCAATGCTCTACATGGAGTATGGCACATGATGATGATGATGATGATGATGATGATGATGATGATGATGATGATGAAATGTGAGTGGAGCAAGGAGTAGCCATTTTTACCTCTATCCACTCAATATGTTCATCCTGTCTGCATCTCAGTCTGTAGATCGGCGGATGAGGACACGTCTGAGGAACATCCCACTGAACTTTCAAGCCATTTCTCTTCCCCACGAGAGGAGACGCAGTGATGTGGATTTGACATCTGGGTAATGCTGCAGAATGACAATGTACAGAAGAAGGTGAGATGATGCGTTTTTATATATTTATATTGTTGAGGATTTCGCGCCCGCCGGCGTGCGAACGGCCACGTCACTCGAATCGCGGCACGTCGCCCACCGGACGGACAATCCAGTCGTGACCCTCTCGGACTAACGCCGGGAACCAGTCACGGGTGGACCTTTCGGTCTCACCGCGATCGAGCCAATCAGCCCCCGCGTGGGATAGGGTTGCTCGCCAAATTCGACCTACCTAAGTACCCACGCGGAGGGTAGACCGGGCGATCGCACCTCGCCGCAGGTCGACTTCGGACACGGGCCACTTAAGCGACCCGTTCCGTACTATCAGAATAACCGAGCGGTGTTATCGTCGACCTCGACGGTTCGATTAATTATCGGGCGTACTCAGCCCACTACCAACCCTTTACGTGAAGCAAGATGAGGGTTCAATGGGGGAAAAGACGAAGCGAAGCGGGAGAACAGTTCAACAATAAAGCACATTTATTCGCGGCACACGGGAAGCACACAAATACAATTCCACCAAATGCACACAAAAAAAAGAAAACACTTCCATTTACACAAAAAGCAAATATAAAAGTGAAAACACAGTGCAGAGCTAATACCGACTACCGAGCACACGGCAACACTTATACAATTCTACTTCACAGACGGCGCCGACAACACATACCCAAAACCAAGGAAAAGAAATACCTCAAGAATGAGGCGGGCCTGAGGCCGAGACCGGGTCGCGCCTACCCGTCTGGTGATGAGACGCGGAGCGGCGATGGCCCCGCAACCCGCGGGCCTCGTGGACGGTGTCCAGTAGGGGGTGGGAACGGGGCCCCCTTGGTCGCACTATCTCAGCGCGGGGGGAAACAGGAGGGGGTTGCTGATGCTCGGGGTATAGAGGATCTTTATTATCCCTGGTGTGCGTCTCCACCTCGGCCAGGTCGCGCTGCCGGCCTCCCTCGGGCGTGCAGCTCCTGGCACCGACGCGAGCACCCCCTCGTCCGGCTCTCTTCAGCTTCTCCAGCCACTGCAGGCTTCGGGCTCCAGACTTCCACACTCGTCCCCTCCGTTCCGACTCCTTCTCATTCTCGTTCTCCTTCTTCTGCTGACTGACGAACACCGTCCTTTTATCCCCCCGTAACTTCGCCTTTGACCCCCTCCCTTTGACCTTTCACCTCGCTCCCCATTGGCCCGAGAAAAAGTGGGCGTGAAGGCTTTTTGATCCACAAATTTGCATATATCGATTGTTCTGGAGGCGGGGCCAAATCGCCCCTCGCTCACCGATTGGACGGCAAAAAGTGGGCGTGTGTCGTTTTTGAAGCACAAAATCCGTGATTTTGTACACGCTGTTCAACGTGCGCCCTGCACGAGTCCAACACCGGTACCCACAGCGGGGCAAGAACGGTGGCGATGCTACGGTTGCGAGGTGTGACGTGAAGGTCGTGGCGGTTGTGGTGAAGCGGTGGTTGTGGTCGGTGGTTGATGTTGTGGTTGTGATGGTAATCATGGCGGTTGGTCCAAAATAAAGATAGTAAAAGAAAAACGGCTATCCTGAAGAGTCGCAGCACGTATAAATGACATGTATTCCCACTAGACAACGGGTTTGGGCCTAACTACACATGCACTTACCGAGATACCTCACCTAAGGGACCTGAATGGTGGTTTGCGAATCTGGTAACCACAACACTACCCCCTTCCCTTTTTACAGACTCGTCCCGAGTCGTCAAATTTTCGTGTGCCATCATGTGTAGTTTTCCCCTAGTACATTTTACCTACGGATCCCTGAGTGCGACATTCATGGTATTCGTGTCCCCAAAATAAATAACCTGAGGGCTGCGTAACTACCTAAACAAACTCACTCACACGGACGACTTAAATAAAATTGCCGGCGCTAGGACAGACATGCCGGGGGCGCACTCATATGTACAGTACATCTTAACCTTAACTTACAAATTTTACACTAAACCATGGCCCAGGATCATTGAACTCTGCAAAAGAAAAGCAGTTAGCAGGGAGCCAGGCTGCCCACATGCAGTCTCTGACTCAAACAATGCAGGTGACAGGGAACGTGGCTGGCTGCTCACACGCAGTCCAAGGCCTTCCCTTTTGAACTGAACGCAGTGAACCACAACGGTGCATGGGCTGCACAACGCAGTCTCCGTGCCAGCTCAAGTGGCACACGCAATGAGCACAACGAATGAATGGATGAATGGATGGACGCAAAACACGGTGCACGGGCTGCCACTGCAGGCCCGTGTTGTAGCTGCCAACAGGGCAGTTCTCGCAGCTTGCAAACTGTTGCCTTGATCCTGGCGCACATGGCAATGAACAGGGGGGGGGCAAAGCAAAAATTGAACGGGGCTGGTGAACGTGGGCAGTGGGCATGGCATGGCAAAGGTGAGCAGGCAAACACAGCCCTCCGAAGAAGGCCGCTGCAGGCAAACACAGCCCGCAGAAGAAGGCCGCTGCAGGCAAACACAGCCCGCAGAAGAAGGCCGCTGCAGGCAAACACAGCCGGCAGACGAACTGGCCGGCACAGGCCTCGAAGAAAAACAGCCAGCAGATGAACTGGCCGGCACAGGCCTTGCAGCACACAGCTGCCGATGAAGTTGGCCGGCCTCCGCTTTGAAGCAAAACACGGCCAGCTGATGAAGTTGGCCAGCCTTTGCCGTTCAGTGGAGGTTGGTGGAGGGAGTGCGGTGGTGCTGGCCACTCGGAAGGCGGGCTCGGACCTACCTCCCTGTCTCCCTCCCACCTATCGCCTTTGCCTGTCACTGTACATACCCACTCCCTTAATTTGTCAAACCCCAATTTAGCCCCAACTTAATTTTTTTCTGTTGTTTTTATTTTTACTTCCCCACTATAAATCGTCCCCTAACCCCCTTTATCGTCTTTGTTCGGCTAACCTATTCTGTCACCTAGCCTACTCCCAACCCCTACGTTCCCTTCCCAGAGGGGAACAAGGGAGAGCTAACGTCCTGTGTCGAGGCCCAACGAAGCCTCAGAATGGCCTCCCCAGAGTTCGGCGATCTAACCCAAAGTGGGTCCAGCGGCCCACAACGACAGCGAGGGGATGGATGGTGCGGAGGGGTACATCTCCTAATCTACCCTAACCATTTAACTGTTAAACTACCCCGGGGCTTTCAACAAGCGCCTCTCGCTTAAACTATTGGTTCTAACAACCCAGATTCCCGTCGCCTGTGTTGGTGTCCTTACAATTTCGGGCCTCGCCCCCCAATTTTCTCTCCGTGCCCTCACACGGTCTCCTGGCTGGGACACGTGGCTCCCTTTGGCAGGCACGACCCTCTGCCGAATCTCCCGCTATGGCACCCCCGGGCACTACACTGCCTCCGAGCCTACCAGCTCCCTAACACCGGGGAGTGCCCCCCATGGCACCTCCCCTGAAACGCACACGTGGCAGGCTGGCTTCCCGGGCCCCTTTCCGAGGGTCACCCATGCCCACAACACTGCCCACGCGGCTAATGGCGCCCCGGGCCTCCGCACCAAGCAGACGCACCCGTGCCCACTACTCTATCCCGGCCCCCCATGGGCCCATGGCCTACCGCGGCCGACTAGCCTGGTGCCCGGGGTACCCACTCAGCGATACTCACCTTTCGCAGCCACGCTCCCAAGCCCGTCAACAGGGCTCCTGCACCCCTCCAAATGGGTTTCGAGCCTACACTCCCACCAACAACAAAACGACCTCCATTTTTCAATTTGACTAACCCAGCTAACTCACTTTACTCTGACCCCGGGGTCCCTTGGGCGGGAGTCACTCCTCCCCCCAATCACTCATCGCACCATGCATTCCCCATTCACTCCACACACACAGACCCGCTGGCCTCACTCACTCAACATGTACACGTACTCTCCTCGCAACCCACAACTCTTCAACACACACACCGCTGAACTCTGCCATCCTCCTAACTACCTCCCCTAACTAACTCGTGCTCCCACGTCGTCCCTTATACTAGTAGCACGTTCCTTTTAACCTACGTAGCTAAGCTACGTCCCCACTACACATTCACCAGTCTGTCTCTGTCTCCTAACTCAAAAATTCATTTTATTTCCCAACCTAAATCTGGCTACAATCCCCCTAACTAATCCATTCCACGGACTCCATGAGGACTTACCCCTGCCCCATGAAGTCGGTCTAACTAAGCTAACCCTTCCCCCTAACTAGTTTCCATCCTGTGCCCAGATAAGGGGGTCTTTCACCCTTTGCCCAGGAATCCTGTGCACCCGAAAGTGAGGCTTGTTTTTTTTTTTTTTTTTTCCATGCGCAGCACCTGCGCGGCAACTCGCGCACTTTGCACCTGCCCGTGACGTCATGCAGCTGCACGTGTTCCTCGTCCCTCCTTGGACGGCACCATCCGGCAGAGATACCCCTCCTGCCGGATTCCAACCCCACGTGCAGCCATGGCGTCACCGTGTGCATAAAAAAAACACAAGCCCCACGTCCCGAGGGGTTCCCCACGCGAACACATGTGCTTTGCCCGTTGGAGCTTAACACACACGATCGCGTGGAGAACCCGTCCGGTCCAAATCCATTTACCTGCCTAACTTTGTCCGTCCGCGGGATCGGCAAATCCACCGCGTGCGTTTCCGGACCGGGACTTCACTCTCGCAAGCGAGCACGTGGTGGTCTCGTGCGTTGCACAGCACGAACCGCGTGTTCACTGCTGGGTGAACCCGGCACGGTCCCCGAAACAACTACAGCCGCTACTCGGCTTTCTTTCTTTACATGTAGCCGTCGTCGCCTCCATTCCACACACGCATACCTGCGGTTACGACGCACACAGTCCACTCCATCACATTCACACGGGGAGACGCGGCTGCGTGCTCCCGCATGCCGACCGACATCTCCCTCACATACCGCTCTCTCACACACACGGTCTCCCTGGCACACAGCGACCTTGCACACGGCCGTTCACTCACGCGTGCGGGGGCACTCACCCGCGGTGCCTCACTCGCACTCCGTGCCTCATCCACACACGCGGGGGCACTCACCCGCGGTACCTCACTCATACACACGGCGACACTCACACACGCGGTCTCTTCCACACACGGTGCCTCACCCACACACGCGGGGGCACTAACCCGCGGTGTCTCATCCATACTCCGTGCCTCACTCACACATACGGGGGCACTCACCCGCGGTGCTTCACCCACACTGGCCGTTTCATCCACACACACGGCCTCACTCACACACGGTGCCTCATTCATACAGGCCGTTTCACTCACACCCACGGCCTCTACCACACACGGTTCCTCATCCACACACGGCGTGCTGGGAAGCACACACTCCGGCACCATCGCCACCATACCACTCACACACGGGGTCGCTTCCACACACGGTGCCGCACTCACACCTTGCACCACACACACAGGGACAACCACACTGGGGATTCGTGTCCCCACAAGGGTCTCCAGGGCCTCTACACCCCCCAAGCTCTCCAAGCACCCGTCCACAGCACTCGTCCCCTCAACCTCGCAAAGCACGACCGAACCCACCTGGTCGTGACTCACCTCAAGGGGCATACTCCCTCCCCTCGTTCCTGGAGGAGGCCATCCAGGTGCTCGCACTGGGTCTCTACCCAGTCCGCCAGCTCACCCCCATTATCCTCCACTACCTCTGTGTGTGTGTGTGCGTCACTTACCCCGTCTTCCTCGTGTAGTCTTTCCTCTATTTTTTCTATCTCCCGTGTCTCTGCCAACTCTTCACCCTTTACCTCCCTTGTCTCCACTATTATTTCCTTTGTCACGGCCTTCATGCCCGCCTGCAGGCATCGGCCCATGTTCTGCGTCTCACCCCGGAACTTTTTCATTTCTTCCTTCATGTTTGCTTCCATTCCGTTTATTTTTGTATCCATCTTTTCGTTTATTTGTTGTGTATTCGCATCCATCTTCGTTGTCATTGCCGCCAGCATGGCGCATAGCTGGGCTATGTCGGGTGCGCTTGAGTGAGCCGTTTCGGCAGGGGTTGGGGAAGGGTCTTGGTGGAGAGGGGGGGGAGGTGTCATACACCGCGGCCGCTGCCGCACCCACCTCGGGCCCTGGGTTCAGTTGGGCGAGTCCGTGTTCCTGCACAATCAACATTTCCTGCACGGGGATTCCATCCTGGACCATGGATTCTACATTACTACACATATACATTTCTAATACCCCCGGCTCCCGCTCGCCTTGAGACGCCATCTTGCTTCTCGTGAAGGGTTAATTTGCTCGCTCGTAATTTGGAGGGAATCGGGGGTCGCTTCTCTCACCCCTGGACCGATTCCCGTGAATTTAGCCGGAGACAGGAGAGCCCGTTTTCCTGTTCTCCGATACCAGTGCCGAGAGGAGGGCGATGAATTTGTATCCCACTCCTGACACCAGTGTTGCGGATTTCGCGCCCGCCGGCGTGCGAACGGCCACGTCACTCGAATCGCGGCACGTCGCCCACCGGACGGACAATCCAGTCGTGACCCTCTCGGACTAACGCCGGGAACCAGTCACGGGTGGACCTTTCGGTCTCACCGCGATCGAGCCAATCAGCCCCCGCGTGGGATAGGGTTGCTCGCCAAATTCGACCTACCTAAGTACCCACGCGGAGGGTAGACCGGGCGATCGCACCTCGCCGCAGGTCGACTTCGGACACGGGCCACTTAAGCGACCCGTTCCGTACTATCAGAATAACCGAGCGGTGTTATCGTCGACCTCGACGGTTCGATTAATTATCGGGCGTACTCAGCCCACTACCAACCCTTTACGTGAAGCAAGATGAGGGTTCAATGGGGGAAAAGACGAAGCGAAGCGGGAGAACAGTTCAACAATAAAGCACATTTATTCGCGGCACACGGGAAGCACACAAATACAATTCCACCAAATGCACACAAAAAAAAGAAAACACACTTCCATTTACACAAAAAGCAAATATAAAAGTGAAAACACAGTGCAGAGCTAATACCGACTACCGAGCACACGGCAACACTTATACAATTCTACTTCACAGACGGCGCCGACAACACATACCCAAAACCAAGGAAAAGAAATACCTCAAGAATGAGGCGGGCCTGAGGCCGAGACCGGGTCGCGCCTACCCGTCTGGTGATGAGACGCGGAGCGGCGATGGCCCCGCAACCCGCGGGCCTCGTGGACGGTGTCCAGTAGGGGGTGGGAACGGGGCCCCCTTGGTCGCACTATCCAGGCGCGGGGGGAAACAGGAGGGGGTTGCTGATGCTCGGGGTATAGAGGATCTTTATTATCCCTGGTGTGCGTCTCCACCT
This sequence comes from Eptatretus burgeri, assembly GCF_056783735.1. Lineage (NCBI taxonomy): Eukaryota > Metazoa > Chordata > Myxini > Myxiniformes > Myxinidae > Eptatretus > Eptatretus burgeri. The sequence goes on from NC_140971.1 coordinate 86,382,718, forward strand.
CGGCCAGGTCGCGCTGCCGGCCTCCCTCGGGCGTGCAGCTCCTGGCACCGACGCGAGCACCCCCTCGTCCGGCTCTCTTCAGCTTCTCCAGCCACTGCAGGCTTCGGGCTCCAGACTTCCACACTCGTCCCCTCCGTTCCGACTCCTTCTCATTCTCGTTCTCCTTCTTCTGCTGACTGACGAACACCGTCCTTTTATCCCCCCGTAACTTCGCCTTTGACCCCCTCCCTTTGACCTTTCACCTCGCTCCCCATTGGCCCGAGAAAAAGTGGGCGTGAAGGCTTTTTGATCCACAAATTTGCATATATCGATTGTTCTGGAGGCGGGGCCAAATCGCCCCTCGCTCACCGATTGGACGGCAAAAAGTGGGCGTGTGTCGTTTTTGAAGCACAAAATCCGTGATTTTGTACACGCTGTTCAACGTGCGCCCTGCACGAGTCCAACACCGGTACCCACAGCGGGGCAAGAACGGTGGCGATGCTACGGTTGCGAGGTGTGACGTGAAGGTCGTGGCGGTTGTGGTGAAGCGGTGGTTGTGGTCGGTGGTTGATGTTGTGGTTGTGATGGTAATCATGGCGGTTGGTCCAAAATAAAGATAGTAAAAGAAAAACGGCTATCCTGAAGAGTCGCAGCACGTATAAATGACATGTATTCCCACTAGACAACGGGTTTGGGCCTAACTACACATGCACTTACCGAGATACCTCACCTAAGGGACCTGAATGGTGGTTTGCGAATCTGGTAACCACAACACTACCCCCTTCCCTTTTTACAGACTCGTCCCGAGTCGTCAAATTTTCGTGTGCCATCATGTGTAGTTTTCCCCTAGTACATTTTACCTACGGATCCCTGAGTGCGACATTCATGGTATTCGTGTCCCCAAAATAAATAACCTGAGGGCTGCGTAACTACCTAAACAAACTCACTCACACGGACGACTTAAATAAAATTGCCGGCGCTAGGACAGACATGCCGGGGGCGCACTCATATGTACAGTACATCTTAACCTTAACTTACAAATTTTACACTAAACCATGGCCCAGGATCATTGAACTCTGCAAAAGAAAAGCAGTTAGCAGGGAGCCAGGCTGCCCACATGCAGTCTCTGACTCAAACAATGCAGGTGACAGGGAACGTGGCTGGCTGCTCACACGCAGTCCAAGGCCTTCCCTTTTGAACTGAACGCAGTGAACCACAACGGTGCATGGGCTGCACAACGCAGTCTCCGTGCCAGCTCAAGTGGCACACGCAATGAGCACAACGAATGAATGGATGAATGGATGGACGCAAAACACGGTGCACGGGCTGCCACTGCAGGCCCGTGTTGTAGCTGCCAACAGGGCAGTTCTCGCAGCTTGCAAACTGTTGCCTTGATCCTGGCGCACATGGCAATGAACAGGGGGGGGGCAAAGCAAAAATTGAACGGGGCTGGTGAACGTGGGCAGTGGGCATGGCATGGCAAAGGTGAGCAGGCAAACACAGCCCTCCGAAGAAGGCCGCTGCAGGCAAACACAGCCCGCAGAAGAAGGCCGCTGCAGGCAAACACAGCCCGCAGAAGAAGGCCGCTGCAGGCAAACACAGCCGGCAGACGAACTGGCCGGCACAGGCCTCGAAGAAAAACAGCCAGCAGATGAACTGGCCGGCACAGGCCTTGCAGCACACAGCTGCCGATGAAGTTGGCCGGCCTCCGCTTTGAAGCAAAACACGGCCAGCTGATGAAGTTGGCCAGCCTTTGCCGTTCAGTGGAGGTTGGTGGAGGGAGTGCGGTGGTGCTGGCCACTCGGAAGGCGGGCTCGGACCTACCTCCCTGTCTCCCTCCCACCTATCGCCTTTGCCTGTCACTGTACATACCCACTCCCTTAATTTGTCAAACCCCAATTTAGCCCCAACTTAATTTTTTTCTGTTGTTTTTATTTTTACTTCCCCACTATAAATCGTCCCCTAACCCCCTTTATCGTCTTTGTTCGGCTAACCTATTCTGTCACCTAGCCTACTCCCAACCCCTACGTTCCCTTCCCAGAGGGGAACAAGGGAGAGCTAACGTCCTGTGTCGAGGCCCAACGAAGCCTCAGAATGGCCTCCCCAGAGTTCGGCGATCTAACCCAAAGTGGGTCCAGCGGCCCACAACGACAGCGAGGGGATGGATGGTGCGGAGGGGTACATCTCCTAATCTACCCTAACCATTTAACTGTTAAACTACCCCGGGGCTTTCAACAAGCGCCTCTCGCTTAAACTATTGGTTCTAACAACCCAGATTCCCGTCGCCTGTGTTGGTGTCCTTACAATTTCGGGCCTCGCCCCCCAATTTTCTCTCCGTGCCCTCACACGGTCTCCTGGCTGGGACACGTGGCTCCCTTTGGCAGGCACGACCCTCTGCCGAATCTCCCGCTATGGCACCCCCGGGCACTACACTGCCTCCGAGCCTACCAGCTCCCTAACACCGGGGAGTGCCCCCCATGGCACCTCCCCTGAAACGCACACGTGGCAGGCTGGCTTCCCGGGCCCCTTTCCGAGGGTCACCCATGCCCACAACACTGCCCACGCGGCTAATGGCGCCCCGGGCCTCCGCACCAAGCAGACGCACCCGTGCCCACTACTCTATCCCGGCCCCCCATGGGCCCATGGCCTACCGCGGCCGACTAGCCTGGTGCCCGGGGTACCCACTCAGCGATACTCACCTTTCGCAGCCACGCTCCCAAGCCCGTCAACAGGGCTCCTGCACCCCTCCAAATGGGTTTCGAGCCTACACTCCCACCAACAACAAAACGACCTCCATTTTTCAATTTGACTAACCCAGCTAACTCACTTTACTCTGACCCCGGGGTCCCTTGGGCGGGAGTCACTCCTCCCCCCAATCACTCATCGCACCATGCATTCCCCATTCACTCCACACACACAGACCCGCTGGCCTCACTCACTCAACATGTACACGTACTCTCCTCGCAACCCACAACTCTTCAACACACACACCACTGAACTCTGCCATCCTCCTAACTACCTCCCCTAACTAACTCGTGCTCCCACGTCGTCCCTTATACTAGTAGCACGTTCCTTTTAACCTACGTAGCTAAGCTACGTCCCCACTACACATTCACCAGTCTGTCTCTGTCTCCTAACTCAAAAATTCATTTTATTTCCCAACCTAAATCTGGCTACAATCCCCCTAACTAATCCATTCCACGGACTCCATGAGGACTTACCCCTGCCCCATGAAGTCGGTCTAACTAAGCTAACCCTTCCCCTAACTAGTTTCCATCCTGTGCCCAGATAAGGGGTCTTTCACCCTTTGCCCAGGAATCCTGTGCACCCGAAAGTGAGGCTTGTTTTTTTTTTTTCCATGCGCAGCACCTGCGCGGCAACTCGCGCACTTTGCACCTGCCCGTGACGTCATGCAGCTGCACGTGTTCCTCGTCCCTCCTTGGACGGCACCATCCGGCAGAGATACCCCTCCTGCCGGATTCCAACCCCACGTGCAGCCATGGCGTCACCGTGTGCATAAAAAAAACACAAGCCCCACGTCCCGAGGGGTTCCCCACGCGAACACATGTGCTTTGCCCGTTGGAGCTTAACACACACGATCGCGTGGAGAACCCGTCCGGTCCAAATCCATTTACCTGCCTAACTTTGTCCGTCCGCGGGATCGGCAAATCCACCGCGTGCGTTTCCGGACCGGGACTTCACTCTCGCAAGCGAGCACGTGGTGGTCTCGTGCGTTGCACAGCACGAACCGCGTGTTCACTGCTGGGTGAACCCGGCACGGTCCCCGAAACAACTACAGCCGCTACTCGGCTTTCTTTCTTTACATGTAGCCGTCGTCGCCTCCATTCCACACACGCATACCTGCGGTTACGACGCACACAGTCCACTCCATCACATTCACACGGGGAGACGCGGCTGCGTGCTCCCGCATGCCGACCGACATCTCCCTCACATACCGCTCTCTCACACACACGGTCTCCCTGGCACACAGCGACCTTGCACACGGCCGTTCACTCACGCGTGCGGGGGCACTCACCCGCGGTGCCTCACTCGCACTCCGTGCCTCATCCACACACGCGGGGGCACTCACCCGCGGTACCTCACTCATACACACGGCGACACTCACACACGCGGTCTCTTCCACACACGGTGCCTCACCCACACACGCGGGGGCACTAACCCGCGGTGTCTCATCCATACTCCGTGCCTCACTCACACATACGGGGCACTCACCCGCGGTGCTTCACCCACACTGGCCGTTTCATCCACACACACGGCCTCACTCACACACGGTGCCTCATTCATACAGGCCGTTTCACTCACACCCACGGCCTCTACCACACACGGTTCCTCATCCACACACGGCGTGCTGGGAAGCACACACTCCGGCACCATCGCCACCATACCACTCACACACGGGGTCGCTTCCACACACGGTGCCGCACTCACACCTTGCACCACACACACAGGGACAACCACACTGGGGATTCGTGTCCCCACAAGGGTCTCCAGGGCCTCTACACCCCCCAAGCTCTCCAAGCACCCGTCCACAGCACTCGTCCCCTCAACCTCGCAAAGCACGACCGAACCCACCTGGTCGTGACTCACCTCAAGGGGGCATACTCCCTCCCCTCGTTCCTGGAGGAGGCCATCCAGGTGCTCGCACTGGGTCTCTACCCAGTCCGCCAGCTCACCCCCATTATCCTCCACTACCTCTGTGTGTGTGTGTGCGTCACTTACCCCGTCTTCCTCGTGTAGTCTTTCCTCTATTTTTTCTATCTCCCGTGTCTCTGCCAACTCTTCACCCTTTACCTCCCTTGTCTCCACTATTATTTCCTTTGTCACGGCCTTCATGCCCGCCTGCAGGCATCGGCCCATGTTCTGCGTCTCACCCCGGAACTTTTTCATTTCTTCCTTCATGTTTGCTTCCATTCCGTTTATTTTTGTATCCATCTTTTCGTTTATTTGTTGTGTATTCGCATCCATCTTCGTTGTCATTGCCGCCAGCATGGCGCATAGCTGGGCTATGTCGGGTGCGCTTGAGTGAGCCGTTTCGGCAGGGGTTGGGGAAGGGTCTTGGTGGAGAGGGGGGGGGGAGGTGTCATACACCGCGGCCGCTGCCGCACCCACCTCGGGCCCTGGGTTCAGTTGGGCGAGTCCGTGTTCCTGCACAATCAACATTTCCTGCACGGGGATTCCATCCTGGACCATGGATTCTACATTACTACACATATACATTTCTAATACCCCCGGCTCCCGCTCGCCTTGAGACGCCATCTTGCTTCTCGTGAAGGGTTAATTTGCTCGCTCGTAATTTGGAGGGAATCGGGGGTCGCTTCTCTCACCCCTGGACCGATTCCCGTGAATTTAGCCGGAGACAGGAGAGCCCGTTTTCCTGTTCTCCGATACCAGTGCCGAGAGGAGGGCGATGAATTTGTATCCCACTCCTGACACCAGTGTTGCGGATTTCGCGCCCGCCGGCGTGCGAACGGCCACGTCACTCGAATCGCGGCACGTCGCCCACCGGACGGACAATCCAGTCGTGACCCTCTCGGACTAACGCCGGGAACCAGTCACGGGTGGACCTTTCGGTCTCACCGCGATCGAGCCAATCAGCCCCCGCGTGGGATAGGGTTGCTCGCCAAATTCGACCTACCTAAGTACCCACGCGGAGGGTAGACCGGGCGATCGCACCTCGCCGCAGGTCGACTTCGGACACGGGCCACTTAAGCGACCCGTTCCGTACTATCAGAATAACCGAGCGGTGTTATCGTCGACCTCGACGGTTCGATTAATTATCGGGCGTACTCAGCCCACTACCAACCCTTTACGTGAAGCAAGATGAGGGTTCAATGGGGGAAAAGACGAAGCGAAGCGGGAGAACAGTTCAACAATAAAGCACATTTATTCGCGGCACACGGGAAGCACACAAATACAATTCCACCAAATGCACACAAAAAAAAGAAAACACACTTCCATTTACACAAAAAGCAAATATAAAAGTGAAAACACAGTGCAGAGCTAATACCGACTACCGAGCACACGGCAACACTTATACAATTCTACTTCACAGACGGCGCCGACAACACATACCCAAAACCAAGGAAAAGAAATACCTCAAGAATGAGGCGGGCCTGAGGCCGAGACCGGGTCGCGCCTACCCGTCTGGTGATGAGACGCGGAGCGGCGATGGCCCCGCAACCCGCGGGCCTCGTGGACGGTGTCCAGTAGGGGGTGGGAACGGGGCCCCCTTGGTCGCACTATCTCAGCGCGGGGGGAAACAGGAGGGGGTTGCTGATGCTCGGGGTATAGAGGATCTTTATTATCCCTGGTGTGCGTCTCCACCTCGGCCAGGTCGCGCTGCCGGCCTCCCTCGGGCGTGCAGCTCCTGGCACCGACGCGAGCACCCCCTCGTCCGGCTCTCTTCAGCTTCTCCAGCCACTGCAGGCTTCGGGCTCCAGACTTCCACACTCGTCCCCTCCGTTCCGACTCCTTCTCATTCTCGTTCTCCTTCTTCTGCTGACTGACGAACACCGTCCTTTTATCCCCCCGTAACTTCGCCTTTGACCCCCTCCCTTTGACCTTTCACCTCGCTCCCCATTGGCCCGAGAAAAAGTGGGCGTGAAGGCTTTTTGATCCACAAATTTGCATATATCGATTGTTCTGGAGGCGGGGCCAAATCGCCCCTCGCTCACCGATTGGACGGCAAAAAGTGGGCGTGTGTACAAAATCCGTGATTTTGTACACGCTGTTCAACGTGCGCCCTGCACGAGTCCAACACCGGTACCCACAGCGGGGCAAGAACGGTGGCGATGCTACGGTTGCGAGGTGTGACGTGAAGGTCGTGGCGGTTGTGGTGAAGCGGTGGTTGTGGTCGGTGGTTGATGTTGTGGTTGTGATGGTAATCATGGCGGTTGGTCCAAAATAAAGATAGTAAAAGAAAAACGGCTATCCTGAAGAGTCGCAGCACGTATAAATGACATGTATTCCCACTAGACAACGGGTTTGGGCCTAACTACACATGCACTTACCGAGATACCTCACCTAAGGGACCTGAATGGTGGTTTGCGAATCTGGTAACCACAACACTACCCCTTCCCTTTTTACAGACTCGTCCCGAGTCGTCAAATTTTCGTGTGCCATCATGTGTAGTTTTCCCCTAGTACATTTTACCTACGGATCCCTGAGTGCGACATTCATGGTATTCGTGTCCCCAAAATAAATAACCTGAGGGCTGCGTAACTACCTAAACAAACTCACTCACACGGACGACTTAAATAAAATTGCCGGCGCTAGGACAGACATGCCGGGGGCGCACTCATATGTACAGTACATCTTAACCTTAACTTACAAATTTTACACTAAACCATGGCCCAGGATCATTGAACTCTGCAAAAGAAAAGCAGTTAGCAGGGAGCCAGGCTGCCCACATGCAGTCTCTGACTCAAACAATGCAGGTGACAGGGAACGTGGCTGGCTGCTCACACGCAGTCCAAGGCCTTCCCTTTTGAACTGAACGCAGTGAACCACAACGGTGCATGGGCTGCACAACGCAGTCTCCGTGCCAGCTCAAGTGGCACACGCAATGAGCACAACGAATGAATGGATGAATGGATGGACGCAAAACACGGTGCACGGGCTGCCACTGCAGGCCCGTGTTGTAGCTGCCAACAGGGCAGTTCTCGCAGCTTGCAAACTGTTGCCTTGATCCTGGCGCACATGGCAATGAACAGGGGGGGGCAAAGCAAAAATTGAACGGGGCTGGTGAACGTGGGCAGTGGGCATGGCATGGCAAAGGTGAGCAGGCAAACACAGCCCTCCGAAGAAGGCCGCTGCAGGCAAACACAGCCCGCAGAAGAAGGCCGCTGCAGGCAAACACAGCCCGCAGAAGAAGGCCGCTGCAGGCAAACACAGCCGGCAGACGAACTGGCCGGCACAGGCCTCGAAGAAAAACAGCCAGCAGATGAACTGGCCGGCACAGGCCTTGCAGCACACAGCTGCCGATGAAGTTGGCCGGCCTCCGCTTTGAAGCAAAACACGGCCAGCTGATGAAGTTGGCCAGCCTTTGCCGTTCAGTGGAGGTTGGTGGAGGGAGTGCGGTGGTGCTGGCCACTCGGAAGGCGGGCTCGGACCTACCTCCCTGTCTCCCTCCCACCTATCGCCTTTGCCTGTCACTGTACATACCCACTCCCTTAATTTGTCAAACCCCAATTTAGCCCCAACTTAATTTTTTTCTGTTGTTTTTATTTTTACTTCCCCACTATAAATCGTCCCCTAACCCCCTTTATCGTCTTTGTTCGGCTAACCTATTCTGTCACCTAGCCTACTCCCAACCCCTACGTTCCCTTCCCAGAGGGGAACAAGGGAGAGCTAACGTCCTGTGTCGAGGCCCAACGAAGCCTCAGAATGGCCTCCCCAGAGTTCGGCGATCTAACCCAAAGTGGGTCCAGCGGCCCACAACGACAGCGAGGGGATGGATGGTGCGGAGGGGTACATCTCCTAATCTACCCTAACCATTTAACTGTTAAACTACCCCGGGGCTTTCAACAAGCGCCTCTCGCTTAAACTATTGGTTCTAACAACCCAGATTCCCGTCGCCTGTGTTGGTGTCCTTACAATTTCGGGCCTCGCCCCCCCAATTTTCTCTCCGTGCCCTCACACGGTCTCCTGGCTGGGACACGTGGCTCCCTTTGGCAGGCACGACCCTCTGCCGAATCTCCCGCTATGGCACCCCGGGCACTACACTGCCTCCGAGCCTACCAGCTCCCTAACACCGGGGAGTGCCCCCCATGGCACCTCCCCTGAAACGCACACGTGGCAGGCTGGCTTCCCGGGCCCCTTTCCGAGGGTCACCCATGCCCACAACACTGCCCACGCGGCTAATGGCGCCCGGGCCTCCGCACCAAGCAGACGCACCCGTGCCCACTACTCTATCCCGGCCCCCATGGGCCCATGGCCTACCGCGGCCGACTAGCCTGGTGCCCGGGGTACCCACTCAGCGATACTCACCTTCGCAGCCACGCTCCCAAGCCCGTCAACAGGGCTCCTGCACCCTCCAAATGGGTTTCGAGCCTACACTCCCACCAACAACAAAACGACCTCCATTTTTCAATTTGACTAACCCAGCTAACTCACTTTACTCTGACCCCGGGGTCCCTTGGGCGGGAGTCACTCCTCCCCCAATCACTCATCGCACCATGCATTCCCCATTCACTCCACACACACAGACCCGCTGGCCTCACTCACTCAACATGTACACGTACTCTCCTCGCAACCCACAACTCTTCAACACACACACCGCTGAACTCTGCCATCCTCCTAACTACCTCCCTAACTAACTCGTGCTCCCACGTCGTCCCTTATACTAGTAGCACGTTCCTTTTATCCTACGTAGCTAAGCTACGTCCCCACTACACATTCACCAGTCTGTCTCTGTCTCCTAACTCAAAAATTGATTTTATTTCCCAACCTAAATCTGGCTACAATCCCCTAACTAATCCATTCCACGGACTCCATGAGGACTTACCCCTGCCCCATGAAGTCGGTCTAACTAAGCTAACCCTTCCCCTAACTAGTTTCCATCCTGTGCCCAGATAAGGGGGTCTTTCACCCTTTGCCCAGGAATCCTGTGCACCCGAAAGTGAGGCTTGTTTTTTTTTTTCCATGCGCAGCACCTGCGCGGCAACTCGCGCACTTTGCACCTGCCCGTGACGTCATGCAGCTGCACGTGTTCCTCGTCCCTCCTTGGACGGCACCATCCGGCAGAGATACCCCTCCTGCCGGATTCCAACCCCACGTGCAGCCATGGCGTCACCGTGTGCATAAAAACACAAGCCCCACGTCCCGAGGGGTTCCCCACGCGAACACATGTGCTTTGCCCGTTGGAGCTTAACACACACGATCGCGTGGAGAACCCGTCCGGTCCAAATCCATTTACCTGCCTAACTTTGTCCGTCCGCGGGATCGGCAAATCCACCGCGTGCGTTTCCGGACCGGGACTTCACTCTCGCAAGCGAGCACGTGGTGGTCTCGTGCGTTGCACAGCACGAACCGCGTGTTCACTGCTGGGTGAACCCGGCACGGTCCCCGAAACAACTACAGCCGCTACTCGGCTTTCTTTCTTTACATGTAGCCGTCGTCGCCTCCATTCCACACACGCATACCTGCGGTTACGACGCACACAGTCCACTCCATCACATTCACACGGGGAGACGCGGCTGCGTGCTCCCGCATGCCGACCGACATCTCCCTCACATACCGCTCTCTCACACACACGGTCTCCCTGGCACACAGCGACCTTGCACACGGCCGTTCACTCACGCGTGCGGGGGCACTCACCCGCGGTGCCTCACTCGCACTCCGTGCCTCATCCACACACGCGGGGGCACTCACCCGCGGTACCTCACTCATACACACGGCGACACTCACACACGCGGTCTCTTCCACACACGGTGCCTCACCCACACACGCGGGGGCACTAACCCGCGGTGTCTCATCCATACTCCGTGCCTCACTCACACATACGGGGCACTCACCCGCGGTGCTTCACCCACACTGGCCGTTTCATCCACACACACGGCCTCACTCACACACGGTGCCTCATTCATACAGGCCGTTTCACTCACACCCACGGCCTCTACCACACACGGTTCCTCATCCACACACGGCGTGCTGGGAAGCACACACTCCGGCACCATCGCCACCATACCACTCACACACGGGGTCGCTTCCACACACGGTGCCGCACTCACACCTTGCACCACACACACAGGGACAACCACACTGGGGATTCGTGTCCCCACAAGGGTCTCCAGGGCCTCTACACCCCCCAAGCTCTCCAAGCACCCGTCCACAGCACTCGTCCCCTCAACCTCGCAAAGCACGACCGAACCCACCTGGTCGTGACTCACCTCAAGGGGGCATACTCCCTCCCCTCGTTCCTGGAGGAGGCCATCCAGGTGCTCGCACTGGGTCTCTACCCAGTCCGCCAGCTCACCCCCATTATCCTCCACTACCTCTGTGTGTGTGTGTGCGTCACTTACCCCGTCTTCCTCGTGTAGTCTTTCCTCTATTTTTTCTATCTCCCGTGTCTCTGCCAACTCTTCACCCTTTACCTCCCTTGTCTCCACTATTATTTCCTTTGTCACGGCCTTCATGCCCGCCTGCAGGCATCGGCCCATGTTCTGCGTCTCACCCCGGAACTTTTTCATTTCTTCCTTCATGTTTGCTTCCATTCCGTTTATTTTTGTATCCATCTTTTCGTTTATTTGTTGTGTATTCGCATCCATCTTCGTTGTCATTGCCGCCAGCATGGCGCATAGCTGGGCTATGTCGGGTGCGCTTGAGTGAGCCGTTTCGGCAGGGGTTGGGGAAGGGTCTTGGTGGAGAGGGGGGGGGAGGTGTCATACACCGCGGCCGCTGCCGCACCCACCTCGGGCCCTGGGTTCAGTTGGGCGAGTCCGTGTTCCTGCACAATCAACATTTCCTGCACGGGGATTCCATCCTGGACCATGGATTCTACATTACTACACATATACATTTCTAATACCCCCGGCTCCCGCTCGCCTTGAGACGCCATCTTGCTTCTCGTGAAGGGTTAATTTGCTCGCTCGTAATTTGGAGGGAATCGGGGGTCGCTTCTCTCACCCCTGGACCGATTCCCGTGAATTTAGCCGGAGACAGGAGAGCCCGTTTTCCTGTTCTCCGATACCAGTGCCGAGAGGAGGGCGATGAATTTGTATCCCACTCCTGACACCAGTGTTGCGGATTTCGCGCCCGCCGGCGTGCGAACGGCCACGTCACTCGAATCGCGGCACGTCGCCCACCGGACGGACAATCCAGTCGTGACCCTCTCGGACTAACGCCGGGAACCAGTCACGGGTGGACCTTTCGGTCTCACCGCGATCGAGCCAATCAGCCCCCGCGTGGGATAGGGTTGCTCGCCAAATTCGACCTACCTAAGTACCCACGCGGAGGGTAGACCGGGCGATCGCACCTCGCCGCAGGTCGACTTCGGACACGGGCCACTTAAGCGACCCGTTCCGTACTATCAGAATAACCGAGCGGTGTTATCGTCGACCTCGACGGTTCGATTAATTATCGGGCGTACTCAGCCCACTACCAACCCTTTACGTGAAGCAAGATGAGGGTTCAATGGGGGAAAAGACGAAGCGAAGCGGGAGAACAGTTCAACAATAAAGCACATTTATTCGCGGCACACGGGAAGCACACAAATACAATTCCACCAAATGCACACAAAAAAAGAAAACACACTTCCATTTACACAAAAAGCAAATATAAAAGTGAAAACACAGTGCAGAGCTAATACCGACTACCGAGCACACGGCAACACTTATACAATTCTACTTCACAGACGGCGCCGACAACACATACCCAAAACCAAGGAAAAGAAATACCTCAAGAATGAGGCGGGCCTGAGGCCGAGACCGGGTCGCGCCTACCCGTCTGGTGATGAGACGCGGAGCGGCGATGGCCCCGCAACCCGCGGGCCTCGTGGACGGTGTCCAGTAGGGGGTGGGAACGGGGCCCCCTTGGTCGCACTATCTCAGCGCGGGGGAAACAGGAGGGGTCTGCTGATGCTCGGGGTATAGAGGATCTTTATTATCCCTGGTGTGCGTCTCCACCTCGGCCAGGTCGCGCTGCCGGCCTCCCTCGGGCGTGCAGCTCCTGGCACCGACGCGAGCACCCCCTCGTCCGGCTCTCTTCAGCTTCTCCAGCCACTGCAGGCTTCGGGCTCCAGACTTCCACACTCGTCCCCTCCGTTCCGACTCCTTCTCATTCTCGTTCTCCTTCTTCTGCTGACTGACGAACACCGTCCTTTTATCCCCCCGTAACTTCGCCTTTGACCCCCTCCCTTTGACCTTTCACCTCGCTCCCCATTGGCCCGAGAAAAAGTGGGCGTGAAGGCTTTTTGATCCACAAATTTGCATATATCGATTGTTCTGGAGGCGGGGCCAAATCGCCCCTCGCTCACCGATTGGACGGCAAAAAGTGGGCGTGTGTCGTTTTTGATCCGTTTTTGAAGCACAAAATCCGTGATTTTGTACACGCTGTTCAACGTGCGCCCTGCACGAGTCCAACACCGGTACCCACAGCGGGGCAAGAACGGTGGCGATGCTACGGTTGCGAGGTGTGACGTGAAGGTCGTGGCGGTTGTGGTGAAGCGGTGGTTGTGGTCGGTGGTTGATGTTGTGGTTGTGATGGTAATCATGGCGGTTGGTCCAAAATAAAGATAGTAAAAGAAAAACGGCTATCCTGAAGAGTCGCAGCACGTATAAATGACATGTATTCCCACTAGACAACGGGTTTGGGCCTAACTACACATGCACTTACCGAGATACCTCACCTAAGGGACCTGAATGGTGGTTTGCGAATCTGGTAACCACAACAATATATTCGTATGTATTTTCGTGGGCAGTCAGTTTAATTCCCCCGACCCATTTGTCATGTTCGGACGGTTAAAACCGACCAGGCCGGATCGCCGAGCAGTTTTCCTTGGAGGCAAACAGCTGAGTTTCTCGGAGATTATTGCATGCGTGAGAAGAAAAGGGCGGCACGGACGGAGCAGACGGAAGCACAGCACAAAGGGTTTATCTTGAACCCACAACAGATAGACAACACAGGCAACTTAAATAAATACTGGGGTTTAATGAAATAAACCAAATATTTACAAGGGTAACAATTCAAAATGTAATAATAAAACGTGAGCTAGATTAAAGCCTAAAGTCAAGGCGCCTCTACACACGGACTTTAATGGAGACAAGGGGAAAACAAAAGAAAAGAAAAGAAAATGATCCCTTTATTCTGGCACTTAGCTTCGTCTAGAGATGGTCTTTTATCAACTTGGCGATCGAGCTGCGGCGTTCTGCGAGGGAAGATGCACCCAAAATGGCTCCGAGCTGCTCTCTGGGCAGGAAAAGGTACACTAGATAATTTGTGAGGTGGTATTCAACGCCAGGGCTCACCAACTGCCGTGCGGCTTCTTCTCATGAACGAATATGCTGATTGTTCCTCTCTTACATGAGGTCTGCTCACAATGATTGCCCACCTTCCTCCTTAAACACACAATGGGATAACGATGAGTTTGCCAAGAGGTGCGCTCCTCTTCCTCTCTTTCTCATAATTGTAGAACTTTGCGGCTCAGCCGAACAGGAATGGCTAGCGCCTTGCCCAGCATGCTGCAAATTCACCAGCATGAACACGAGAATTGCGCGGCCATGTCATCGTGCTGAGAGGAGAGCTAAAACGAGATCCTCTGTCTCCGCCACGTTCCTCGCCAATTCTCTGCTCTTCAACAACTGTGTCCTCTCTTTTCTCCCGCTCCGAACCTCACTCTCCTTCTACTGGCTTTCTGACGTCATACCCATTAGTCTACCACTCCGGGGGCATGGTTTCACCAGCCGTCACCCCTGGAGGTGGGGCTTTCTGCCTGCTTGAACATGTGGCTCTGTTATTGTTTTTGTTGTGATAACAACGTAATTTATTGTTGGCTTGTAAATGTAAAAATGTAGGAAAAGGTCACAGGGGGCAATTACAAACTGGGGGAAATTGGCCTTAATCCCTATCAAATTAACACAGCACCCCCCATGTGGTGACAAGTAACATTTAAGCTCATTTTCACAACTTCATTTACATCGAGATGTCTCCTATACTTCCACGGAGCAGGCATCTCTATACATTCCTAACTATACTATGAAATTCCTCCATCTACCCCCACAACCGTAACAATGTATATCTCGGAGTACAGTCATGCTCAAAGTGAAGGGACGGCATAGGGGAAAAAATGGCCGCCCCATCAAATGTGAACAAAATGATGTGCTGAAAAGTTGCTAAAGAGTGAAGTCATAAGCCTTTAGCCTTTAAAAGCCATACCTGTTATTCTTGAGCGATTATAGAACAAACAAGACTGATAGACACCACGATATGGCACATCACTAAAGTACCAAATCAGGACATCACAAAATCACCGAATTTTTCTTCTCCCATCAATTTCGGCAGACAGCCGACCACAATAATGGCTGAAGCAATTACAATTATTATAATGGGAGGAAGAAGCAACATGGTCTCTTGGGTATTGCACCCGCACCATAATAATAACAACAACCACCACAAATTAGATGAAATATTAACAAAACAACCACAATACACACAAGCTGATGAATGCCATTTATATATGTGTAGACTGAGAAACTGTCGTAAAACTCTCTGCCATAAAAATGTCTCTGCCGTGGATTGCAACGCACTAAAAAATGAATAATTTGCAAAGGAAAATGACCCAGAATTGATATAATTATATAAAAAATTAGAAGGGCACTCGGTAGAGCGCATACCTCCACCACGCAATGCATGATCCATGACAACATATCGGGCCCAACACATTTTTGAAATATCGTGCTATACAGTACTATATCGTTTTTGGCCCGATCTCTCAATGGTGAATAAATCATACTTTAAAAAATTAAATAATTCTCGTATCCAGATCCGGATTCGGATCTTCACCCAAATCGAATCACAGTTTTCTTCTTCCTGGTCTCCATGGAGATGCACTCGCAAGTTTGGAGTTAGCGTCAGTTTTGTAACATATTTCCAAAGGAATGATGATTTGACACAGGCATTCGACTCATCAGCTTTGGTTCCTTGAGGCACAACAGGTAAGATCTGTCAGAAGTCGCCAGCCAAGAGGGCGGTAACACCAGCCAAGAGGGCGGTAACACCAGCCAAGAGGGCGGTAACACCAGCCAAGAGGGCGGTAACACCACCCATAATCCTGGCATTGCCGTGAAGGTCCTGCAAAGTTGTGTTTACAGCCTCAAATGCTCCCTTGTGGGAGATGGAGATTTTAGCCCACACTATTAATTCACAATTAATTATGACTTGCGCGAGTGGACGTTGGGCTTTGGGACTTACCCCCTCTCTCAGGACATGAACAGTGCAAAAATGCATCTCCATAGATGACTTGTAATACCCTCTGCCACCACTACCACCGGGTGGCGCTGCACAATACACATTTACAGAGAGAATTTTTGTTGCCCTTCCCTCCCGAACACCCGCGACTACAGATGAGATGAAGTAGCCCACGTTCACCACAAGGTCAAACTCTTACCCTTTTGATAATTCATAACTATACAGAACAATAGACTGGTAGCTCTTTTCTAGTTTGAGTAACGAATGCACCTCCCACCCCCCCCCCCAAAACCACCACCATTAGCAACAAAACAAAAAATTGCAATGTCACTACACTCCTTTATCCAATAACATCAGAAGATGCCTAAATTGTGAGGGAACGAGCTGCAACAGAGCAACATACCACCCTCAAGAAGAAATACTTTTAGGCTTTACCTCGGGGTAATAATTTGATGGTTATATGGACAGAGATAAAATCCCTTAACATCGATCAACTCGTAATCATTGATCTCATCTCCACATCTGTGACAACTTGAACTGTCACCAGACCAGCTGATTGGATGTTAGCT
>NC_140971.1:86404189-86463689 GCF_056783735.1 Eptatretus burgeri
ATTTTCACAGTGAATTGCAATCAGGATCAATCAACAAAGCTGAGTTGGAGCTAGCATCCAGCTTGTCCCCTCCTGTGTCCTCCCCTTACTTTGTCATTCTTCGCCTCGCCCATTATTCCTCCAAGTGTCCATCTATTGTGTCCCTCTACCCTGATGTTGGCGCGTTTCCCTGCTTCCCACTGTGTGAATACTGCTCTGTTTTACGTTCCAGCACTTCCACGAGACTCGACTTTGCATTCAATAAAAAAATAATACATAAGCGCCTCCCAAAGTCTCAACTGAGCTATCCCTGCCACCCTGACGATCAAGAGCCTGGAGAAAAATGGAACAGCCATCTCACCTCATCCCACTCATTCTGATGATCTTGTCTGTATCTCAACTTGTACATTAGTATTAAACAGTACGTAGTATCACTATCATCCCAGCGAACGTTCAGGTAGGTGTCCTTGTCCATGACTGGAGAAATGGTGACGTTTATGGGACTGTTTGGCTGCACTGCAAAATCACATGAGAAACACACACTGGTTACATTGCGATGTGAAAGGAACAGTGCAACGCCATGCCAAAGTCAAAGTTAATTTATACTTTTGGGGGGAATTGCTATTTTATCTATTTTCAAAGGAGATATCTGTTTTCCTCTAACAAGAGCTTTTAGGAATACTGTCGGAGCGATGTCAAGCTGGTTGGCTGCTCCCACTGGTGGCGCTCACTTGCAGACGTTAAAATTCGAACACATTAGTTAATCCGAACAACAACCACCTTCCAGCAAACTTTAAGCTCGACCAATATTTAATAATTGTAATGGAAACAATTAATTGGCTGACTCACCAATTCGATGGCCCTTCGGATCATCAGCTGGGAACCATCATTGAGGTTCTGACTCTTTAACCTCAGAACCTTTCCAAGTAACCTTAAACGTGTCCAAAGTCCTTTCAATATGACACTAAAACCTTATTGTTAGTCTATGTGTGTTAGTTAGACATTTACCTTAACCATTCAAGGTTATTTTATATGACTAGACAAACGGGCTTGCAGGATGACCGGGACCGAGAGGTACGCACACTCGCCTCTGAGTCGTCTCACATGGGTTTGAATCTCGACCCAGCTCTGTAGACTGTCATCCCGGTGTTTCACGGGCAGGGTGATTCATCATTGTTTGTGCCATCCCTCGGATGGACGTTAAACTGGGCTTCCTGTCGGCTTCGCATGAGTTGCTAATGTTAAAGATCTCACGGTGTCCTTTGTGAAGAGTAGGTGAGCTATTGCCGGCACCATGAGCAAATTACAAATTCCTGCCATAACCGACAGAGGGCACTGCATCAGTGGCACAGCTGCACCTTCATCCAATGATGTTACCCACAGCATTGTGTTGCATATGAAAGAAGAAGATTATAAACACCAAGCATTATACAGTGCCAGACAGAAGCAACTTATTCATGAATAAGTCACCATGACAACCAACAATAATAGTCCAATGGATTGCAGCACAGATTCAGGTATAATCAACTTCTTTGAAAATCTCAGGAAGATAAGATAATCCATCCAATCCATTTCACAATTTCTTACCTAATTTCTTAAGTACAATCTATATATAATGGAGCAAGTGTATGTGATTATGTATGTATGTATGTATGTATGTATGTATGTATGTATGTATGTATGTATTCAATGTTGTTACGGATCTGGAAACCATTTGCATTCAACATACAGATGCCCAAAAGTCAGTTATGTCGTTGAGTATGTGTGTAGTCAGATCCCCTTCCTTTTGTCTAGTGGGAGAATCAAAGGCGTGCGTTGCGATTTCTTTTTAGTTGGGTTATTAAATCTTTACATCCAATGAACCCTCCAACAAGGCATCGAACAATCATCCCATCTGCATGACCCCTCGGCCCATTACGATCCACGGTACCATCGCGCTTGCAGCCCTCGGTTCGCGGGCCACGGTGCACCTTTGCCTGAGACAGATTCCCGAGGATGTTCGAGGCAGTTTAACCACCACGACCTTTCATGAACCCGCGTGGAAGAGTGGCTGGGGTTTCCCGGCAGGAGCCAAGGCCCCGCCCCGGAAAGGTATGCCGTGGGACCCTGTCCAATCAAAGGTGGACAGCGAGGTGTGTTCACCAAGGCCCCTCCCCGCCAAGGGAGGTCCATAAATTCCCAAGCACTCTCTGAGGCAGGGGTCTTTTTGGGGTCACGAAGAGTTTTTGTTGGGTTTTTGCTGTCACGAAGAGTTTTTGTGGGCTTTTGCTGTCACGAAAGGGGTTTTTGCTGTTACAAAGGGGGTGGTAACAGTGGTTGTTACAAGGGCTGTCACGAGGGTTGAGCAGAATGTCGTCAAGGTGGCGAACGTGTCTCTGCTGGCCCTCTACAAGGAAGGAAAGAGCGACCCCAACCCCCCTCCGTGGACCCCGGCCATTCACCACCCGAGCTCTGCCACTAACATCGAGTCCCACACGTGCGACTGGGGACCAAACCAGCGACCATTGTCAGGTGTCGCAGCACGGAGTACCCCCTTTCTCCGACGGCCAGGTACCCATCTGAACTCTGACCCCCAGCTTGTCTCTCTCCTCGGCTGCGAGGGTCCAATAAAGACTCTGGGTTTCTTTTCATTGGTGTGTGTGTCTGTGTGTGGGCCCGTCTTTAAGTAGAACTGAGTAAGTGTTTTTGGATCATTGTAAATCCTTCTTGCATATTCGCGTTAAGTCTTGCTTTGTGCCTTCATTTACTGTAAATAAAACTTGTTAGAAATGTTCCCAGTTAGTTTCTGTCCCTTCTTGCATTGGTCCAGCATGTTTCGGATCGGAGTTTAACCTGGTTTTTATCCCCGATAATCCGTTAATTCCAGCCGGCACGGCTTTGGCAGTTTCCGCTCGGCTGCACCCAAACCGGAGTTGGTAGTCGGTAGTTGGAACTCTACCGCAGTCGGTAGAGTGACCCGATTCGAGCAAGACGTGCCGAGGGCCTGGTTTCCCCGGTAGTCGAAATCACATAGTTAATTAGGTAAATTGGTTAAACACAAATAGACCCTACGCTACGCGGTTGAAATATTGGCGACCATGGTCGGTTAAACGACCCGCCGGCTCGCGGAGTTATCCGAGCGACGGCCGACAATTCCGGGGAGTTTGGTGGGAGACGACGCAAGCTTTCCTCACCTAGTGGTCATTCTCGCCACCGACCCCCGGCCCACAACAGTATGTATGTATGTCCGCTCTTCACCCATTGGTTGGAAAGCTGACCTGTCGTCACCCACAATTGTAACCTTAAATACTTCACATAAAGTACCCAGAGGATCCAACAGACCGAATAGACTCTGAAGACCCCGAAGACCCTTAAAGACACCGAAGACCCAAAAGACCCAGACGACCAAAAATAACTCGAGGATCCAACAGGGTTCCCACTCAATCTCAAAAATTAAATTCCCTGACTTTCCCTGACTTTGTTGGTAAAGATTCCCTGACCTTTTCAAACGTAAAAATTTATAAAGTTATTTTAGTCGGCTCCTCCTCCCCTACACCGACTCCTTTCCATCACCATTTTGATTTATACATGGTGTACATGCAATCATTTTCAATTCTTTTCTTCTTTTTAAAATGCCAATAGTAGCAGAAAATTGTGTCCGCTTCAAAATGTATTTGAATCTTAAAATATGTAGGCGTGCTTTAGACAACTTCTGAATAGCATTTTTGTTGGGAAATTAAACTGATTCTTCATTTGGGTGTTAACTTCGGTCTTTTTGAAAATGGTCCAGAAAGTACACTTTCCCAGCTTGTCCTGGCATTTTAATTTTTTTTTATTAATATAAGACTTACAAAACACAAATCATACTAATGTCAAATGTGCCAGGTACCATGACTAGATCAGAATTATATCAGAAAAAATTTAGCAACATTTAGAACATCTAAATCTTGCAAAATAACAACGAAACATTGATATTGTTAATGTGACATTACAGACAAGCAAGAACACCCGATGATATTGCAGAAATGACTAACAGACTACTATATTGGACATTTCTCTACAAGCATCTGGTCCTAAAAAGGATCGTTTGTTGAACTTCTACGGTTAGGTGGGTACTCCTGTACCATTCCCTGCGGATGCAGGTACGTTCACCGCCGCAGAAGTGAAATTACTCAAATGTTACATGGGAAGTTGCAGTAACAGTCGAGATGTTATATACTAGAATTGCGAAAATGTCAATAACATCAAGCAACGTGCGTAGCTTAGAATTATAAGGTGGGCAAAAACTCGCAATTAAGGAAATAAATGTGAATTGTTTGAGTAACGTTATTACAATAGTTAACATATACAGTATGGACAGTTGCTTACATTAAGTGAAATGTCAGTTTGTAACTTCTTTAGTTTCTGTAGTTCTGCTATTTCCATATCAACTTCCGAGATTCAGTTGCTGCTTCTTCCATAAATTTTGCCTTTTTAGTCTGAAGCACTTTTATCTGCTCACATGCTTTCTTTTTAGCTGCAGTCTTTTGATCGAGCTCACTTGTGGCTTTACGTTTACATTCCAGTGCTGCTTGATACCTGGCATGAGAACCCCTGACATACATCAATAGTGGCTTATCAATGTCCACAGAGGTGACTCCACCTTCTACCTGCACAGCATCATGAAAAGCATCTGCCGGCACAGCATCTGCACAGCAAACAATTCATGAAAAGAGCAACAAAGAAAACTTTTATAATCATGTACAAAATAATTGACTGGGTGTAAAGGGTACTAATTAAGATCATTAGGCACTAATCACACATTTCCCTGACAAACAAAAAAATTCCCTGAAAAATCCCTGACTTTCCCTGGCCAACCTCAATTCCCTGACTTTCCCTGACTTTCCAGATCAGTGGGAACCCTGTCCAAATGACCCCAAGGACCTGAAACACCATGATGACCCAAAATATCCAGAGGACCCAAAAGACCGAGACGACCAAAAATAACTCGAGGACACAAACGACCCAGAGGATCCAAATGACCTCAAGGACTTGAAAGACCATGATGACCCAAAATATCCAGAGGACCCAAAAGACCCAACCCAATGGGACGACCTGGGACCCATGGAAATTCTTCATAATGTAAAATGTGACTTCACATCCCAAACCCTCCCCCCCACCCCCCACTCCACACACACAATCCCAAGTCCTCAATCCATCCCTCTCCCAACTGTGTCCTTTTTCTGCCTCCACTACCACCACACCGAAAGTCTGTGCTCCCGTCCCCCTTTCTTCCAATCTTCAAACCACCTCCCAACTCAAAAGCCTCAAACCCCTAAATCCCAACTCTGTCCCCACTCTCTGCCCTCCTTTCCCCAACCCAACTCTGTCATTCCCTCCCCCTTTCTTCGTCAAGTCCTCAACTGTGCCCCAAACCCCAAGTACTCAACCCCCCTCCCGACTCCAAGTCCTCAATCCCCTCCCCTTCCCATTTCTTCCTTTTCTTAACAACGTCACACAGAGATACACAGGGAACTTTGGCACATGAGCATGTCATTCGGCCTATCATGCCTGCCCGTCCCCGTTCGGTAAGAACAATGTTAAAAGTGAATAAAAATGGAACATTAAATTCACAATCACTTCTCCTTTTCTTCCCTTATCCTCACTGTAGTTCACGGACTGGTGTTTGTGTGTTTGCTTGTTTGTCACGCTACTCCACCTACAGTTGTGGGCTGATTTCATCCAGACTTGCTACATAGTATCAGTATGACCCCAATTAATGTATAGAGGTGTTTTTATCTTTGCCCGTGGTCTTGGGGTGAAAGGGGGGGGGGTGGGGGAGACACAAATTTTCTATGGAAATGTGTATCGGTGTAGCGCTACCTTCAGGTGGGGGAGGGTAGTACAAGCTTCCCCCATTTACAGTACAGTATTCCTGTCCCCAAGTTCTCCTGTACAGTACAGTCAGGTCAGGTCAGGTATGGGAGCATGTGCCAGAACAGCGCGTCGCTGCGTCCACTTTCCGCCGGTACTCCAGGGGCCTCCGTCTGGCCATCCCCCAGGCAGATGCCAGGCCCATCCCCATCTCCTTGAGATGATGGTCAACCTGCTGCAACCATGAGGCACGTGGTCGGCCCACTGGCCTCCTCCACTCATGAGACTCCCTCGCTGAGAGAATCTGGTGAGCAGGATCAGCGTCAGGAAAGCGAGCCACATGTCCATACAGCCGCAGCTGACGCTCACGGACTATGCAGGTAACAAATCTCATCCGAGTCTCTCTCAGCAACCGCTCGTTGGACACAAAATCCGACCAGCGATAGCCAAGGATTCTCCGAAGAGACCTGGTACCAAAGGAATTAAGTCTCCGTCTCAGATCCTTGGTCAAAGTCCAAGTCTCGCACCCATAGAGCAAGACTGGAAGTACCAAGGACCTGAAGACTCGGACTTTCGTCCTCCCGCACAGGTACCGGCAGCGCCACACCCCATGATCCAGTGAATCCATGACTCCCCAGGCCCGACCCAGACGTCTATTGACCTCCGGCTCACAACCTGCGGAGACATGAATATCACTGCCAAGGTAAGTGAATCTATCCACGACCTCAACATCCTCACCACAAACAGACACAGACAGGACAGCAGCATCCAAGATGTCACCGAAAGCCTGGATCTTTGTTTTGACCCAAGAAATCCGTAATCCCAACGGCTCCGACTCCTCATTCAGCACCTCGAGGGCCCCCAAGAGGATGTCTAAAGTCTCCGCAAAGATGACTGCATCATCTGCAAAATCAAGGTCCGAGATCTTGACATTGCCAAACGATGCACCGCAACTTGATCTCTCCGACATCCTCCCAAAAATCCAGTCCATACAAGTGCTGAAAAGTGTGGGGGCAAGTACACATCCCTGACGAACTCCAGTAACAACTGGAAATAAGTCAGAGGCGGTACCACCACACTTCACAGCACTCTCAGTACCAGAGTAGAGTTCAGACATCAGATCGATCAGTTTCGGTGGCACCCCACGAAGACCAAGAATCCTCCAGAGGACATCCCTATTCACTGAATCGAACGCTTTACAGAGATCAACATAGGCTGCAAGCAGCCCCTGCCGAAACTCTCGTCTGCGTTCAGTGAGGACACGAAGAGCAAGGATACGGTCAATCGTTGACCTCTTTGGTGTAAAGCCTGACTGCTCTGGACGCTGGTGCTCAAGCAGATGGTGGCGAACCCTATCAAGAATTATCCGAGCAAAGACCTTGCCCGGCACTGAGAGCAGCGTCACCCCTCGGTAGTTGTTGCAGTCTTGGCGATCACCCTTCCCTTTCCAGAGAGGGACAACAAGGCCCCTCTTCCAGTCAGTTGGGATGATGCCTGTGTTCCAGGCAGAGCACAAAACTGCATGCAACGACGCGAGTGCAGCATTTCCACCAGCCTTGAGAAGTTCAGCATGGATGCCACAGATCCCTGGAGTTTTGCCCCGTTTCAACTGGTTCACCGCAGCCCGTGTTTCCACAAGCGATGGTGGACCACAGTTGATTCGAGGGTCAGCAACAGGGATTGTAACACCCTTGACGTCCAACTCGACAGCTGGGGGATCAGCCTGGTACAACCGCTCAAAGTAACCAGCCCAGCGAGCCTTCACTTCAGACTCCTCCGTCAAGAGCCTACCACTCTCTGCTCGAACTGCAGTGCTCCGAGGGATGGGCTTGGATGAACGTAATGCGCGAATTCCCCTGTAAGCGGGACGAGAATCACCTGTCCACAGGTGATGCTCTACCTCCTCACAGATTCCTCGCACATAGGCCTCCTTGTCCACCCTCAGTGCACGTACAGTTTTACGCCTCAGCTCCCTGAACAGCTCAGCTCTGCCATTCAGCCTGGCCCTGCGACTCTGGTCAATGGTATCCAGTGTCCCTTGAGAGACAAAATTCTTCTTTGCCCTGCGGTGAACTCCAAGGCATCCACCGGCAACATCAAGGACGGTGGTCTTGAAGGTGCTCCACAACTCTTCAGGACCCCCCAAAGCACCCAGACCCCCCAAGTGTCCACTCAGCCTGTTCGCAAACTCCTCAGCTACTCTCTCATCCCTGAGCTTGGCAACATCCAGCCTAGGCTGGGATGGTACCATTCTCCAGGATTTAAGGTGCAGCTTTAGAGTTGCTACAACAAGCCTGTGGTCAGTATTGAGGAACTGAGCACTCCGGTAGACCCTGCAGTTCTGGATCATCCTCCAACGACCGTCAATGAGGACATGGTCAATCTCCTTTGCCACACCGCCAGCGTTGGAATACCAAGTCCAGCGATGAGCTTGCGGGCGCTGAAACCATGAACCAGCCACCCTAAGTCCATGACTTCTTGCAAAGTCAAGGAACTTAGTGCTATTCTGGTTCATAGTTCCTGACCCATGGGGACCAACACACACCTCATAACCATCCCTATCAGTTCCAGTCGATGCATTGAAATCCCCCAAGACTAGAAGTGTATCTCGTCTGGGGCACTGATCAACCACAGACTCGAGTGTGGCGTAGAATGCATCCTTCACGGTAAGATCACTCGCCTCAGTCGGAGCATAAATAGAGACCAGGGAAATGACACCTAAGGAGTGACGAATCCTTAATCTCATAATACGCTCGTTGACCGGTGTTACCTCAATTATCATTGGGGTCAGCTTATTGGACACAGCTTGGCAACATCCAACATCCAACAGTACAGTGAGGTGTTTTGAATTTTAAGCAGTCGGTATGTTCTTCCTTCACGCACATGAATGACTTCATGGGGGGTTTTTTTTGCCTATACGGAGCTGTCAGTTGCCTATACACCACCCAAATAAAGGTAAGAACGTGTTGCATGCTCGGAACAAGATCGCCCACATGGCGGGTACTCCGCTCATAAATCTCATGCACAGCGATGAGACATTAATATTGTCGAGATACCAACAAAAATGGCGTTTTTCTTTGAGACATCATGCTATCGTTCGAAAAGTGTTTGCGCGTTTGCTTGGTTCACCTCTGCGCACTCTTGAGCTGCCGGAGAGAAGGGTTTAAAAACTAGTGGTCATGTGACCTTCAAAAGGGATACTTTTTATGGTATTTGTGTGACAGTGGAAACAAATCGTGTATATTTACTTCTGCCACTGGAGGCAGACATAGGTTGTTTTCACCCCTGGTTTGTCTGTTTGTCTGTGTGAGCAGGATATCTCAAAAAGTTTCACAGACGGATTTGGACGAGGTTGGGTGTGCGTCAAGGAAAAACTGATTCGATTTTGGTGAAGATCTGGATCTAGATTGGGCCTATCAGTGGGTTACAGAATGTAAACTGTTCGGCCTAGCCGAGGTATGTGCTATACCGAGTGCCGTTCCACTCCTTTGATTTTGTTTTCTCCTCCTCATTTGGATATAGTATTTTGAATGTGTTCTAAACTTTTAAATTTCTATCTTTCATAAGCAGTGTTCCCATGGAGGTTACATGTGATTTTTTTTTTAAAAAACAACAAAAAGAAACGTTCCTTGGGGTTCAGCATTGGGGAAAGACCCCAATTCTCTCTGCGTAGAAATGTATGGCATCGTGCCACTCGATGTGGGAGGTCAAAGTAATTATGCCAATTCTGGCGGAATTAATTGTACATGTCGGGGAAATAACATGTCTGGAATCCTGGGGGAATGTGGGTTCCATTCCCAACCTGACTAAACTGCATCTCCAGCTAAACAATCATCTGAAGGATGGCTTACTCATTAACATCCATCTCAGCAGCCGAAAAATAGTTCATTCGTCCCGAAAATCGAACCCACAGGAGGTAGTGTGAGAAATTAACACGTGGTCAGCAAATAATGGCTTCTCCAAGAAAAGAGGGAAACACTGGAAATATATATCCAATCACAAGATGAGTCAGTTAGATTACATACTGGTGCACTGTGGAAGAACAGCATCATGAATGCTGAAGCATACAATTATTTTAGTACTGTCTGACTATAGAACTGTCTGAGCCTGAGAACCTCAACAACAGGTCGGAATAAAACGCAGATAGGAACTTGGATCCCCTCTTTCGACTTTGTTCTCCTTGTTTTGTTTTTGTTCTGGTCCGTTCTATGTTCTCGCTCGACAATGAGCTTCTAATTTGTATACAAAAGGAAAGACAGAGTAAAGATAGAAATTTTAGAGCCAAATTCATTATAAAAGTTTAAAACAGATTCAAAATACTGTTGTGGGTTTGGAAGACCCCGGGGAGTTACATCCAACACAAAAAGGAACCCTGGAGTTTCGATATCTCCAGATCCCCTCTTCTTATCTCTCCACCCATCTCTCTTAATCTCTCTCTCCTTCTCTGCACCTCTTTACAGCACATCCACACACACACAAACAATAAGGCTTTACGAAACCAACATTACACCGACAAAACTCACGTTCCCAATCGGACTCATGATCGCGCTTGGGTGCCACTCAGTCCTGCGCTGCACCTGCATCATAGCACTTGGGTGCTGCTTGGTCCTGTGTGGTGCCTGGGCTGATGAACCAATGAGCGCAGGCTGCCAACAGCAGTGCTCTAATGAGAAGGCAGCACCCGAGAGAAGCAAACAGTGCAAGGTCCTTCGACCATGCCTCTCCCAGGGTTTTATAAGTCCGGACATCCCAGGACTCAGGGTCATGTGGGTCCAGGGAACCCTGAGAGCCTGATAGAGTATGTGAGGAGTGAGCTGTGCAAACGTAAAACGTAAGCCCGAATAAACTATCTTACGGTGTGGAGGGGATTCTTTGGAAGCTATCAAGCTGGTGCCACAGAGCGAGTGGAAGAGCCGCAGTATTCTTTCCCTGGACTTGCTGGTGAACACACTGACTTACACTATATTTTCTTTCCGTCCCTATTTCTAATCATTCACTTGGAACGCACAAGAGCAATCAACGATTGCCCCCTCGACCCATTCAGAGCTGGGTAACTGATTCGCATTCATGATTTCCTCTAACGCATTACGAAGCATTCACTGCATCTCTCCACACACGGAGCATCACACTATCACCCTCTCTTCTCTCACCACCCCCACCCCCTTTTCACATTGGGACCAATGTAACCATTGGGTGAGCAAGAGGTCACCAACAACCCACCTTCTTCTTCTCTCTTGCTCTCCCTTTTACTTATCTAATGTCCTGGAGTGACTGTAGCGCCTATGTCTGTTGTTTCATGATAAAGTGTCTTGTGTGCTTCAGGGTAAGACTTTGTAAGGTAATACATGCCTGTTTGTTAACATGACCAATCGTTTCCAACCTGCTCGATTTGTCTTTCTCCAA
Source organism: Eptatretus burgeri (assembly GCF_056783735.1). Lineage (NCBI taxonomy): Eukaryota > Metazoa > Chordata > Myxini > Myxiniformes > Myxinidae > Eptatretus > Eptatretus burgeri. The sequence goes on from NC_140971.1 coordinate 86,415,404, forward strand.
TGGTTAGACACGAGTGTGTAAATAGTAGATGGGAGCTGTGTCCCACTGATTCACTATGGTCAGACGAGCCATCACCTCATTTACCATTTTGCTCAGCCGTTATTGATGTATCGGCGTGGGACGTCGAGAGCACGGTTCCCTATCTGGGTGGATTAATTTGCCGGGAATTTGACGCGAGAACCCTACCTTAAACTAATCGTCCATGGTTGCTTAGCAACTTGTTGAGCTGTGGAGTTATCTGCGGCTCATCAGCTTCAGGGTCAAAGGTCAGGAAGCAGGTCTGAGAAGCCTCTCGTGACCGGGCCGGCAAACCCATAACAATACTATATGCAATGAAGATGAGAGAACAGAAGAGAACATTTTCGGCCCACCTTACTTACCATTCTCCTGCGGTGTGCAGTATCAAGTTTCGTTCAAATCGGGCAACGGAAAAAAATTATTAAAAAATCAATTCCCGATTCAGTCAAGTCCTCTTCGGGAGAATTTGATCAATGCAAACAACCTCAGCGGTATCGTTCGCTGGAGCTATCTTTTTTTTCTTGAAATGATTTTTTTCATCAACCGTTGTCACAACGGGAACCCAACGGGTTCACGGGTCGTCTGGTACCCATTAAAAATGTCAGAGAAGGAAATGGATATTAACACAGAACCATTCACCGATGAGGACTTCCAAATTCAGTTGCACAAAACTGGATGAGGAAATAGTATCGGGCTAGTAAATAGAGCAACGGAATGTTGGAAACAACAGGATTTTCAATTTTCAAGGATCCTGGATTAGGAAATCTGATAAAGACACACAAGTACCAGGATTGCTGAGGCCTGGGAAGCAAGTAATAAGGTGGAAAGAGTTTGGAAGAGTAAAGGGAAGATAAGATCAGAGTATTCAAATGCACAGTTTGAATAAATGCCATTGCACAATGCGGACACATTGACTCGAATGAAGTATTTTAAAACTGTCGGTTGTCTTGTACACAAGATTGCGAAGAAAAGTACAAGCAGGTGTCAGCTGGAGTGATCGTAATCACAAATGAGGTCCTATATGTGAAGGCATGAAGAAAATCACCGATGTGATAAGATGAAGAGGCCATTCGTCTGCGAAAGAACAAGAACCAGCATCGGTGCTGATTAAATGGGAACCAACACATGGACAAAACATGAGAGACATTCCAAGACAAATACTGTATATAGATCAATTTATAAGGAACGCATGTCAACGAAGAACCGCAAAGATGTCTGATGAATTGAGAGGCTTGGAGTAATGTCATAGCTGCTTCAATAGATGTCACCTGATGATGATTTCGTTGTATGGGGGTCGTTCAAATTTGATCTGGACTTTTACTTATAACTGTTTCTTGTCATGAATGACAGATTCACCATCAATAATAATATTTCACTTCTGCAATGATATGAAGAACAAAAATTCTTCAGTCAACAAACGTGAGATCCTAAACTCGTTTGAAGTTTGGCCAATCTTGCATCATTTGGCTTGCTCTGAACACTTTCAGGTCCATTTATAAATCCATCCATCCATCCATTGGGACCATACTCCGTGCAGAGCGTTGGTGCTGCCCGAGCAGTCTCCTTGCCTATTGGGTACAATGCTGGATGGGTCGCCCCTCCAACACAGGATACCAGCATGCTGTTACTCATTTTGCCAACATTGGAAGGATGACAGGCAGAGTCAACCCCACCTGGTATTACTTTGACAGCCGAGTGGGGTTTGAACTCAGCATCCTAGGTTCCCAAGCCCACGACCCAAACCATTAAGCCAACACCTGGCATATCTATGAATAATTTATACTAAATATGGATTTCCTTCACAGGGCATTATCACAATCTTGTGCTGCCAATTTTGTGTTAATTCCAACAGGCTTTGTGTGTTCATAAAACAGATATTTCATAATTATTGTTTGCCATTTTGATTATCGAGCACGAGCTTTAATGCAAGAGACATATAAATATGGGTATTTGTTTCCAGCACGATAAAGCCAAATTCCTTTTTAACACAAACTTTGGTACATCACAGGTGATGAAGGTTGTGGTCAAGTTCCATCGAAGTCGTGTGTGTATAGTTTCAGAGAAGAAAGCAAACACCTTTTTTTTGGGGGGGGGGGGTTGGGGGGGATGTCAAACCTGGAACCGCTTAAACCCCCCATAACCCCCCCGAGACCCTGTTTTTTATGCTGTGAACAAACTTTGGTACGTCACGGGTGATGAAGGTTGTGGTGAAGTTTCATCAAAAATCATGTGTGTAGTTTCGGAGAAGAAGATCCGATTGTTTACATACTGACTCACTGACTGACTGACAGACACCGCACGATGCTAACACCTCACCTGAACATTTTTTGTTTCAGGTGAGCTAAAAATCATTCACCGACATATATTGCTTTACCATTGATGAACAAATTTTAGGTTACACCATTGTTTGGTTTGCAGAGGATCTACAAATGACAGGCATTTAAACTGGACATCAAGCTTGTTTCATTTAAGCATTGTGTATTAGTGGCACATCACACCATTCGTGACTTACGTGCATCCTCTAAACTCGTTATGATGCTGGTGGTCTCATTTCCGTCGTCGTCCTGGACCGTGACACTGACACGGTAGTCCATATCATTAGCATACGTATTACGGGGCTGAATGTGAATGAAGCCTTGCTCTGCCAGCACATGATTCTCTTGAGTAGATACGTTGCAACCATCACATGGTTTCCATTTCAGGTACTCTTTGTCGTTTCTGAAGATAAGCGACATCATGTAAATAAATTTTTGAAATCGATTCGACCATTATCTGGTTTGTTCAGTTCTACATGATTAACAAATGTGCTTTTAGCCATTCTATTCCGAGTTCTTACAAAATACACACACTTTAATAAAATCACCTCTCCATCACAACGTCGTCACTTTTTATCCATTTCACAGCCATTTATGGAATACTTGATTATCATTGATTTTTTTTATTTTATTTTTTTTTGTACAGAAAAGCACATGGAAGAAAGTAGACAAGACATTATCGTAAATGGCATGAACCAAGTGAGATGTATCAGTAGTTTATGCTAATGCATGCATACATGGGTGCACCGGGGCGTGTTTAAGCAGTGCCATGTGACCTGCCCATGTTTTCAATGCTGTGCTGTGCCGTGTTGTGCCCATGTCCGAATTAAACCTGTTGCTCCCACTTCAGAGCCTTCATCCATGTCTACTGAATACATTACACCAAGTGAATCAAAAGACACAAAGAGGGAAATGGGGAGACGCAAACTTGTATACAATGGTGAGAAATAAAGCGTGAAACCTAACCCACTCTAGGCCCCACAGAACACACTTTTCCAACAAGATAAGAATGCGTGAGGGACTTTCTTTTATCTACGATGCACAGGGTGGATGCACGATTCAATGCAGCCTGCTTTGGAAACCAGGGGTGAGATGAAGAGAGCCAGTAACAAAGAAAGTTCAAAGAAAAAGAAAGCTAAAACAGAGCACGATTAGGTGAACCAGCAACGAGGAGCACCAGTAACAATCAGCCCCTCAACCATCCCTGATGGTCCTCTTTGTCCTTTTCAGACAAGGCCTCCTGGTGTTTCCTCCATCTTGTTCCTCCTCCATGTGCTTCTTTTCATTTTGTGCATGTCGAGTTCTCCTGTCTCTCCTCTAACTCTGAGGCCCTTTTTCCTCCTCCTCCAAGCGAGGTGGCCCTTCCCCCTCTCCAAAAACAGGGTGATTACAGTTTGGGTCAATTCCAAACTTCCTCAGAGAAAACCACAATGAATGTCTCGTCGTAAAACTCCTCCGTGATCCGCTTCTCGTCCTCCCATTCTTTTGGGTGAAGTCCTCCCCTTCCTCCTGGGTGGAATCCTCTGGCTATCCTGCCCACAGGGTGGCCCCGATAAAAAATAAATCCAGATTGCGACTTCGGGCTCCACAACCCACTACACCATCATGGCTTCACACACCGGGCCGAATGATCATGATCGGCCTGGTCGCACACATGTGTCACATGTGCCTCTTTGATGGGAAGTCCTCACCTGGCCCCACCCACAAACAAGAGGTGTTTACCATAACATATTTCTCTGACTATCCTGTCTTTAAATTACATATGCTGCCTCCTCAGCGTCATGTGTAACAAACGACTTACTCTGACAGGTCCCTGTTACATCACATTCTAACCTACTCTAAACACTTGGATCATCCTACACTTAAAGTCTAGCTATGGATCTCCCCACCCCTTCCATGTAACAATTGTTTGAAATTTATTTTCATATTAATCTTCATTAGCATTAATGTGCACAAAAGTGGTCGTTAAATATCCTAATATAAATCAATGAATAGTCAAGAAAGCTACGGATAATGTCAAAGTATGTGACATAATCGGGTGTATGGATGACACGCTTGGCGTATGGACCATAATAGTAGTGTGCCATAATGGTAACGTGCTTAGTTAATGATGGTGTATTTTTGTTCAGAATGAGTGCGTGAGGTGAGACTACGGGCTCTACGAGTGCTCTTCTAGTTACACAATATAAACTACAGTGAAAAGGGCATCTTGACATTTGGAAGGGTGTTAAATGTTAAATGGAGGACATATTAATCGAAGGTAACTAGAAAAAGAAATATCACAGGGCTCTCATTTTTCTCACATTCTCTCATACTGACCTTTCTTGAACGCGAACCTTCACATCGATGCCGTTAATTTTTTCTGGAAGTTTCCACGAACAATTGAAACCGTGCTCACAAAAGGAATATCGGCAGGTGATGTTTACCTTCTTCAGAGCTGCACGAGGTTGGTGAAACAAGTACATGAAAATGGATTATATCTGACATGCTATCAGTTGTCGAAGATGAATTCTCAAGCTAAAAGGGAAGTACTTTGTTAAAAAAATTTGAGGATATTGTTCAAAAGTTTGACCATCAAGAAGTACTCATGCGTCATTCTCCAGGAAATCTATTTTCTTACCAGTAACACATCTCCGAAAACAACTTCTAAATATATCAACAAGGAAATGATCATCATCATCCTCATCATATACAGTGCCTCTTGTCAACGAGATACTTTACAAATTAAATGTAAACAAAAACACAAAATCAATGAATGAATAAAAGATCTAGAGATCCTGCCAAAGATTCTGAAGTTAAAGGAGAAAGGGGGTTAATAAGACCCCTCAGAAAAATAAATAAATAAGATAACACAACATTTAACTTGAATGTAACATAACATTTAACAATTATGATACTGCATACAAAATTCACAACATGTCTAATAGTTGGTTCAAGCAGATATTGGAAAAGTTGTTTGCCATGGATATAAAGACGATTACATGACATCCAGCACAGGACTATTAGACACACAGCTAAGGAGATTGTGGGAAGTGGCGTCACTTCCCAGGATACTCTGGATACCAGCAACGTCACAACAATGGCACCGCCTTTCTCACCACACTCAGCGGGGGATTTCCTAAGAAGGAATTTCCTCCTTCCCATGGATGCCAACCGATGGGGATTGTATGTGCCCTTTACCTTTTAAATGCTGAACGTCAATCGAGATGGCAGAGGGAGGGATCACGTACCATTTCCATGAACCAAATCACGCACGAACCATTTTTGACGTGTTTGGTATGACTCTGCAGGGATTCGAACCACCGAGTCGACCTCCCAGACTCGGAGCAGACGCTCTGACCATTACACTACCGAGTGTTGTTAGAAGTACTTAAATAGTACTTCATGGTGGGATAAATCATAATCTCACGAAATCCCTGTCTCAGAACTATCATTGACTTAAATAGTACTGCATCGGGAGATGCCTCAGATATCTCGTTATCCTGCCACTTACAAGTACTGTATTCATAGTATCCAACAAAAAGAGTTGGAATGTCAGAAACGTGATTGAAAATAAACTCCATTCACTCTTTCAGTTGTATTGTTTGCCTCCATATGGTACATCATTGCTTCTCGAGCTCAAAACCCCACAACATTTATCCAAAACTCGCAAAGTTGGTTGTACCATTTAGGCCACACAAAAATACTCTGCTTATCAGCAGAACCTGTTTGAGAATTTTCTAAACTTTAACACAGTATTCGAAACTATAATAGGAGCCATGCATCCGTCCATGCGTGTGTGCGAGTTCCAGACCCCTCTCTACCTTTCGACCCCTTGACACCCTGAAGATCCCTGAATACCCTAAGATCGTTTCAACCCTCAAGACCCTAAAGACTCCTTTGACCTTTATGATGCCAAAGACGCTTTCAGACCATAAATTCCCCCCTTAAGGCCCCTTTAGACCCGCAAGACTCTAATACCCATAAGACCCTTTAAAATCCATATGAACCCGAATACCCTTTAATACCCTTCATACCCCCAAGATCATTTCGGACCCTTAAGACCCCCTAGACCCCAAAATCATGAAGAACCTTTAAGACCCTTTTATAACCTGATTACCCTTAATACCCCTTAGTCCCATTAGACCCCTAAGATGCTTTAGACCCCCAATCATCTTTAAGATCCCCAAAACCCTTTAAGATCCCAAAAGACCCTTATGTCCCCAAGACCCTGAAAACCCTCAAGACTCAAATACCCTTAAAACCTTTTAAAACCTGAAGATCCTTAATATCTTGAAAACCGTTTAGACGCCCCCGCCCCCCAAGACCCTTTAGACTCTTTATAATGCAAAGATCCTTTAAAACCCTTGAGATCCTGGAGATCCTAAAGACCCCATTAGAACCCTTACACCCAAAGACCTTCTCTCTGAGGGCTTACTTCAGTAACAGGAGAGGGTCACCAGCCATAATCAAAAGGCCCCCAATGGTACGTCACCTCAGTACCAAAAGCTGAGAGGCTGCAAAATAAAATTAAGTAATTTTCTTTGTCGTTTTTGTCGGGTTCTGCTCATCTTCGTTGGGAGCACAGCGAAAAGGTCCACGTGGCAAAGAGAAAACGGAGTCCATGATTACAATTTCACCTCCATTATAATCAAAGGGGATATTTTTGTGATTTTATTATTACTAAACCTCAATAAATAAATTTTTGAAGATATCAGATTGAAATTTACACAGCTTATTTGTATGCATATGTAGTATGCTGGTATTGTTGCAGTTGTCGGGGTATGTAGATGGAGGAATTTGATGGGAAAGTTGGGATTGAATAGAGTTGTTTGGTCCTTGGACGTGTCGGAGACATCTCCATGTAATTAAGGAGGGAAACCGTGAGCTTCAGTGTTACATGTCACCGCATGGGGGGGGGGGGCGGTGTTAATTAGATAGGGATTAAGGCCAAGTTCCCCAGTATGTAAATGCCCCCTGTGACTTTTCCCTATGTTTTTTGGTATTACAAACTAGCAATGGACCCTTATGCCTGGTGTTGGCTTAATGGTTAGGGTGGTGGGCTTGGGATCCTTGGGTCTTGAGTTCAAATCCCACTCGGCTGTTGAATTAATACCAGGTGGGGTTGACTCTGCCCGTCATCCTTCTGAGGTCGGCAAAATGAGTGCCAACTTGCTGGTATCCTGTGTCTGAGTGGCGACCCGTCCAGGATTGCACCCAATAGCCAAGGAAACTGCTTCGGCAGCAATAACGCTCTGGACAGAGTATGGTCCCAATGGATGGATGGAATGGACCCTTACAACCGAGCTGCATGATCAAGTAGGAAGAATCCCCACCTCCAAGGGTGATGGTGGGCGAAGTCACGCCCCCGAGGTTGATGATTGATGGGCGTGACGTCAGAAGCGAGGCAAGTATGCCGAGCAGGCAAGCAAGCCACGTCCTGGGAGGAAGTGAGGTTTGGTGACGTCAGACGGAGTTCAGCGTAGGAACGCACGAGTGCAGATTGAGGGACGCACAGGCTTGAGAGAGAATGAAGCTAGGAGATGGCCTGTAAGAGCAGGGCTTTACGGCTGGCTTTCCTTCGACACATGAAGAAGACGGCACGATTCTCGTATTTGTGCTGAGGTGAATTGGCTCATGTACTGAGCAAGTTGCTGGCCTTGGCTCTTGGTTGGGTCGTGAAAGATGGACCCCGAGCCTCGTGTATATCACCGAAGGGAATGGCGCCATTCTGCAAAGAGCGTATCGGCAGGCACAATCGATGAAGAAGATGCACGACGGTCGGTGAGCCTTGGTGTTGAATACCGCTCATGAATTGCCTGACGAATGTTCCCGGTGAGAGAGAGAGTGGCTTGGCGTGTCGACACGTGCAAATCGAAGGGCCTCGATTCCACGTTCCATGAAGACCATCTTTGGACCAAGCTAAGTGCCAGAATAAAGGAAGAATTTTCTTTGATTTCGTTTACCCTTGTCTCGATTTAAGTCTGTATGTAGAGGCGCCTCAATTTAGACTTTAGGATTAATTTACCTCATGTATTATTATATTCTGATTATTGTTTCTTGTAAGTGGATGCTGTACATCCATCTGCGCGTGCCTGTGTGCGAGCTCCACCCATTGGTTGGATAATTTGTCTGATTCCACCTACAATTTGAAAACTACAGCTGGATAATTGGCAGTTGAGTGACCTCAAAAAATCATTGGTTGTTGAATTCAATGACCAAATGTGCAAATGCCGTTCAAATTTCAGGTCAATCAGATGAAAATTGACAAATTTTAGAAATTCGGTCTATGTTGACCTTTTGGCCAATGTTGACCTCAAAATAGTTGGTGGTTGAATTCAGTTACTTGATCTACAAATCCTCTTCAAATTTCTAGTCAATCAGATGAAAATTGAGGATTTCAGAAAATTGGCCAATGTTGACCTTTGACCTCAAAAGAGTGACCACGAAATCAGATGGTCATGTAGCATGTGGTGAAGTTTCAATTTCCTCCGCTGAACGGTTTTCGATGTACGCTCTTAACTAAATGCAGACACGTACGACGTACGACATACGTACGCACGCTACTGATCACAACCCTGATTTTTTTTTTGCTTTGTGAGCACAGGGTAACAACCTTTCCCGGGTGCGACACTTTGCTGCCCCTGTGCAGTGAACACAACATTTCCTCAGCTAAACGGCACTGACTTGTCCTCTCACTGGTGCTAACACCGGGATTTCCCCAAAATCCACACATTTTTCCCTGGAACCCACACGCCTCTTTCCCCACCATTCCTTGGACACTCGCATGAGTCTTTCCCTCGAGTCCAAAAGGGCTTTCTCTCTTTGCCACGTATGCTTTCCCCGATGCCCACACATGCTGTGGCAATTCCACCATCGCAGCACCTCATCATGCTCCCTCTCACTTTCCTGGCTGTTCACCATTGCAGACAGCACCTTCATATGCCGAGGCCGTCGTCGTTTTGGTTTTAGCTCCTGGGCCTGTTCTTGATTGCTGACATTCTTTTTTGAAACCTTTTTGTTGCTATTTCTCCCAAGCAGAGTGCTGATGTCCTTGGAGCACTCTGCATGTCACTCTTCTGTGTTTCTCCACCCATGACTTCCAGAGCAGGATGTGGTCTGTTCTTTCCCTTTGTCTCAAGCGGTGTTCCTCTTTCTTGTGTGATTTTATTTCTGGCTTTTCTGACCCTCCACACTTTGACTTTACAGGCAAAGTGTGGAAGGTTCCGAAATGCCAATCTGCACTCACCCATGCTATTTTCATGTACACTTTCTGAGAGCACTCAAATCACTCTCTTTCATCGTCAGATGTGACTCGGTCGCCATTCTATGTGAAATGATGCTCTTGGAAATGATCTCTGAAAATATGGGAGAAAAAAAATCTTACGATAATGCAGTTATCGCTTATGTGGGTATGTATAATTAAATGGATATATAGCTGAAATAGTGCCCCCTGGTAGTGTGTGCGTGCTCGCCGAGAAGTGAATGAGAAACTGAAACTATAATTCCAACGCACACAAAATAATTTGATTTGAAAGAAATTTTTGAAAAAATGCAACTATCACAGAGCAGGGTTTAAAAAATAAGCTGTTTGAGAAGAACAGTACTTAAGTGCTCATTGTAGATCTATAAACATTGGGACAATACCCCTGGGTGCTCACCTGGTAGTGCCTGGATAAGATAACTGGGGAACCACCGGTAGGCATCGATGACCCGCAAAATATGTAATGGAGAAGAAAGTAAATAGCTATGGATTTTTTTTTTTAATGCTTTGAACAAACTTTGGTACAACACGGGTGATAAAAGTTGTGGTCAAGTTTCATCAGAATTGCATCTGTAGTTTGTGAGTGGAAATGCAAATACCTATTTTGGGGGGTAATCCCCCCATAGGCCACCTTCGGGCCTATTTTTTTAATTGTTTTGATTTTAATTTTTTTACTGCTGTGAAATTGTTTTGGTACAAACTGGGTGGTGAAGGTTGCGGTCAACTTTCATCGAAACCATGTGTGTAGTTTCAGAGAAGAAGTTGCAAGTGTTTGTGGATGGAAGGATGATGCGCCATCCCATAAACTCCCCAAAACTACGCTCCAGGTGAGCTAATAATGCAAGTCAGTGAGTGTGTATCAATCGGTTGTGTGTCAGTGTGTCTCCTCCATAACTACAAAACCATGAAACCTTGCGGCCCGAAACTTTGCATGTATAGTAAGGCAACTCCACGGTATTGCATGGATGAAAATTGAGTGTTTGGATAAATTTAAACACTGGTTTTGAAGATAATTAACGACCCTATTTTAATTATCCTTTATCAAGACTCATCCTTGGTCACCTCGCTCACCCTCGCAAGGGTCTTAATTTGCTATTTTTGGTTATTTTTGGCCTGCTCAGCAATGCCTTGACTTGGAACAAGCCACAACATTTCTTCACGATAAAGTGCTCAAATTCTTGTTTTACTTTCCTCACTGATATCATAGATCTGTGACCTGCTACAGGTCTGTGACCTGTGACCTGCTACATAGATTCGAAGGTCAGGTCAGATTAGATCTTTGACTTGCCACAGGTACCATGTAAACCTGCAATAACCTGTTCCATGGTCGGGTTGTCGGCGACTAAACCGTCTCCCTCATCAGGTTTTCTGGTGAGGAGGGTGTTTGGATATGGACACCCAGCAGGATTAAAAACAAAACCTGCCAGAGGGCAGAGGAGCTCCTTGTGAGCCAACGGCCATTGATATCTAGTGCCCAACTGTGTCTGCGGACGTCCTCCTGCAGTTGGGTTACTTTTTTATTAGGAGGTTGGTGGGAGGATTTGCACTCCGGCCACCGTAAAACCCTTCATTCCGCAAAACACAAAAACGCAAAAAAATCTGAAAACCCACTCCGTGGGAGTACCTCCTGTGCAGCTTCCCTTCGCAGGGCAGCTCACCGGATGACGGGATTGGGGCAAAGCCTTCGGGACCCCCAATCTTTGATGAAAGGAGAGAAACCACGGGGTAACATTCCCGGGTCAGATTGCGGGAGAATGTGTTGGAGTGGTGCTGAGGTGTCGTCCACCAGACGGCGGTCTCCTTGGGTTAACCTGAGGCGGTCCCTTCGGGTGGGTGCCTGGAATGTCCTATCCCTAAGAGAGGATGATCAACTGTCTCTGTTATCATCTGAGCTCAAGCGTTTGGACATCGGTATTGCAGCACTCTCTGAGGTTCGGAGACCGGATTGCGGTGAGATAATGGTGCGTGGTTACACCTACTATTGGTCTGGTTGCTCTGATGGTTACCATACTCAAGGAGTTGCTGTTGCTGTGTCCAATAAGCTGACCCCAATGATAATTGGGGTAACACCAGTCAACGAGCGTATTATGAGACTAAGGATTCGTCACTCCTTAGGTGTCATTTCCCTGGTCTCTGTCTATGCTCCGACTGAAGCGAGTGACCTTACCGTGAAGGATGCATTCTACGCCATGCTCGAGTCTGTGGTTGATCAGTGCCCCAGACGAGATACATTTCTAGTCTTGGGGGATTTCAATGCATCGACTGGAACTGATAGGGATGGTTATGAGGTGTGTGTTGGTCCCCATGGGTCAGGAACTATGAACCAGAATAGCACTAAGTTCCTTGACTTTGCAAGAAGTCATGGACTTAGGGTGGCTGGTTCATGGTTTCAGCGCCCACAAGCTCATCGCTGGACTTGGTATTCCAACGCTGGCGGTGTGGCAAAGGAGATTGACCATGTCCTCGTTGACGGTCGCTGGAGGATGATCCAGAACAGCAAGGTCTCTCAAGGGACACTGGATACCATTGACCAGAGTCGCAGGGCCAGGGTGAATGGCAGAGCTGAGCTGTTCAGGGAGCTGAGGCATAAAACTGTACGTGCACTGAGGGTGGACAAGGAGGCCTATGTGCGAGGAATCTGTGAGGGAGTAGAGCATCACCTGTGGACAGTTGATTCTCGTCCCGCTTACAGGGGAATTCGCGCATTGCGTTCATCCAAGCCCATCCCTCGGAGCACTGCAGTGAGAGCAGAGAGTGGTAGGCTCTTGACAGAAGAGTCTGAAGTGAAGGCCCGCTGGGCCGGTTACTTTGAGCGGTTGTACCAGGCTGATCCCCCAGCTGTCGAGTTGGACGTCAAGGGTGTGACAATCCCTGTTGCTGACCCTCCAATCAACTGTGGTCCACCTTCGCTTGTGGAAACACGGGCTGCGGTGAACCAGTTGTAACGGGGTAAAGCTCCAGGGATTTGTGGCATCCATGCTGAACTTCTCAAGGCTAGTGGAAATGCTGCACTCGTGTCATTGCATGCAATTTTGTGCTCTGCCTGGAACACAGATGGATGCCTGGATGATGCAGTCATTTTTGCGGAGACTTTAGATATCCTTTTGGGGGCCCTCAAGGTGCTGAATGAGGAGTCGGAGCCGCTGGGATTACGGGTTTCTTGGGTCAAAACTAAGATCCAGGCTTTCACTAACATCTTGGATGCTGCTGTCCTGTCTGTGTCTGTTTGTGGTGAGGGTGTTGAGGTCGTGGAGAGATTCACTTACCTCGGCAGTGATATTCATGTCTCTGCTGGCTGCGAGTCAGAGGTCAATAGACGTCTGGGTCGGGCCTGGGGAGTCATGGATTCACTGGATCATGGGGTGTGGCGCTGTTGGTACCTGTGCGGGAGGACGAAAGTCCGAGTCTTCAGGTCCTTGGTGCTTCCAGTCTTGCTCTATGGATGCGAGACTTGGACTCTGACCAAGGATCTGAGACGGAGACTTAATTCCTTTGGTACCAGGTCTCTTCGGAGAATCCTTGGCTATCGCTGGTCAGATTTTGTATCCAATGAGCGGTTGCTGAGAGAGACTCGGATGAGATTTGTTACCTGCATGATCTGTGAGCGTCAGTTGCGGCTGTATGGACATGTGGCTCGTTTTCCTGACGCTGATCCTGCTCACCAGATTCTCTCAGCGAGGGAGTCTCGTGAGTGGAGGAGGCCAATGGGCTGGCTACGTGCCTCGTGGTTGCAGCAGGTTGACCAGCATCTCAAGGAGATGGGGATGGGCCTGGCATCTGCCTGGGGGAAGGCCAGACGGAGGCCCCTGGAGTACCGGCAGAAAGTGGACGCAGCGACGCGCTGTTCTGGCACATGCTCCCATACCTGACCTGACTGATATCATCCAATGCCTGATCTTCATACCAACGAATCGCTGAATACATCCCTTTTGTAAGTGCGATAGTTTTCAAATTAGGAATTTTGAGCGATTTCATGTGTTGTACGATGTGATTTTCCATGATCTACTCTCACAGACTAATTTAATATATAATAGAAATATAATTTCAATTTTGATGATCGGATCATGTGGACTAAATAACTGTCGAAATCTGGAGTGAAATCTGAAAATGTTAAGAAATTGGTGATGTTTTGGTTTTTGCGAATATGGTAATGGGACAATCAGCTTGCTATCACTTGCCAAGGCAGCTGTTCCTGATCAACCATTTAATTGGAGTTATTGCTGGAGTGCTTAAGCAACTTGGCTATTGCTCTCCAAGCTTCCATGGCGACACCGCAGCTCGGTTCTCCAAGGGGACATCTCCAGAGTTGGGAAGGCAAAATAAATTAGAGGATTTAATCGAGTTCAAGAGAGAATTGATAAATGTTTTCAGTGGCTACAAAATATGAACCAATGAATGCCAAGATAGCCGAGAGATATGCATGCTCACTGTAAGCTGTCTAGCCGAGGTCTGAACCTCCACCCAGCTCTAAACTGTCATTCCGGTGTTTCACAGGCTTGGTGATTCATCAATGTGTGTGCCGTCTCTTGGATGGATGTTAAACTCCCTCTGACCCCTCTCTCTCCCACCCCTTGCCTCCTCCCTATCTCCGCCCTCCCCCTCTTTCCCTTTCCCACCATCCCTCTCTCTCTCCTACCGACCCCTCCCCTCTCTTAATATTCCCGTCAGTGAAGCGACAGATTGTATTTGCTCATGAAAAATAAACTAAAAAGCAAGTTCATGGCAAACCTTTTCAACCAAGTCCCAAATGATGAGTTTTTTTAATTTAAAATATGACCTCATGCATAAAATATTCCAATAATTAATGGAACAGGGAGTGTTCTGACATAATACATCCTTGAATTAACCTTCTTCTCCATCTATAAATTCCCACAAATTTGAGATGATATATTATGCTGACGAAGCAGTGCAATGAAGGAGGATATTGATCGAGGTATCGGTGACATCACAGTGAACTGTGTGATGACATTCACAGGCAGATTGTGGGGAAAAATAAAACATCTTAAAATAAATCTGGTAAATTACCAAAAAGATATAAAAAACATTTCACGACCTTTGTTCATCTTATTTATACGCAGCACAAGGCTGTGGGGTAACATCGTTGGCTGAGGGTGCAGATGTGCCGCTGATACAACAATGCCCTCTATTGGTTAGGGCAGAAATTTGTAATTTGTTCATGGTGCCGGTGATAGCTCACCTATTCTTTGCAAAGGGCACTATGGGATCTTTAATGTCCACCAACGTATGCTGACAGATGAGACATCCGTTTAATATCCATCCGAGGGACGGCACACACATTGATGAATCACCTTGCCTGTGAAGCACCTGGATGACAGTTTATAGCTGAGTCAGGATTCAAATCCAGGCTAGACAGCTCAGTGGTGAGTGTGTGTACCTCGTCCTATCAGCCCACATTTGTACATCACAAATAAGTTTTAAAAAAAATTGTTGGCATTTTAAAACCACAATAATAGCTCCATAGTGAATTGTCATGAGAACACATGAGGTTTTTCAAAAGTATTTTTTGAATTTTCATACAACTTGTATAAGGTAAAAGAGAGTCAACACTTGGGGCGAGTTTTTCTTGAGTTAGTGCGTCGTATTTATTTCCAGCAAGTGTGCACTGAAGCGATATCACATACACAACAATACTGCAAAAACTCACCCTGGCTTGCAGAATGGGTAACAGATGGCATAAAGACCAAGAAGCCAAGTAGGAGGTTGGTAAGCTGAAAAAAAAACAGGAAAAATGCTTTAATAATTAGTCAGTAACATCTGTACTATTAAGTGTGTGTGTGTGTGTGTGTGTGTGTGTGTGTGTGTGTGTGTGTGTGTGTGTGTGTGTGTGTGTGTGTGTGTGTTTCCTCCATAACTCCAAAACTTATAAATCCTTGCAGCCTGAAACTTTGTATGCATTCCAAGAAAACTCCAAGGAAGTGCAAGAGTGAAAATTGTGTTTGGTTTAATTAAAACACCCCTTTTGAAGATAATTAACGGCCTTATTTAATTATATCCTTTATCAGGCATCCTCCGAGCATGGTGTTGGCGCAGTGGTTAGGGCAGCGGCTTGGGATCCAAAAGGTCCTGAGTTCAAGCCCCATTGGGCCACTGAATTAATACACCAGGGGGTTGACTCAGCCTGTCATCCTTCCGAGGTCGGCAAAATGAGTACCAGTATACTGGGTCGGTGTATACCCCGGTTAAAATAGGTGTACCATATCCCTGTGTCGTAAGAGGCGACCAGGGTTGCGTCAGGAAGGGCATCCGGCGTAAAACATGTGCCAAATCACTATGCGGATCATATAGATGATCCGCTGTGGCGACCCCAAACGGGAGCAGCCGAAATAAGAAGAAGAAGAAGAAGAAGAAGATCAGGCATCCTCCGCCAGAAATCGTTGCTGCCTGTTCCAAGTCAAGGCATGGTTGAGCAGGCCCAAAAACATGGCGGCTTCAGACCCCAGCGAGGTTACCCAGGAAACGCCTTAAGACATCCTTGAATTAACCTTCTTCTCCATTTCGAAATTCGCACAAATTTGAGATGATATATTATGCTGACGAAGCAGTGCAATGAAGGAGGATATTGATCGAGGTATCGGTGACATCACAGTGAACTGTGTGATGACATTCACAGGCAGATTGTGGGGAAACATAAAACATCTTAAAATAAATCTGGTAAATTACCAAAAAGATATAAAAAAAAACATTTCATTTCATCTTAAGGCGTTTCCTGGGTAACCTCGCTGGGGTCTGAAGCCGCCATGTTTTTTGGCCTGCTCAACCATGCCTTGACTTGGAACAGGCCGCAACGATTTCTTAACAATAAAGTTGTTGTTTTCACTTTCCTCACTCATATTATCGAATGCCTGTTCATCATAGCAACGAATCGTTGTGTACGTCGCATTTGCAAGTCCTCTAGTTTTCAAATTTAGGAGCTTGGAGCGATTCCGTGCATTATATGATACGATTTTCTATGATGTTCTCTCACGGACTAGTTAAAGTATATCATCAAAGTATTATTTCGGTTTTGAGGATCGGATATCGTCCGGACGAAATAAGTGTCGAAATCTGTTGTGAAATCTGATAATTTAAAGAAATAACGAGTCTTTTAACTAAGCTGATACACCTATTTACTTTCAGCAAGCAAGGCTATATTCTCTCCTTCATCATAGATACACAAGAAAATGTGAAATTTCCAAAGCATTAAACTTATCTTTTTCCACCGTTTGGAGAATTATATTGAGTAAACAAAAAAAATTTGCAACGTCCCAAAATTTCCCAGCTTCATTGAGCAATATGATTTAATGCATTCACTGCTGGACCTGTCCGCGCTCCCTGCCCGCAAGAGGGAATGCCTATCCATAACATCTGCCAGATCTGTGTGTATATTTTTGGAGATTTCGCAAGGTGCTCCACAGGGAATCAAAGCAAATCTGGTGAAAAACAGACGTTAAAAAAAAACAAGTGAAATCCTTCAATATAATACAGCATGTGTCGTGAAGCAAATGAGTGCACTGATGTTAAAATATGCAATTTATGCTTTTTCAGTTGAAAAACAATTAAAAAGCGTACTTAATATTTGAAATGTAAAAATCTTGTTATTATTGTGATAAGCATCTTTATATATAACAGAAGGAATGAAATCGTTCGATACAGCGTGGCAGGAGGCCGCAAAAGAATGATGGCATAAGAAGAACTTAGCTTTCAGCGTTCGGCGCGAAATGCCAGGGTGGGCGGAAAACACGTCTTTCGTTCGTTCGTACATGAGAGGGGAGCGTTTCTTGTTTTTTTTTTTTTCCCGTGAAGCAATTCATTCAATGTTTTTCACATATATAACACATTAATTTCACAAATTTCCATTGAAAAAAGGCAGTATTGTGTGAATCTAATGTGTAGTTCATGCGGAAACCGGCAAATTATTATTATTATTATTATTATTATTATTATTATGATTATTATTATTATTATATTGGCCGTCTCTTCGGATTTTTCCATCAGTTGTTGGCCCATGAATAGTCGGGTATTTCCGTCAATTGTTTCCGTCAGTTGTCGTCATTTCCGTCTAGGTTACGCACTGCCATCTAAAAGACGGCCGTCATTAGCTGTCACTTGAGGCGCATGGGGTGGGGGGGGGAGGAGGACACCGGAGACATGGTAGACACCCGGGACATTTCAACCTCGGTGCAATTGTATACCAGCGCACGCGCTGTAAAAGGTTTAAATGTTTGTGCAGACCCCAAACCGATGTACCACGTGACACGTCCACAGATGAGCAGGCAAGATGGAGGATTATCTGCATTGTTTATTTCATGGGCAATTGAACTTTGCGATGTCTCCAGGATTGTTCTGCATAAAGCTGCAACTCTTGTGGATAACGTCATTATTTGAACGAATTCATTTTATTTCATGAACTGCTGCATGCACTGTGAAGGCTGGCTTTAAATTTAAAGGGACACTATATGATATGCAGTGACAGCCTCGCCAATCATTCCTTATCAACCATTTAATGGGAGTGCTTGCTTGAGTGCTTAAGCCACTTGCCAAACGCCTCAGTCACTTGCGGTACCACGCTACGTCCTTCTGAGAGAATCGTTCACTCAGTTCGGATGCTTTTGGCCGTCACATCATTCAGAGCGAGTGGTTCCTGCTCCACCACCCTGAGCGAGTGGTTCATGCTCCGTTGCCCTGAGCGAGTGGTTCGTGCTCCGTCACCCTGAGCGAGTTGTTGTGAAATATCACCCGATTTCCAAGCAGTTTGCCGTATTACCGAGCCAAATTTTTTTCTCTACCCATCACATGTAGCTGTTTAGAAAGATTAATGTTCGTGAACATATTCCTGAAACATCTAAATAAATGCAACGTTGTTTTTGAGTGAAATGTACTCAGTTGTTTAGCAGGCAAGCTACTTTTGGGTCGTTGCAGATATCAAGTGTGCGTGTGCGTGCGTGCGTGTGTTTCAGAAAGCATATATCTGTCTCTCTCTGTCTGTCTGTTTCTCTCTCTGTCCCATCCTTGCTCTACTTCCTCCCAATACAGTGCAGCACCCTCCTCCCACAATTCTCTCACTCCCCCCCCCACGTCTCTCTCTCTGTCTGTCTCTGGACATATCCAGATGGTAGTTGTATCCAGATGGGAGTCTGTCTCCGGACTTGTCAGAGTGGTGTTTGTCTCTGGCTAGTTTGGCTCCAGACGCGTCCGGGTGATAATTAATGCTCCACGGCACGTCTGCCTTCCTTTCCTCTCACCTCACAGTGTCTTCCCTTCCCCAACCCCTCCTCGCACTCCCTACCTCCTCTCTTCTCTCTCCCCAATCTTCTCCCCCCATTAGTATTACCGTCAGCAAAGCGATTGGTGGTATTTGCTCATAAATAAATAAAACGCAAGCACATCATTTATTTGCAATGTAATGTACGTTTGGCACAAGTGAAGAACTTGGTATTCGACATTGAAGATGCATGAAAAAGCAGAAAATTTTCGATACGAAGTTATGCTTTATCACCCCGCACACACGAAGCGAAAAGCAGGGTGAAGCATTTGGTTCGATCCTGTCCACAAACTTCAGTTTATGATCGAGGAACAACTTCATTTCAACTGAATGTTACATATTGAACACGATTTGGAACATGAATCGGAAAACTAACCTGTAGTTTAACATTACTTTGGCTCTGAATTCGTCCCCATCTCACATCCACATAGAGGAGTGAGATAATTGTTTAATTGCCTGTCTGGCAGTCAAACAAAATTGAAAATCATTCCAAACAGGAAACGTACTGTTTTTAAGGATGTCATAAAGGACACAAACAACAAGCACGAATAACTAAAGTAACGTGTGAGACACTGCAAGCTTGGTGTTGGCTTAGCAATTATAGTGACTGGCTTGGGACCTTACAATCCTGAGTTTGAGCCCCTGTTGACCGTTGAATTGACACCAGGTGTGGTTGACTCAGCCTGTCATCTTGCCAAGGTTTGTGAAATGAGTGCCAGTGTACTGGGGTAATAACTATTCAGGGTAACCTGCTTTGGAGTGGCTACCCGTCCAGGACTCTCTACTCCTTGCCAATTAAACTGCCTCCGCAGCCCTTTGTGCCTTTACAGCACGAAAGGAATGGTATTTATTTTTTAGCTCGTCTGTTCGAAGAACAGAGAGCTATAACGATACCCCCGGCGTGAGCGTCAGCGTGAAAATGTTAAAGTTTTTGGTGCAAGTTATTTAGAAGCTTGCCATTCATTTAATATGTGCACTCGGATGCTGATATTTGGCATGGAGGTTCCTTTGGGGTATATTATTATTGATGTAGTGAAGTTGAAATAAAAAAATAATTTCAAATATTTTTAAAATTTTTGACCTGTTTTGAACTTAACTTTTTTGTAGCACATCAACGTTAAAGTTTTTTTCCTTTCCAATGTTTTTATCGACTACACTATTTTTTACTAATTACAATATACAAATACATATATTGCTTTAAAATTATTTGGATCAGACTTCACTGCAATGCTTTATAAAAAAATATTATGAGACGAGTCTTTTAAAAACGATAAATGTATAAACAGGCGAGCATTGGGTGGCTTTGACACCAACTCTCTGGTTATAAGACTGCATTAATGGCAGTAAACTTCGGTAATTGGTTAATATGACCTTAAAAATAATTGTTTTATTTCAATTGAATTATATACTTGAACACTGCATGGGAGTGAGGTCTTCTATGAACTTTCTAATTTATTCTAACTTTTGGTCTGAATAAAACTAATTTGATCGATTTGTTTGAGGGTATGTTTGGCTTTGCTGCTCATTCCAAGTTACTCTGACTTGAATCCCATGTAGACCATACCAGATGAGTGGGGGGTGGGGGGGGGGGAGGCGACTCCCTCTCTTGAAGTCATAAGTGAGCCAGTGGGTTTTTCTGAGAACTCAATAGTGATGCGGTTATTCTCCTCAGACTCACTCAGATTCCAGAAACCTGCTATTGACATCACTAATACCACTGTCTTGGAATCCTCCACTGCGATATGACATCATGGCGCTCACTTCTATACTATACCTGTTTAGGAAGTATGATGAGAAAAGGGACCATTATGTGTGCAGTTACCCTGTGAGCACTGAGAGAGTGGGCTTTCTACTTCAAGGTTATTTTGAAAGTAAGGATGCAATCTTTTGGAAAAGCAAGCCACCTTCATCACCACAGCCAGGGAAAATGAGTATGCAGTTTAGGTAATTGCAAGTGATGGGAAAATTCATAGTAATTACATTCTCAATTGGAGACTTCAACGGAAAGCAGTTGTATTTTACAATATCACACAAATCCCTTGCAGTATCAGGGTGAGGGATGTGATTTGCAAGACCAGAGGTGAATGATATGCGGTGCACAATACAGTAAAGCCAGTTTTTACAAGGATTTAAGGTACAGGAGGAGGCCATTCGGCCCATCATGCCTGCGCTACACCAATACCAGATTTAATTAATCCGTCGATACCCCTTCCCTTCGTATGCAGCCTTTTGGCTGCTACATTGGTACTCATTTTGCCGAAGGATGACGGGCTGAGTCAACCCCTTGGTGTTCATTCAGCAGCCAACGGGGCTTGAACTCAGGACCGTAGGATCCCAAGCCACTATCCTAACCGCTAAGCCAAAACCAGGTTCAAACTTTAGTTGTCACAAACTTTATTTAAAATGACAAAACACACCTCAGTAAAGAGACTTCTGCAATCCAAACTGATAACCCTTACTTACCACCAAGCATTTTGGAGCACAGGATGTTTTTCCCATTTCCAAGAGGCACTGCAGACAAAATATCGGTCACCATTCAATCCATCCTGGTAAACAGGATGATGAAAAGTACATTTGATAAGGCAGGAAAAATAGGAAGGACATTTGGTGCCAGATTTTTACAACTGCCCTCAGCATCCCGGCTTGATGCAACAAATTTGGCCCACCACTGGTTGCATCATGTTACGATCATAAACACTCCTGACGTGTATCTCTCTCAAACTTACAAAGTGAACAGCATTACATCATCAGCAACACATGTAAAACTCTACTTTCTCACAAGAAGACAACAACACAAATCTCACTGGATCCACAACGAAACTAGAGCGGTACTCGGTAGAGCGCATACCTCCACCAGGCTGAACAGTTTACGTTTAGTGTAACACTGATAGGCCGGATCTGCATCCAGACATTAACCAAAATCAAATTGGCTTGTTCTCGTCGCCAAACCAACTCATCCACCAAGTTTCGTCATAGCTCATCCTCAACGTTTTGAGATATCGTGTTATATATCGTTTTTAGTCCAACCACTCAAATGGTGAAGAATAATTTACAAAATTATCAGATTCGGATCCTGATCACAGACAAACAGACAGACAAACAAGTGTGAAAACATAACCTCCACCAACCTTCGGTGGTGGAGGATCAGAAATTATTGTGTCCGGATCTTCAAAATCGAATCAATTCGGCCTTGTTACACACCCAACCTGTCCACCAAGTTTCGTCCGAATGCGTCCGCAACTTTTTTGAGATATCCTGCTCACAAACAGACAGGCAAACTGGGGTGAAAACAAAACCTTCACCCACCTTCGGTCACAGAGGTAACAATCTGAAGGTACCATGGTATAATACTGCAATGTGAAATCGAAGCCACTTTGGAGAAATCCTTTAACATGAAATCGTAAGAATCTCACCTGATGCTTGGAAGTTCAGACTCAGTTTGAATCCAAACTGCTTTGTCAAAGGTTTCGTCAGATGTCAAACGTGTACCTATGAACCTACAACAGACTCAGAGAACAACTCGATCTAGCTCGTATTAGAAAAGATTTATTCATGAAAGGCTTTCAACACCAATGAGACGAGCAAATGTGTTTGGGTTTGGACTGAGAAAGGAAGTGGTGAGGAACCTTTGAGTTGACAAGTTCAATCCTTCTCTGTCCCTCCCATTTTCCGAGTGCAAGGTTTCTACCACCGCCCTCAGCATCCCAGTTTGACGCAACTACTCCGGCCCACTGGTTTGCTTATTCCTGAAATGAAGCTGTGATGCTGATGCACATTATTACACAGGAATGGGAAATTTGATAATGGTGCTGGGACTGCTGGCACATAACACATCATGAAACTTCATCATGGTGTTGGAGCTTTGGAACTTTAACACCTACTAGGGAATGCTAGCATGTGCAACAACCTGTTTAATGTTACCTCTGAAGGACTGCACCCTCATCCGTGCAATTCCCTGCTTGATGACGGCTTATAACCTGACTGGGAGTCAAACCATAATCTGGGCATATTTCTGTGGTTTTTCAATCACATAGATTTGTCAGTTGGTCCTTTGACTACTGTAACACCATAAATATTGCATCTCATATGTTTTTATCTGTCAAGACATAGTTTCACTATCCAATACATTCCCCATCCATCCATTGGGGACTATATTCTGTGCAGAGCGTTGGTGCTACCGAAGCAGTCTCCTTGGCTATTGGGTACAATCCTGGACGTGCAGCCACCGCGACACAGGATACCAGCAAGCTGGCACTCATTTTTGCCGACCTCGGAAGGATGACAGGGAGAGTCAACCCCACCTGGTATTAATTCAACAGCCGAGTGGGGTTTGAACTCAGGATCCTGGGATCCCAAGCTCACCACCCTAACCATTAAGCCAACACCAGGCAGATACATTCCCCCACTCCCCCCCCCCCCAATTCCCTCAGTGGTGCCAAAATTAAGTCACCTTGTCCAAATTTGCCCATAGTTTGTAAAATCTATGTTGTGCTCCATATATATATATATATATATATATATATATATATATATATATATATATATATATATATATATATATATATATATATATATATATATATATATATATATATGGAAATATATCTATATCTCTGTATATTGTATGTAAATATATATATATATATATATATATATATATATATATATATATATATATATATATATATATATATTTTCCTTCCTTAATTTGAGCAACAAGAAAAGGTTTAAAGGGACAAAACAGTGTTTTAAAACTTGAAACTTTATCTTAAACATTTGAATACACTATGCTATCCTGTCAACGTAGTACTGTAGTTATTACTGAAATAAGCAAAGATAACTTTTTCTCTTCACCTACTTGGAGAAAAGCTGTATAAAAGGAAAGTTGTGCTGTTTAATTTACAGAAAGATCTCACATTTGAGTACATGGATTAGGATATACATGTGATATCATACGAAGCAACCATCGACCAATATATTATGCCATCAGTTCAAAGTGAGCGATATATTAACTATACACTGAAAGTTAAAATAATAAACTCGAACAAAGCTGTATCGTCACTGGGGTCACAAATCTGACAAGTGTGAAAAAGTCTATCAGTAATAAATCGTGCATAAAAACTTTTAAAATCCCATGCTTGAGGAAAGGGGTAACTGGGGAACTTTGACCCTAATTTACGTTGAATAACCTGACTTGGCTATGCACAATAGAAATGGGAATTCCAGGAAAAATATAATGATCCCATCTCCAACCTTCCCCCTCACAATTCTCAGCAGGGCTATATCCTTCTTATGACGTCCTAGGCTTATATAACAGTATACAAAGCATTCATCCGGATGTCATGGAAAATGGTCTCACAGTGGAACTGGTGCTGCTTCCCATCCCCTCCCTCACCTCCCTCCACCCATCCCTTCTTGAGGTCCTGTAATCCAAGGTCCTCCGTATCATTAGACTCTCCCATCAGGACGTCGAGTCTCAGGGTCGACTTCTTGAGCACAATTGGCAGTTGGTGGCCAAGCAGTTTTAACCAGCTTTATTCTGGTTTTGTTCCTCCTGCACTCATCTGTCCACCAAGCCTCTGCCACTCCAGATTGCCATAAACGCTTTCCTTGTTACCCTCCCCAAGACCAAAACTTAATGCTTATATCTGGTCTTTCATACCCCACAATTCTCGTGCTGCCCAGGTCACCTTATGATCTCCCCATTTTCACTACTGAGCTTTACCAACACCTAGCCTGGTGTGTTGGCGCAGTGGTTAGGGCAGCGGCTTGGGATCCAAAAGGTCCTGAGTTCAAGCCCCGTTGGGCCACTGAATTAATACACCAGGGGGTTGACTCAGCCTGTCATCCTTCTGAGGTCGGCGAAATGAGTACCAGTATACTGGGCCGGTGTATACCCCGGTTAAAATAGGTGTACCATATCCCTGTGTCGTAAGAGGCGACCAGGGTTGCGTCAGGAAGGGCATCCGGCGTAAAACATGTGCCAAATCACTATGCGGATCGGATGATCCGCTGTGGCGACCCCTAACGGGAGCAGCCGAAAGGAGAAGAAGAAGAAGCTTTACCAACACCTGCTGAGACCCTGTAATCATCTTTCTCCTCCAACTTACTCTCGTGCTGCATCCGTTTATTGTCATCCCATCATTCTCCCTTTGCCCCTCTCTCTTAGTTGTGCTCTTCCATGAGCCTAGATACCTGCATATAAAACAAGGATGCAATTCCACATCAAGGACACAGCCGCTCAGCTCACCATAAACATGGGAATTGTACATCACATTTAAATACCTAATTGAATTAATGAAGAAATAAATGAATAAATAAATGTTGAAGAAAGGGAAAAGGGATAGAAATAAATAATTAAAGGTGGTATGTTGGCAGTGGTGATGATAAAGTGTATATAAATAAATAAATGAGTCAAAGTTGCATGTTTGTAATGGAGAATGTAAATTGTGCACAAATAAATAAATAATTCAAGGTGGTAAGCAGGTAACTGTGATGTTAAAATGTATAAAAAGAAATAAATAATTCAAGGTGGTAAGCAGGTAACTGTGATGTTAAAATGTATAAAAAGAAATAAATAATTCAAGGTGGTAAGCAGGTAACTGTGATGTTAAAATGTATAAAAAGAAATAAATAATTCAAGATGGTAAGCAGGTAACTGTGATGTTAAAATGTATAAAAAGAAATAAATAATTCAAGGTGGTAAGCAGGTAACTGTGATGTTAAAATGTATAAAAAGAAATAAATAATTCAAGATGGTAAGCAGGTAACTGTGATGTTAAAATGTATAAAAAGAAATAAATAATTCAAGGTGGTAAGCAGGTAACTGTGATGTTAAAATGTATAAAAAGAAATAAATAATTCAAGGTGGTAAGCAGGTAACTGTGATGTTAAAATGTATAAAAAGAAATAAATAATTCAAGATGGTAAGCAGGTAACTCTGATGTTAAAATGTATAAAAATAAATAAGTAATTCAAGATGGTAAGCAGGTAACTGTGATGTTAAAATGTATAAAAAGAAATAAATAATTCAAGATGGTAAGCAGGTAACTGTGATGTTAAAATGTATAAAAAGAAATAAATAATTCAAGGTGGTAAGCAGGTAACTGTGATGTTAAAATGTATAAAAAGAAATAAATAATTCAAGATGGTAAGCAGGTAACTGTGATGTTAAAATGTATAAAAAGAAATAAATAATTCAAGGTGGTAAGCAGGTAACTGTGATGTTAAAATGTATAAAAAGAAATAAATAATTCAAGATGGTAAGCAGGTAACTGTGATGTTAAAATGTATAAAAAGAAATAAATAATTCAAGGTGGTAAGCAGGTAACTGTGATGTTAAAATGTATAAAAAGAAATAAATAATTCAAGGTGGTAAGCAGGTAACTGTGATGTTAAAATGTATAAAAAGAAATAAATAATTCAAGATGGTAAGCAGGTAACTCTGATGTTAAAATGTATAAAAATAAATAAGTAATTCAAGATGGTAAGCAGGTAACTGTGATGTTAAAATGTATAAAAAGAAATAAATAATTTGAAGTAACATGTTGGCAATGGTGATGGAAAAGTGTATGTAAATAAATAAATTATTCAAAGTTGTGTGTTGGTGTTGTATATGGTAAAGTATATATAAATAAATAATTCAAGGTGGTAAGCAGGTAACTCTGATGTTGAAATGTATAAAAATAAATAAGTAATTCAAGATGGTAAGCAGGTAACTGTGATGTTAAAATGTATAAAAAGAAATACATAATTTGAAGTGACATGTTGGCAATGGTGATGGAAAAGTGTATGTAAATAAATAAATTATTCAAAGTTGTGTGTTGGCGTTGGATATGGTAAAGTATATATAAATAAATAATTCAAGGTGGTAAGCAGGTAACTCTGATGTTAAAATGTATAAAATGAATAAATAATTCATGGTGGTAAGCAGGTAACTCTGATGTTAAAATGTATAAAAATAAATAAGTAATTTGAAGTGACATGTTGGCAATGGTGATGGAAAAGTGTATGTAAATAAATAAATTATTCAAAGTTGTGTGTTGGTGTTGGATATGGTAAAGTATATATAAATAAATAATTCAAGGTGGTAAAGCAGGTAACTCTGATGTTAAAATGTATAAAAATAAATAAATAATTCAAGGTGGTAAGCAGGTAACTCTGATGTTAAAATGTATAAAAATAAATAAATAATTCAAGGTGGTAAGCAGGTAACTCTGATGTTAAAATGTATAAAATGAATAAATAATTCATGGTGGTAAGCAGGTAACTCTGATGTTAAAATGTATAAAAATAAATAAGTAATTTGAAGTGACATGTTGGCAATGGTGATGGAAAAGTGTATGTAAATAAATAAATTATTCAAAGTTGTGTGTTGGTGTTGGATATCGTAAAGTATATATAAATAAATAATTCAAGGTGGTAAGCAGGTAACTCTGATGTTAAAATGTATAAAAATAAATAAATAATTCAAGGTAGTAAGCAGGTAACTCTGATGTTAAAATGTATAAAATGAATAAATAATTCATGGTGGTAAGCAGGTAACTCTGATGTTAAAATGTATAAAAAGAAATAAATAATTTGAAGTGACATGTTGGCAATGGTGATGGAAAAGTGTATGTAAATAAATAAATTATTCAAAGTTGTGTGTTGGTGTTGGATATGGTAAAGTATATATAAATAAATAAATAATCCAAGTGTGCATGTTGGCAGTGGAGATGATAAAATGTATGCATATCAATAAAAAAGTATATAATTCAAATTTGTGTTGATACTGAAATGGTAATGTGTATAATTATCTTCTCGACTAATAAAATGGCAGTGTGTGTGTTTGCGTGCGTGTGTGTGTATATGTATATGTGTGTGTGTGTGTGTGTGTGTGTGTGTGTGTGTGTGTGTGTGTGTGTGTGTGTGTGTTTGCGTGCGTGTGTGTGTCGTTAATTGGTATCGACATATGGGGTTTCAGAATGTGGAATGGAGTCCCCCCAAGGTGGGCTCAAAGTATCCACCTTCATTTAGGTAAGGGGTCACGATTCATGGACCAAGCTGTGAAGTTTTCTGTTCTCAAAGTTTTGTTCCGAGGGCTCTCTTCAGGATCGTTACTAATTCCCAGACGGCTTCCAACTGTAGTTTGTTTGTAGTGATGTTCCCAGGGATGGTTTTTAATATCTCTGTGAGGTTCTTCTTCATCGTGCCCGTGAGGTTCTTTGTCATCATTCCCGTAGCTCCAACTATCACTGGGACAACTTTGGCATTCTTCAGCTTCCAGGATCTTTTCACTTCATGCTTGAGGTCTCGGTATTTGGTCATTTTCTTGATTTCTGCATGGTTAGTCAAAAATCACTGCTATTAACACTTCATTTAGCAATGCCTTCTTCTCCTTTTTTGTACCTAATTATGATATCTGGCCACAATGCTTTATTTTCGATGTTCACGCACGATGGGGTCATAAGGTCATACGTGAGATGTACTTCAATGTTTTCAGTGATTGCTTTTGGTTCATTTTCCCACAAATTTTCTAGAATTGGAATATCAAAGTTTTTGCAGATGTGCAAGCACATTACTTTACAAACTCTGTTGTGGCGTCATGTGTACAGCTGTTCTGACATGAGTTTTTTTCGGGTTTGGCAATTAAGTGTCACAAATCATTCTCTTTGCTAACCCCACCTCCACCCTTCACCTTTCTTTTTGTTTTTCCTTTTCCACCCCCCCCCCACCTTTCTCTCGTGGAGAGATTCACTTACCTTGGCAGTGATATTCATGTCTCTGCTGGCTGTGTCAGAGGTCAATAGACGTCTGGGTCAGGCCTGGGGAGTCATGGATTCACTGGATAATGGGGTGTGACGCTGCCGGTACCTGTGCTGGAGGACGAAAATCCGAGTCTTCAGGTCCTTGGTGCTTCCAGTCTTGCTCTATGGATATGAGACTTGGACTCTGACCAAGGATCTGAGATGGAGACTTAATTCCTTTGGTACCAGGTCTCTTCAGAGAATCCTTGGCTATCGCTGGTCAGACTTTGTGTCCAACGAGCGGTTGCTGGGAGAGACTCAAATGAGATTTGTTACCTGCATAGTCCGTGAGCATCAGCTGCGGCTGTATGGACATGTGACTCATTTTCCTGACGCTGATCCTGCTCACCAGATTCTCTCAACGAGGGAGTCTTGTGAGTGGAGGAGCCAATGGGCCGACCACATGCCTCGTGGTTGCAGCAGATTGATCGGCATCTCAAGGAGATGGGGATGGGTCAGGCATCTGCCTGGGGGATGGCCAGATGGAGGCCCCTGGAGTACCGGCGGGTAGTGGACGCAGCGACGCGCTGCTCTGGCGCATGCTCCCATACCTGACCTGATCTGACATTTCTCTCGCAGTGAATAGCAATGTTTGGTGAGGTGTCACTCTCACCTCCCCACTAGCTTCCCCTTTTTCATCTTCTCCCCCCCCACCCCTTTATTGTCCCTGTCAGCGAAGCGACGGGTTGTATTTGCACGTAAATATATTGATGCCCAAAAGTATAAACAACCCTGTACTCTCCTATTAAAGAAAGTTTTCTCTTGTAATTTTTTTTAATTACCAAAATTGGGAAATAAAATCATGTGCCCAATGCATTTTTGCTCTGATCCCAAAATCATTTGGCATGCCTCTTGCCCGATTGTCATTGCACCCATGTGCTGAATACGAAAGAACAAATGTGTCCAGTCATTTACGAGTAGAGGCATCGGCCAGACAGATGGATGGATAGGACCCAAAATATAGCCACCAATTGGGCTAACAGCCAGTTAAGGGATAAAAAGAATACTTAACCATAATTTTGACCTTGTGATATAAAAGTACTCTATTTCTGGAGATATTGGGATTAAATGAGCAATGATGGAGTAATATTGGCATCATTGACAAGTGCAGTACTTATATACTCTCTGCCATAAAATAACTGGCCATGTATACTTGATGATGTATTTGGTTGCAGCATTCATTCCAAGTGCCTTTTTGGCACAAGGGATGTGAAGAACACCTGATTGAAAGTTTCTACATAACGCAGTTGTCTCATGCAATAATCATTCAAAACGTGCAACTCATGCACCATAAGGTTTTTAGAGGTGACACAAAGCATTCTAAACAAATTTGAAACGGTCTTTCCAAGCCACAAGCATGAGGATCATCCAAAAAGAAACACTGATTACATTCTTTAACAATCCATCACAATGCCCTGACTGTCAGAAAATGAGAGGAATTAAATAATTGGACACCTTCAAGCATGATCTTGCAATACCCATGCTGCAAGGCTCTTTAATGTGAGAAGAGCTCAGAAGATGTTATCAAGGCACTGGATCAACAAAAGATGTGCCAAGAAGTGGATGTCTCAGGATAACGACTCCTGCTCAGGCCGATACATTTGCACGACCCATCTAAACAATCGGTTTCAAACTTACCAGAGAACTGCAAACACACTTCCAGGACTTAGATGCAGTGATTGCTGCCGGAGGTGGACATACCCGGTATTGAGATTGTCACTTCAATGTTGGATCTCTATGTGAAAACATTCACCACAATGCAGCATTAAGTGATTAGGTCACATATAAAATGGACATGTAATTATTAAGCATTTATCTCTGTCAGAGGTCTGCACGTCATCTGTTCCATGATGTCACGTAAATAAATCGCATTAACAATTACATGTTCAGTTGTTTTTTTTATGGCAGAGAGTACACGGCATTAATTTGATCGTAAAGTGGCAGCTCAACAGATACTCGGAGACACCCCAAAAAATATGGAGTAACTTCCCGAGACTACAAATCCAATGGGACAACTTGATCTGGGGGCTACAGGAATGGTTAAATCGCAGATCATTGTGCACCAGGACAAGCCTAGCAACAACATCTCTCAATCTCTACTTATCAAGCTGTATGTATGTGTCTGCATGTATGTGTGGAGTAAACTCAGACATTGTCTGACAAAGGCACGTGTAGTAAGTACTTCGACAAAAGAGGCTCAGATTAGGCAAAGTCATGGGAACAATTATTTTTCCAAGGTTTAACCCCCTCCCCATACGGACAGGTGGTTTTTGGGGGGATTTATATTGGTTTTAAGTTTTCAAGCACCTCCATAACAACTCAACACATCCCCATGAGATGTCTTGTATGAAAGATATTGACAGGAAGGACAAAAAAAAATCCTAGGAGGGTAGGGGAGTGGGGGGAGGAGTGGGTCACCCTTATAGTGGGAACTTCTTTTGACCCCTCGGTGAAAACTTCTTAAACCTGGGAATGATAGACATGGGAATGACAGACATGAGAATATTTTTTATGGAAAAGGGGGGGGGGCAGGGAGGGGGCTCTCTCTGGAGGATCTGAAAGAGAACGTGGTATCTAATATATTATTACGGCTGTGGAAATTCGCAAACCACCATTCAGGGCCTGTAGGTGAGATATCTCTAAGTACATGTGTAGTTAGCCCCAAACCCGTTGTATAGAGGGAATTTATGTGATTCATTCGGGCTGCGACGCTTTGAGATAGCCGTTTATCTGTTCTATCTTTATTTTAAACCAACCACGTCTCAACCGCCATCACACAACAACCACCAACCACAATGCCGCTTCACAACAACCACAACCATACCTGCCTCTCAACAACCACGCCATCCTCACCACTCCGCCAGCAACCGTCAACATCTCCACGAACACAAAAGGGGAACAACAACAACTCCCACCCCGATTTCCCTGGTAAACAAGAATGATGGTTGGAACTCAACTCCCACCCCGATTTCTCTGGTAAACAAGAATGACGGTTGGAACTCA
The DNA here is from genome assembly GCF_056783735.1 of Eptatretus burgeri. Lineage (NCBI taxonomy): Eukaryota > Metazoa > Chordata > Myxini > Myxiniformes > Myxinidae > Eptatretus > Eptatretus burgeri. The sequence continues at coordinate 86,447,033 of NC_140971.1, forward strand.
ACTTCTGCTGCCGCGAAGGGAGGGGTGGGGTGCCGGGGAAATAAAAGGGCGCACGGAGACACCGCTGAAGAGGTCAGGTCAGGGCGGTCAGTGAGAGTGTCAGTGTCAGTCGGCGGTTCATGGTCTTCTGCCCGTCTGGGTCTTGGAGAAGCGGTCCGTAGAGCCACCTGCTCCTTGGAGCTTGCAGTCGGTGGAGAGTCCGGACATCGCGGAGGGGATGCGGACTGGAGGCATCGCTCTGCCAGCTGTGTCGCGCGGACCTGCGCGTTCGTACAAGGAGCGCCAGAGAGAGCTCGCCCACCATCGCACCGCGAGGGTGCAGGTAACCTGCAACGGTCTCGTGGGAATCGTACGGTCTGCCAAGTCCCACGCCATAAAGGCCCACGGGCCCCGTCTGCCCCCTTGTCTATGAGGGTGGCTTCTTTCCTTTGCTTTTGAGTAAATGTGTGTTGGCGCCATCTGTAAAGTAGAACTGTATAAGTGTTGCCGTGTGTACGCGTATTCGGTTTAACTCTTGCTTTCGCTTTATATGTGCATTTTGATTATTGTGGCTGTATATACGTGCTTTCCGTGTGCCGCGGAATAAATGTGCATTGTGTTGAACTGTTTTCCCGTTTCGCTTCATCTCCCTCCTTTTAATTGACCCTCCATCCTGCTTCACGTAAACGGTTCGTTGTGGGCTTAATATGCCCGATAATGAATCGGAACCGTCGAGGCCGACGATAACACTGCTCGGTTATCACTGTAGCACGGAACGGACCGCTTAAGCGGTTAGTGTCTGGAGTCGCCCTGTGGCGTGGTGCGATCGCCCGGTCGACCATTCGTGCAGGTACTTAGGTAATCGAATTTGGCGAGCAACCCTATCCTGCGCAGGTGGGCAATTGGCACGATCGTGGTGAGGTTAAACCCCCACCCGTGACCAGCTCCCGGCGTTGGTCCGAGAGGGTCACGACTGAATTGTCCGTCCGGTGGGCGACGTGCCGCGATTCGAGTCACATGGCCGTCCGCACGCCGGCGGGTGCGAATTCGCAACAATATAAAGCTCTTTCTAACCACTCACTGACATTAATATTTGGTACCTTCCAGGTGATGTAGAAAGCTGAAATTTTACGTAACAACAGAAATAAAAGCTCACACACAGGAAAAAAAATCACAAAACCATCGGAAAGTATCCATAAATGAAAATATAAATAAATGAAAATAAATAAATGCAGGTGAGCGACCCAAGACAAAATGGGGAAGCACGGTAATTTCATGTGCTGATGGACATCGAAGACTATATCCCAGGAAAAATCACAGAACCATCAGAAAGCATCCCTAAATGAAATTATAAATAAATGGAAAAAAATAAATCCAGGTGAGCGTCCCGAGACGATGGGGAAGTACGGTTCGTTATTGCTTACAATGTGTAAGCATACCCTGCTCGTTTGTGGATAGAATTAGTTTAAAACGTTTATAAAAAGCAACGGCAGCAAATATAGAAGAGATATCACCTGCTGCTCATTTTAATAATGGAGGATTTTCACCACGCAACACGAGGAGCTTGGAGAAGAATGTATCATATCCTAACATCTAAAATGGGTTATCAAAAAAGAGCAATGTTGAACGTGGTCTACCAATTTGAAATTTATTATTCAACTCGATAATAATAAGAAAAGTTAATAATCAACTGACTCATTAATTAAACCTGCAAATTCAGACCTGAATGCTTGAATAACATCATCATCATCATCATCAACAACATAACTTCGGAAATCATTGGGGCACTGTGCTGGCGATTCCATGGGGCAAGTCGACCCACTAGTGCTCATACCTTCTCTCGGCCAGGTCAGGGTAGGATTCGGAGGAATAATAACAATAATCATCATCATCATCATCATCATCATCATCATCATCATCATCATCATCATCATCATCTACCATATCCTCTGCAGAGTGATGGTGCTGGTGAAGCAGATGCTAGGCTACAATCCTGGTTGGGTCACCACTCCACTCAGGAAATTAGGGCAGCATTTGCAAGTTGGGCATCGTGCCGGTGATAGCGTGCTTTCTCTTCACGAAGGACATCATGCGATTATATTTAACATAGAATAACTCACGCCGGCAAACAGGACGGCACACACATTGATGCCTTGCCATTCCTGCAAAACACCAGGATGACAGTTTTTAGCTGGGTCTGGATTCCAACCCAGGCTAGACAGCTTATAAAGGAGAGTATGTGTACCTCAGATCACTGTGGGATCTTTAACATGCAGCAACTAATGCGAGGAGATGGAACACCAACGATCATCCCATGGACGTTGCACATTGATGCATTGCCCTGCATGCGAAACACCAATGTAACAGTTCATAGCCTGGTCGAGATTCGAACCCAGGTTCATCGGTGATTGAACATATCTCTAAGGTATCCTGCCAGCCTGCGATGGTATCAGAATGCTTCAAGGTATCCCAGGTGATGTGTCAAGGAAGCACATACAGTACTGGGGCACTTGAAAACGTCGCACGTGGTCTCCTCAATTATATTTGACAGCAAGTTTCCCAATACAGTAAAAACCATCAAATTAACCCAATCCTAAACTGTAAGCAAGCGATTATTGCAACTGCACAAGAAAAATTAGCATTCATCCAGTCCTTGCACAACAACAGCAGCACCATAACAACTGAAATGAGGATTGAAGTGTCCCAGTAGGTACATCCACAGGTGAGGTGCGGGTACAATTGAAAACAAGTAAAGGTCACGGGTGGAGATTTTTTCTCTCTTTCGAATCAGATCGTGGAAAACTGTTTTGCGCCTACACCAAAAATTATTTCTGACTGTGCGATTGCTTTCAGTCGTTACCGCATATGACGTATATTGCATCCCACAAATATGTTCCCGCTATCGATGAACCTCTCCCCCTTGAGTTTGATATGCAACAATAATACTCCCACGGCTTATCGGTGTTTGACGCGGCATACCGGAATAAACCGCAACATCTACGCTTTTTCAGTGTTATTTCTTTACTTATAGACAATTAGAAATGAAAGGAAATGAGAATGAAACCACAAACAGGAAAAGGCCTATCTCAAAATCACGTCTGCGCTGCACTCTTATGATATCACGCTGATATCATCATTTGGAAGGAGAAATGCCGTCATCTTTTGAGCCTATTCTTCATTTTTCCATTTCTGCGCTCTCTACTGGGTAGTGGTGATCATTCCAGAAGTCGCAAACACTTGCTTCCGTTACTTTCTCGGTTCCATGGTCAGCGCTGGGAGCTTCTGCCAGCTGCTCGCCAACAGATGATGCTTTTCGTCAACTGACTGGCTCTGATAGCATGACGGAAGTATCACAGTTTCTGTTTCCTGATGATACTCAACAAAGCATGGTCCACTCCTGTTTAGCGCTGAACAAATTAATTTGTTCTGTGATCCAGGTAGCTGGTGCGTATCCATCATTAACGTAACATCTCAAACTGCTCAATCCTCTTGGCTTCACTTCCAAGATCCTCCAACTCTCACAACCATATGTTACAATTGGTGAGAGCAGGACTTTCATGTTTCTGTTTTTTGGTGAATTTGTTGATGGGCTCGTCTTTCCGTTTGGGTAAATCGTTTGCTTTTAAAACCTTGCAATATAATACCTTATTTCACTTTTTTTAGTTAGTTTTGTGGAAGTGGTTCGGATGTTTATTCATTAGGCTCACAGTGGGTTTGTGCCGATAACTTTTTTGGAATTCACTAACACTACATTAGCATGAGTTCCCAGAAGCTTGTCGTACTCTGATTGGAAATTTCTGAGAAATCCGGGTTTATCTTCGATTTAAACTAAACTAAAATATTACTTGATCGCACTTTGAAAAAAGTCCATTGTTCAAAGACTATTTCGGGAATTTATCTTTCGAAAAGGTTCTAAAATCGAAATTTTAATCCAAAGATATATGTCCTATGTGAGTGTGCTCAATTGAGTAAAACCAAAATGGTGATCGCTTCGATATAAAAGGTTAAATTGTTGAAAGACAAAAAATACTTGATATGATGAACAAAATCAGGCCATATGTATTCACTTGCCTGGTGTTGTCATCTGCAAGTATTGCTCATGATGCTGCGATCCCATGCAGTGTATCAATTTCTCCTTTGTCTATTGTCCTTGAAATCAAATGAAGTACACAGTTGTCTCCTGAAATGTCCTTGTCCTTCATGAGCATTCGATCACCTTGAGAAAAACTAGAACGGCACTCGGGAGAGCAAAACTCCGACAAGCTGAACAGGTCACGTTTTGTATCCCACCGATAGGCCGGATTCGGATCTTCACCAAAATCGAATTGATTAGTCCTCGTCACATACTCAACCTGTCCACAACATTTTGAAACATCATGTTAAATATCGTTATACGGAGGTGCATTCTCTACCCCTAACTCGTTCAATTTGTATTGTAATTTGTATTTAATCAAATCTGTTTCTGGTGTATGTTCCCCCTCCATCCCCTCCCTTACCTCAAATGGCCGCACTGCTGATTCCACACGTGATAAAGCTGAATGTCTAAACTCGGTGTTTGCAGCTAAATCTTGTGTCCTAAACCCATCACTATCTCTACCCACTTTACCCAGTCGCACCCAACTGTCCCTGGACTCTGTATCCTTTTCTCCTGACAAGGTGGAGAGCTTGCTTTCAAACCTCGAGTCAGATTCTGAAACCGGTCCAGACGGCATCAGCCCACGTGTCCTCAAAGCCTGCTCTTCTGCTCTTGCTCACCCTCTCTCTGTTCTATTCACCCTCTCATTTTCCCAAGGTCATCTGCCATCTGCTTGGAAATCTGCTAACATCACTGCCCTGCATAAAAAGGTGCAAAAACAGATCCCTGTAACTACAGACCAATCAGCCTTCTCCCAATCATCAGCAAGGTTATGGAATCCATCATCGCTTCAGACATGAAATCCTTCCTCTTCTCCAATGGCTTGATTTCCAATCATCAATTTGGTTTCAGACCAGGTCACTCTACCCTGGATATGCTGCTACTGCTCTCCCATCAATGGATGGAGGTCCTCAATGCCAGACAGGAAATCCGAGCCGTATCCCTGGACATATCACGTGCTTTTGACACAGTCTGGCACCCTGCCCTACTCACCAAACTCTCTTCCCATGGTATTCAAGGCCATCTCCACTCATGGCTCGCAGACTTCCTCTCCTGTCGCAGTCAACGTGTGGCCCTAAATGGAGTTCTTTCATCCCCTCTTCCTGTGCAGGCTGGAGTTCCTCAAGGTAGCGTTCTGGGCCCTGTTCTTTTTCTGGTTTTCATCAATGATCTCTCGGACTCTCTGGAAAATCCTCTATTTCTCTTTGCTGATGACTCCACCCTCTGCCGTACTATCTGTCATCCCTCAGACCGGCAAGCAGCAGCTTCTTCGCTCACTGCAGATCTGGATAAAATCACAAACTGGTCCAACACGTGGAACATGTCTTTCAATCCACACAAATCTCACACTCTCACGATGTCTCTTCGAAAGGACCGTTTACAAAACCCCCCCATCCACTTTCTCAACAATCCTCTGGAAGAAGTCTTTTCTTTCAAGCTTCTGGGTCTCACTATCTGCCATGACCTTTCCTGGGAAAGTCACATTTCCAACCTTGCCTCAAAAGCCAGTCGCCGACTGGGAATCCTCTGTCGTGCTAAGTCCTTCCTCGGCCCTCTTGAGCTCCTGACTACTTACAAAGCTTTTGTCCATAGCCTGATGGAGTACTGCTCTCCCCTCTGGGCTGGTGCTCCTGCCTCCCACCTTTCTCGACTTCACGCTGTCGAAACCAGGGCTTTTAAGATCATTGGCATCTCCCGCAATGAAGCTGAGTCTTTGGGCCTCTCACTCAATCACCGCAGGTTGGTCGGTGGTCTTTCTGTCTTCTACCGACTCCTCTCCAGCCTTGCCCCCCCTGCTCTCTCTGCGATTTGTCCCATCCACATTTCCACAGGGCGCTCAAGGTCCGCCAACAACCCCCTTCTGGTAAAACTACCAAAATCACGAATCACTGCTCATCTTCACTCTTTCATTCCTCTTTTTTCCCGCCTTTGGAATAAACTTCCTCACTCTATTCTTTCCCATTCTTCCCTCCAGGCTTTCAAAACAGCTGTTCACCACCACCTCTTATCTTCCTCCATCCAAATCCTCGATCTTTTCTACCCCCGATAATCCACCCAAGCCCACTTCCTTCAATTCTCCTGCTTTCCTTCCTGAAAGTCCCTGTAATGTCCATCTTCTCCTCGCCATGTTCCCCGTCCCATCCCCATCCCTCTCCCTTCCACAGTTCACCTGTGTCTGTTCCCCAATGTGTTGTCCCTTCCACTCCCGCCCCTCTTGTCTCATGCCTCCTTGCTGTGAGTTGTGTGTTAGCTCTCATACGAGCCTCGACCAAGGTATACAAAAAAAAAAAAAAAAAAAAAAAAAAAAAAGTACATCATGAGGAAATCAAACTTGGATGACATCGAGGCTGGAGTCAGGATTGGAGGAGGATGTATGAACAATCTCAGGAATGCTGATGATACCACTCTGTTTTGGAGAAAGTAAAGGGTGCTTGATGAAACTGATGCAGACCATGAAGAAGGAAAGTGAAAAGCTGGTCTTTATTTAAATATAACGAAAGACTAAAATATTGTCAGCTGAGTAGATCGACATGTTTACATTTGGAAACGATCATATGGAAGTAGTGTAAAGTTTCATCTTCTTGGGTTCCAAAATTGAAGCGAGTGGAGAACGTGGAGGAGAAATTAATAGCTGGTTAGCATAGGGGAGAACAGCAATGTGAGGATTGACATAGATCTGGAAAGATAAAGGTATATAAACACAAACCAAGAGGTTGTTTGGAAGTGAGTCAAGAACAGTGAAAAAGAAAGGAAGGTTGACAGTTTTGAAATGTGATGTTCAAGATGAATGTTGAAAATTCCTTGGACTGCAAGAAGAACAAACAAATCAGTGCTTGAAGAAATTAGACCACCATGTCCATGAGAAGTGCTGATGCTAAAACAAATTGTCACACAGCACTTTGGACACATTATGTTTGAGGGAAACAAAAGTTTGGAGACATCAACCATGCTGAGTATGTTTGAGAGAAGAAGAGGAAGAGGCAAACTTTTTAAAGTACTGGGTGGATTGGGTAAAAGGTTGCAACCAAGCTGTCTGCCAGAGTTCCAGGAAGCGGTGCAGGATGTTTGGAGAAATCTGATCATGAATGTCACCAGAAGCCGGCCACGACTTCATGGAACAAGATTATATATTGAAAAACACATGATTTTAACTGGTATATATCAAAAATAATCTTTTACCGTGCCTATAGAAAATCTACACCCCCTTTCAAATTTTTCACATTTTGTTGCCTTGTAGCCTGGAATTAAATTGCATTAAATCAGACTTTTTCCACCTTTATTTACACATCATAACCTGGAACTTCCTTCAACTCCACCCATAACTTCACACATCTCTTGAAGTATCTGTTCCATAATTCTGATACATGTATTCAGCGCATGTCCCTCTGTCGGGAGAATCGGTACCCTTAGGCTTCCATTGAGTATTTCCATTTTCATACCTCATTTCACTCTTGCTTTGATGCCTGGTGTTGGCTTAGTGGTTAGGGTGGTGGCTTGGGATCTTCGGGGTCCTGAGTTTGAGCCCAGATTTCCACTGAATTAACATCAGGAGGGTTAACTGAGCCTGTCATCCTTCCGAGGTCGGCGAAATGAGCACCAGTATACTGGTAATTATCCCTGCATGTCGAAGGCGACTAACGGGTTGGCACCAGGAAGGGCATCCAGCCGTAAAACATTGCCATAAGAAAGGGTACCATGATTGGAGCCCGCGAAAAGCTGACCCCTGCTCAGGGAAAAAGGCTTTAAAATGGTGTGATCATTTCACTCTTGCTTTGAGTACTAGACAATCCTCAGAACCCAATTTCACTTCTATGTTCCTATTGCTTAGCTCATTGCAATGCTTCCCTTGTTACCGCCTCTGGCTCACTTTCCGTCAGTGGATTTAACCTGCGCCTCCTGCCACTCCGTGACTTGGCGTCTTGTATTTCTATATATATATATATATATATATATATATATATATATATATATATATATATATATATATATATATATATATATATATATATATATATATGTATATATATATATATATATATATATATATATATATATATATATATATATATATATATATATATATATATATATATATATATATATATATATATATATATATATATATATATATATATATATATATATATATATATATATATATATATATATATATATATATATATATATATATATATGTATATATATATATATATATATGTATATATATATATATATATGTATATATATATATATGTATATATATATATATATATGTATATATATATATATATATATATATATGTATATATATATATATATATATATATATATATATATATATATATATTCACTGAATCGAACGCTTTACAGAGATCAACATAGGCTGCAAGCAGCCCCTGCTGAAACTCTTGTCTGCGTCCGGTGAGGACACGAAGTGCAAGGATACGGTCAATCGTTGACCTCTTTGGTGTAAAGCCTGACTGCTTTGGACGCTGGTGCTCAAGCAGATGGTGGTGAACCCTATCAATAATTATCCGAGCAAAGACCTTGCCCGGCACTGAGAGCAGCGTCACCCCTCGGTAGTTGTTGCAGTGTTGGCGATCACCCTTCCCTTTCCAGAGGGGAACAACAAGGCCCCTCTTACAATCAGTTGGGATGATGCCTGTGTTCCAGGGAGAGCACAAAACTGCATGCAACGACACGAGTGCAGCATTTCCACCAGCCTTGAGAAGTTCAGCATGGATGCCACAGATCCCTGTAGCTTTGCCCCGTTTCAACCGGTTCACCGCAGCCCGTGTTTCCACAAGCGAAGGTGGACCACAGTTGATTCGAGGGTCAGCAACAGGGATTGTAACACCCTTGACGTCCAACTCAACAGCTGGGGAATCAGCCTGGTACAACCGCTCAAAGTAACCGGCCCAGCGGGCCTTCACTTCAGACTCCTCTGCCAAGAGCCTACCACTCTCTGCTCTAACTGCAGTGCTCCGAGGGATGGGCTTGGATGAACGTAATGTGCGAATTCCCCTATAAGCGGGACGAGAATCACCGGTCCACAGGTGATGCTCTACCCCCTCACAGATTCCTCGCACATAGGCCTCCTTGTCCACCCTCAGTGCACGTACAGTTTTACGCCTCAGCTCCCTGAACAGCTCAGCTCTGCCATTTAGCCTGGCCCTGCGACTCTGGTCAATGGTATCCAGTGTCCCTTGAGAGACAAAATTCTTCTTTGCCCTGCGGTGAGCTCTAAGGCATCCACCGGCAACATCAAGGATGGTGGTCTTGAGGGCACTCCACAACTCTTCAGAACCCCCCAAAGCACCCAGACCCCCCAAGTGTCCACTCAGCCTGTTCGCAAACTCCTCAGCTACTCTCATCCCTGAGCTTGCCAACATCCAGCCTATGCTGGGATGGTACCATTCTCCAGGATTTAAGGTGCAGCTTTAGAGTTGCTACAACAAGCCTGTGGTCAGTATTGAGGAACTGAGCACTCCGGTAGACGCTGCAGTTCTGGATCATCCTCCGACCATCAATGAGGACATGGTCAATCTCCTTTGCCGCACCGCCAGCGTTGGAATACCAAGTCCAGCGATGAGCTTGTGGGCGCTGAAACCATGAACCAGCCACCCTAAGTCCATGACTTCTTGCAAAGTCAAGGAACTTAGTGCTATTCTGGTTCATAGTTCCTGACCCATGGGGACCAACACATATCTCATAACCATCCCTATCAGTTCCAGTCGATGCATTGAAATCCCCCAAGACTAGAACTGTATCTCATCTGGGGCACTGATCAACCACAGACTCGAGCGTGGTGTAGAATGCATCCTTCACGGTGAGATCACTCGCCTCAGTCGGAGCATAAACAGAGACCAGGGAAATGACACCTAAGGAGTGACGAATCCTTAATCTCATAATACGCTCGTTGACCGGTGTTACCTCAATTATCATTGGGGTCAGCTTATTGGACACAGCTACAGTAACTCCTTGGGTATGGTAACCATCAGAGCGACCAGACCAATAGTAGGTGTAACCACCCACCATTATCTCGCTGCAATCCGGTCTCCGAACCTCAGAGAGAGCTGCAATCCCGATGTCCAAACGCTTGAGCTCAGATGAAAACAGAGACAGGTGATCATCCTCTCTTCGGGATAGGACATTCCAGGCACCCACCCGAAGGGACCGCCTCAGGTTAACCCAAGGAGACCGCCGTCTGGTGGACGACACCTCAGCACCACTCCGACACACTCTCCCGCAATCTGACCCAGGGATGTTACCCCGTGGTTTCCCTCCTATCATCAAAGATTGGGGGTCCCGAAGGCTTTGCCCCAATCCCATCATCCGGTGAGCTGCCCTGCGAAGGGAAGCTGCACAGGAGGTACTCCCACGGAGTGGGTTTTCAGATTTTTTTTGCGTTTTTGTGTTTTGCAGACCCCCCAAAGGCCTCCTTTTTTTTCAGGGGGTAGCCAATTTCAAGTTGCATCTTCTCCGAGGGGGTTTGTCGAATCTGACAGGGGTTTCAGTATTTGGTTAGCCCAATGGCACCTGCATAGCCCCATGGAGCTCGATTTTTCATTTTCTTCCCAAGGTCAAGGTCACCAACTAAAAAATTGCGAATTTTTACATAAAAATCATCTGACCGCCCAAACTTTGAGAGATAGGATGACAATATTTTTTATGCATAATCTTGACGTCATTCCCCCCCTAAAGTCTTGAAACCATTTTGCTCTATCTCAAACACCTTGCCCATGGCGCCCCCTTCAAGTTTGTTTTTACGCGGATTTCATCAAAGTATGGATAATCCGAGGAGTGCGAAATGCCATATAGCCTATATGACGTTATATTGTTCCTGGAATGTTCCAGAGGAAGTTTTGCACCAAAGGTCATAATCCTTGACCTTTAAAGTTCACAAAGGTCAAATTTTCAAATTTGTGGGAATCAAACCGGGTTTTCGACCTTCTTCGATGAACTAACTCCAATAAGCTATAGCACGTATCCTGTTTCCTTATTTTAATGTCCACAACATTGTTTTGTGACCTTTAAACGTTATGCAAAGGTCAAATTTTGAAAGTTGTTGAACAAAACCGGGTTTTCGATATTTTGCAGCTAATAACCTGTCACTCGTTCCACATCATGTTGATCATTTTTATAACTTGGTCAAACATTATCACATTGTCTCATCCTTGACTTCTGAAACAATCTACATCGTCAAATACCGCTCGTGAACCATCGTCGTCTTCAGACTTGTACATATGTATATTCATATGCAGCTCTGGAAAAAAACAAGAGACCACTCCAAAAAAAATTTAAATCAGCATATCTACATGTATGGCAGCCATTCCATTCCAGTGTCTGTTGAATTCCAACACAGGCACACCTCATTCTACTTAGTGAGGTACTGATTAGGTGATCACCTGAACCGAATCTTATTGAACAAAGAAAAGTATAAAAACCACTACTGTGGTCATCACTATCATCTTGCAATCGGACCAGCTGGATGGCAAAAACAGTGCGAGTAGTACCTCAAAAGTAATTGGAATCAAAAAAATAACTATTGACCATGCCAAAAGAGTGGAAAAGAAAAGTTTTGCGTGAGGAAAAGAGGGTTCAATTCTGGCTTTACTGGCAGAGGGATACAGTGAGCGTCATGTTGCTTCCATCCTTAAAATTTCAAACACAGCGGTTCATAAGATCAAGGTCAAGCAGCAGACATTGGGGACAACAAAGCTACAGACTGGCAGAGGGCGAAAAGGCTTTCCACTGACCAGGATGACCACCAACTCATTCAAATGTCACTCAACAACTGTAGGATGACATCAAGTGACCTACAAAAAGAATGGCAAACGGCAGCTCAGGTGAAGTGCACGGTGAGGACTGTTCGAAATAGGCTCCTTGGGGCAGGTCTGAAGTCGCACAAAGCTCGAAAAAGCCGTTCATCAATGAGAAGCAAAGAAGAGCCAGGCTGAGGTTTGCAAAAGACCATAAGGATTGGACCGTAGAGGACCGGAGTAAGGTCATCTTCTCTGATGAGTCCAATTTTCAGCTTTGCCCAACACCTGGTCGTCTAATGGTTAGGCGGAGACCTGGAGAGGCCTACAAGCCACAGTGTCTCGCACCCACTGTGAAATTTGGTGGAGGATCGGTGATGATCTGGGGGTGCTTCAGCAAGGCTGGAATCGGGCAGATTTGTCTTTGTGAAGGACTCGTGAATCAAGCCACGTACAAGGTTGTCCTGGAAGAACACTTGCTTCCTTCTGCTCTGACAATGTTCCCCAACTCTGAGGATTGGTTTTTTCCAGCAGGACAATGCTCCATGCCACACAGCCAGGTCAATCAAGGTGTGGATGGAGGACCATCAGATCAAGACCCTGTCATGGCCAGCCTAATCTCCAGACCTGAACCCCATTGAAAACCTCTGGAATGTGATCAAGAGGAAGATGGATGGTCACAAGCCATCAAACAAAGCCGAGCTGATTGAATTTTTGAACCAGGAGTGGCATAAGGTCACCCAACAGCAATGTGAAAGACTAGTGGAGAGAATGCCAAGACGCATGAAAGCTGTGATTGAAAATCAGGGATATTCCACAAAATATTGATTTCTTAACTCTTCCTAAGTTAAAACATTAGTATTGTGTTGTTTAAAAATGAATATGAACTTGTTTTGTTTGTATTATTTGAGGTCTGAAAACACTGAATCTTTGTTGTTATTTTGACCAGTTGTCATTTTCTGTAAATAAATGTTCTAAATGACAATATTTTTATTCGGAATTTGGGAGAAATGTTGTCAGTAGTTTATAGAATAAAACAAAAATGTTCATTTTACTCAAACACATACCTATAAATAGTAAAAGCAGAAAAACTGATAATTTTACAGTGGTCTCTTAATTTTTTCCAGAGCCCTATATATATTCATACATATATTCAATCTTCCTTGTCCTTGTCACACACCTTGTCTACCAAGTTTTATCCGAATCCGTCCACAACTTTTCGAGATATTGTGATATATTTCAGTTTTGCCCTATCTCTTAATGGTGAAGAATCACTGAAAAAATTATCAGATCCTGAATCAGATTTGGATCGTCACCAAAATTGAATCGATTCTTCCTTGTCACACACCTAACGTGGCCACCAAGCTTCGTCCAAATCCGTCCACAACTTTTTGAGATATCATGCTATATATCGTTTTTGGCATTATCTCTCAATGATGAAGAATCACTTTAAAAAATTCTAGTCGTCGGATCCGGGTCCGGATCTTCACCAAAATATAAACAGTTCATCCTTATCACACACCCAAACTGTCCACCAAATTTTATGCGAATCCGTCCACAACTTTTGGAGATATCCTGCACACAAACAGACAAACAAGAAAGAGACGTCTTGCAGAGCACGATACTTGCAAAATCCACCCACTCTCCAAAGGTTGTCATGGATACATCAAATTTTCCATTTCATTAAGATTAAAATTGACAACCTTAATTAAAGCTCAGGTCAACCGGATGAATACTGATTATTTTTCAGATTGAAATTGATGATTTTAGAAGTTTGACCTTGAGTTGACCTTTGGATCTCCATGGATCTCCATGGTGAAAATAACATACGATCCCAAAAATAGTTGCTCTCCCAATTCAGTGACGGACTATGCCAATCCTTTTGAACTTTCAAGTTAATAGGATGTAAATTAACAAAAATACAAATGGAAACGGCCAAACAGGTAATGGTGAGGAAATGTTTTGGGAGGGGTGGGCGGTGGTTTAACGGATGGAGAAAATAAATGGTTTTAGATTGGAGATGATCTGAGATGGTGGTGAACATCTGTCTTGAAGACCTGGAGGGAAGAACGAGATTGAAGAGGATGTGGAAGTTGGTTTCATAGGTGCGGAAAAAAGAGGAACAATTGAGTGGAAGTGAGCATTGATCCTGGATTTCGGTATTTTCACGAGAAGGGGGTTGATGGTGCACTGTGTGTGACCTGCAGAAACCTGGGGGTGGGGGGAGGGACAAAGTACAGAAAGAGCAGAGTGTGCAAGATCAGAAAGGAGGCGGTAGAATACAGAGAGACCACTGATTATCTTTACAACTGAGCTGAGCAAGATGTGAGGTAGGGGAGTCAGTACAGAGGGGAGAGCAGTCAAGCTGCAGATAAAAGCCTTGTCGGTGGAGAGAAAATCAGGTGTGCCACGGAAGGACTGTACGATGGAGGATGCTCAGCTGGTGGTTGGCTTTGGTGGCCAACTTTGAAATGTGATTTTCCCAAGAAACATCATGGCTGATAGTGAGACCCAGGAGTTTAAATGACTGAATTTCCTCAAGAGGATTGTTAAGAAAGTAGATAGGAGGGTTTTCCAAATAGTGCTTTCGGAGAGAGACAGTGAGAGTGTACGATTCGTCAGGATTGAAAGATATATGTATATTCCAAGTGTTTGAGCAGTTGTGATTTTTTTTTCAAGGTCGGAAGAGAGGGGTAAGGTTGCATTTATGAAGATCAGGAATAGGACTGGGTTCAGATTATTTCCTTGGGGCACACCAGACTTGACGAGGAGAGGAGATGGAAGGGTTCCGCTGAAAGCCACATGTTGGCAACGGGAGTAGAGGAAGTCAGCTAGCCATGTGTGGAGTTGGCGTTGGATACCATAGGCAGAGACTTTGGAGAGTAAGGCCGAATGCCAGACTGTATCAAAACACGAGATACGTCCAAAAAGACAGCCCTGATCACATGTTTAATATTGAGGGCCTCCATTCATTGTTGGGTGAGTCAAAGCAGCATGTCCAATGTGGAGTGACCTGGTCTGAAACTGAATTGCTGATATGAGATGAGGTTGTTGGAGAAAAGGAAGGATTTCATATCAACTTTGATGAGGAATTCCACGACCTTGCTGATGATTGGAAGTAAGCTGATAGGCTTGTAGTTAAGGGGATCAGTGACTGCACATTTTTATGGAATGTAGTGATGTTGGTGGATTTTCAAGCAGATGGAAGATGACATAGTACAGAAGATAGGGTGAAAATGGCAGAGAGAGGGTGTGTAAGAGCAACAGAGCAGGTTTTTAGGACATGTGAGCTGATGCCGTCCAGTACAGGAACAGATTGAGTCAGAGTCGACAGTTGAAAAAAAACTTCTCCACCATCTCAGGAACAAAAGCCATGGATTTCAGGAGCAGTTGGGTATGACAGCGAAGGTTGGGTACCAATCATGAGGAGTTGGAGACACAAGATTTGGAAGCAAACACAGAATTGAGATATTCAGCCTTGTCACGAGCGGAGTTGGCAGTGGTGTTATTCGAAGAGAGGGAAGGGATTAAAGAAGAACATACTCCAGAGACAGACTTAACAAGGAACCAACAGGTTTTCGAGGGGGGGAGACAAGTTTGGAAGTTCATTCCTGAGGTTTGAACAGATGAAGTTTTGTGGCTCTCGTGAGAGTGGACACACAGTTGTTGCGGACTTTTTGAATGCACTGAGATTGCCTTCGGTCGGATTAGCCTTCCAGGAAGAGAAGGCGGGATATTAAAGGAATTACGGACAACACATTGGACAGGATATTAAAGGAATTAGGGAAGGGACTTTTACAAGATATGTCGTTGTGGGGGTTAGGGGTTTCCCCATGTAAATGCCCCTCAAAATAGTTTACCTGATGATGACATCATTGGCATCAAAGTCAGGAAAAAGTAGAGTTAAGCAAGTCAGAGAAAAACGTTTCTAAAAAATGATAAAACAAAAGCAACTAAACAAGGTGGGAACCAATGACAAGGTAGGAACGACACCACAATACAACAACACAATCTTTTTACGAATTGCCATCACAACATCTTTTGACATTTTTTCAGTCTCAATCAGGCAACAAATAAAATACTGCACACAATTACACCAACCCACACCACAAATCTACAACTCCCCATTACATAGACATTTTCATACATTTGTTACTATTGCCACCGGTCACAAAAAAGTCAAAAGATGTAATGGTAATCCGTAAAAGGGTTGTGGTGTTGAATTGTGGTGTCATTCCTACCTTGTCATTCTTGGTCATTCCTTCCTACCTTGTTTGAATGTTTTTTGCGGATTTCATCTCGACATGATTTTTTAATATTTTCTTCCTTATTTATGTGTGTATATATATATATATATATATATATATATATATATATATATATATATATATATATATATATATATATATATATATATATATGTACACACATTTCACAACAATGTTTTTGTTAACATTTTTCTGGTAGTTTATCTGACCAGGGTGGGCACACCAAAAATTTATTGGTCAGGTTTTGGTATTAAAGGAAATATTAGATGACGTACGCAAATATGATGAGAATATACAAAACTAATTTGATTTTTGAAAAGCTTCAAGGCACACCCGCCTTGTTACCCCCATATCACCTCGCTCATTGACAAGTCAACATCTTGTATTGAAAGAAAACATAAATCTCAAAACACGGCCTCTCTCCGGGTGTAAGAGAGAGCTCGCAGAGAAACATTGAAACTTTATCATGCAAGTTGTTCCCTCAACAAAAAATTAAGTCGAAACTTCAACCC
>NC_140971.1:86464189-86481689 GCF_056783735.1 Eptatretus burgeri
TTGATGTTCTGGGGAGGAGGATAGCTGGCTTGCCTGGGTCCCGCGACGAGCGACTCCACTGCGACCTCGACCGGGCTCCCGGCTTCCCCTCTCTGCAGCTCCCCGACAGACTCCGAACCCCGACAGACTGACTCTCCTCCAGACCCGACTGGACTGCTGCTGCCACACTCTGCCGCTGCCACACTTCTCCAACTCGCCTTGACTCTTCTCCAACTCCCTTGACCGAAAAACTCTCTGCCGCTGCCACACTTCTCCAACTCGCCCGAGCCCAAAACCGACTAAATTCGCCCTGACTCCGCACTTTATAGTGGTGTAGGAGATCCCATATGCAAATTTCTGGATCAGAACGAGCTCGGGGGTGGAGCCACGCTCGTCCATTGGACGGAGAAAAAGGGGCGTGAATCTCCCCTGATCCTCGAATTTGCATATATTGATTCTACTCCGACACGCCTGGAGGCGGGGCTAAATCGCCCCGCGCTTGCTGATTGGACGGATCAGAAGTGGGCGTGTATCATTCCTGATCCGACTTCTCCTCGGAAAGGCCGCACTTTGTATCCGCGGCTCGGCGCGAGCCCTGTACGAGTCCAGGACAGCCTGACGCTCGTTGCCCACAAGCGGTGCGGGAATGGCCGCAGAAGGAGAGGCGAAGGTGGTGGAGGGTCTAAAGTGGCGGTCCCTGGCCACGGTGACGCTTGGAATCGCGGTGATGCGATGGTTGCGGGATGGTGTGCTGTGAAGGTAAAGGTCGTGGCTGTTGGCGTTGTTGTTGTTGTGAAGCAGCGTTGCGGTCGGTGGTTGTTGTGTGATGGCGGTTGAGACGTGGTTGGTTCAAAATGAAGATAGAACAGAAAAACGGCTATCTTAAAGGGTCGCAGCCCGAATGAATCACATTTATTCCCTCTAAACAACGGGTTTGGGGCTAACTACACATGTACTTACAGAGATATCTCACCGACGGGACCTGAATGGTGGTTTGCGAATTTCCTCAACCACAACAATATATATATATATATATATATATATATATATATATATATATATATATATATATATATATATATATATATATATATATATATATATATGTACATATTGTGAGAAAAACCATGTTCTCACCAAATTTAGTGTCCCATCCACCACGTCACGTGACCTTTTCAGGCTCCCAGGGATTGGTTGGCTCGTCGGACGTGGTGGAGGGACCGCGTGAGAGTCCGGGCGCCATTGTTGGCGACAGATGTGGCTCTAAGATCACGAGTGGAGAAATATATCGAGCGCTCCAAATCGCATGTTTTAAAATCGATTTTCAAGACTCTCGACAGCACAGTCGCGCTGATCGTTGATAGCTCCATCTAAAAGGATTGAGTTGAATCAGGACGAGTGTGATCGTTATTCCCGGCTATCGTTGAGCGGGGCTGTGAGTTGTACAACCTGTTTTTGGAACTCTATTGTTGCCAAGAGTTCTGGCAGGTTTTTTTGCTGTGTAATCCATTCTGTTACCAGCCATTTTTGAGATCGAGCCAATAAAATATCGTGCCTACCCCTAGACGCCGATTTGAAACACCATGGTGTGATTTGTTGTTCTCTTTGTCCACACGTGGACAGCTTGAAGCTCGGACATAACGTCAGTATTCCGTGCTGGAAGATATTAACAGCCAGGATCTTGACAATATGTGCGTGTGCGTGTGTGTGTGTGTGTGTGTGTGTGTGTGTGTGTGTATGTATATGTATATATATATATATATATATATATATATATATATATATATATATATATATATATATATATATATATATCCTGGTGTTGGCGCAGTGGTTCGGGCAGCGGCTTGGGATCCAAAAGGTCCTGAGTTCAAGCCCCGTTGGGCCACTGAATTAATACACCAGGGGGTTGACTCAGCATATCATCCTTCCGAGGTTGGCGAAATGAGTACCAGTGTACTGGGCTGGTGTATACCCCGGTTGCAATAGGTGTACCAGATCCCTGTGTCGCAAGAGGCGACCAGGGTCGCGTCAGGAAGGGCATCCGGTGTAAAACATGTGCCAAATCACTATGCGGATCATATGGATGATCCGCTGTGGCGACCCCTAATGGGAGCAGCTGAAAGAAAAAGAAGATCTGTATATATATATATATATATATATATATATATATATATATATATATATATATATATATATATATATATATATATATATATATATATATGAGGCTTATGGAAGAGCTCGTATTAATACACTGAATGGATCAGAACACATCAGGACAAAAAAGAACAGTTTAAAGAGGGGGGAAACACCAACAGCAGAGTTTGAAGGCCAAGATAGAGGCAGACTTGGACAAACAATGGGTGTTGGGACGAATGAGGGCAGGAGAGTATGCATTTGGGCGGACAAGATGGATACTCTCGGAGGGAGAAACTGGAAAATTGGAAGGAGGAGTGATTGGGGTGGATTAACAAGGTTAGAAAAGATCATGATTTTGGATTAGGACGATCTGAGATGGTGGTGAAAAGCTTTCTTGAAGACTTGGAGGGAAGAATGACATTGAAGGGAATGTCGTGTTGGTTCCACAGGTGGGAGAAAAGAGGAACAAATGAGTGGAAGTGAGCAGTGATCCTTGATTGCGGCAGTTTAACCAGAAGGGGGTTGATGGTGGACTGTGTGTGCCTTGCAAAACCATGGGGGGTACAAGGCACGGAAAGAGCAGAGGGTGCAAGACCAGACAGGATGCTGTAGAAGACAGAGAGACCACCGACCTCTCTGCAACGGTGAAGTGATTGACCCATAGACAGCTTTATCGTGGGAGATTCCAATAATGTTGAAGGCCTTGGTTTCCATGGCGTCAAGCTGAGCAAGGTGCGAAGCAGAGGATCCAGCCAAGAGGGGAGAGCAGAGTACTCCATCAAGCTGTGGATGAAGGCCTTGTAGGTGAATAGGGGTTTTTTTAAATGTGGTTTAAAAAAAAATAGTTCTTAAAAAAAGGCCAACTTTTAAATGTGGTTTACCCAAGAAAGATCCTGGCTGATCGTGAGACCAATGCATTTGAATGACTGAACCTCCTCAAGAGGATTGTAAAGAACGTAGATAGGAGGCTTTGCCAGATGGTCTTTTCAGAGAGAGATTGAGAATGTGAGATTTGGCAGGATTGAAAGACATATTCCATATATATTGTTGCGAATCTGGAAACAATTATCGCACTCATCATTCAGGTCCTTTAGCTCAGTTATCTCGGAAAGTACATGTTCTATAGATAGCTCGCCTTCCATTGTTTAATGGGTAAATCTATGCAAATGCACTGTGATTCATTTTTAGCTCGCCTGTTCGAAGAACAGAGAGCGATAGCGATACCCCCGGCGTGAGCGTGAGCATCAGCGTCAGCATGAGCGTGAAAATGTTAAAATTTTTGGTGCAAGTTATTTTTTCCTTTCTAATGTTTTTATGTACAAGCCTGGTGTTGGCTTAGTGGTTAGGGTGGCGGCTTGGGATCCCAGGGTCCTGAGTTCAAGCCACGTTGGCTGCTGAATTAACACCAGGGGGTTGACTCAGCCTGTCATCCTTCCGAGGTCGGTGAAATGAGTACCAGTGTACTGGCCCCGGTGTATGCCCCGGTTAGAATAGGTATACCATATCCCTGTGTGTCGTAAGAGGCGACCAGGGTTGGCGTCAGGAAGGGCATCTGGCCATAAAACATTGCCTCAAGAAAAAGCCTAACCCCTGCACAGCAGGGAAAAATGGCTGTAAAAACGGTCATTTTTTATTTATTTATAATGTTTTTATCTACCACACTATTTTTTATACGCCCGATATATATATATATATATATATATATATATATATATATATATATATATATATATATATATATGTATATATATATATATATATATATATATATATATATATATATATATATATATATATATATGTATATATATATATATATATATATATATATATATATATGTATATATATGTATATATATATATATATATATATATATATATATATATATATATATGTATATATATATATATATATATATATATATATATATATATATATATGTATCAGGGCGTATTATTTGTCGTCCGTCCGTCAGTCTGTCTCTGTCTGTCTGTCTGTCTGTCTGTCTGTCTGTCCGTCCGTTCCTGTCCGCACTCTAACTCCCAAAGTTTTAAACTTTCACGGTTCATATTTGGTACATAGGTACATACTGTGAAGATGGTGTGTCATGATATACGTTCGTCATCTAAAGTGGTTGCCATGGCAACTAGGATGCTGTTTTCCATCCGTTTCTGTCCGCACTCTAACTCTGAAAGTTTTCAACTTTCACGTTTCATATTTGGTACATAGGTACAGATTGTGGGGACGGTGTGTCGTGACATACGTTCGTCATCTAAAGTGGTTGCCATGGCAACCAGGATGCTGTTTTCCATCCGTTTCTGTCCGCACTCTAACTCTGAAAGTTTTCAACTTTCACGTTTCATATTTGGTACATAGGTACAGATTGTGGGGACGGTGTGTCATGACATACGTTCGTCATCTAAAGTGGTTGCCATAGCAACCAGGATGCTGTTTTTCATCCGTTCCTGTCCGCACTCAAACTCCCAAAGTTTTCAACTTTCAAGTTTCATATCTGGTATATAGGTACAGACTGTGGAGACGGTATGTCCCGACATACGTTAGTCATCTAAAGTGGTTGCCATGGCAACCAGGATGCTGTTTTCCATCCGTTCCTGTCTGCGCTCTAACTCCCAAAGTTTTCAACTTTCACGTTTCATATTTGGTACATAGGTACAGACTGTGGAGACGGTGTGTCGTGCCATACGTTCGTCATCTAAAGTGGTTGCCATGGAAACCAGGATGCTGTTTTCCTCGTAGTAGCACAATTCTGTATATACCTTCTTGTTCGGGCATATATTGTGCTCACTTGCGCTCTTGTTACTGATTACAATATACAAATACATATATTGATTAAAAATTATTTGGATCAGACTTCACTGCAATGCTTTATCAAAAATATTCATCATTAGACGAGTCTTTTTAAAACGATAAATGTATAAACATGTGAGCATTGGGTGGCTTCAACACCAACTCTGGTTAGCTCGCCTGTTCGAAGAACAGAGAGCTATAGCTATACCCCTGGCGAGAGCGTCAGCGTGAGCGTGAAAATGTTAAAGTTTTTGGTGCAAGTTATTTCCTTTCTCATGTTTTTATCTACCACACTATTTTTTACTAATTACAATATACAAATACATATATTGCTTTAAAATTATTTGGATCAGACTTCACTGCAATGCTTTATAAAAAATATTATTAGACTAGTCTTTTAAAAACGATAAATGTATAAACAGGCGAGCATTGGGTGGCTTTGACATCAACTCTCTGGTAATAGGGTTCAATCAGAACGACCCTCCTCCACAACTAAGAATAAGAAGAACCCTCCTGTCCCGTGATTCAATAGCGTAAACAGGAATGACGGTTGTGGCGGGTCCGGCAGAAAGCAACGTAAACAGCCCCCACCTGCGGTTGCGGGGAGGGAGGGTGGCGGTGCACGAGGCCGAATGAGTCACGCCGGAAGCGAGGCGGGCTGAGAGGCATAAGGAGGGGACCCTCTGCACGGCTCGAGAGATTCCATGGTTGTTGTTCTGGTACTGGTTCAGCTCGGCTGAAGTACTTGGATCTTCTGGTGGCTGTTTTTCTGCTTTGTGGCCTCATCTTTGCTCGGCTGGCTCTCCTTGGTGCGTTGGAGCTCTTCGCGGTCTCTGCTTGGTTCCCGGTTTGGTGCAACTTCTTGGCCTCATCTTGGTCGGTGGTTTTTCTGGGAAGCAACGCATCGGGTCAGGAAGGATCGGGGCCTCGTCTCACCAGCACGTGGTCCGGAGCGCGAGGGGATCCGCCGAAGCTCGGAAAGGATCACGGCTCGCGGTGATTGGATCCAGCTCGCCCACGCTGGTGCCCGGTCTGAACAGCTTGAAGACCACACGAGGTGGAAAGGTCCGTGGCAGACCCTGGGCTTCAGCTCATCTGTCCCTCCGAGCTGAAGTCCGCGTTAAAGGCATCAGCCACCATTGCGTGTGTGTGTGTGTGTGTGTGTGTGTGTGTGTGTGTGTGTGTGTGTGTGTGTGTGTGTGTGTGTGTGTGCATATTTGTGTCCGTGGGCCCATCTAACAAGTAGAAAACTGTAAAGTGCTTTGTTCGCTATATATACTTGCATTTATTGTATTCGGTATAGTTCTGCTCTTTTGTGTTCTCTAGTTCCCCATTATTACTGTATAAACTAGAACGGGCACTCATAGAGCACATACCTTCACCGCCACTACTTTTTTGTTCTTGGTATGAGTGTGGGGAACTGGTTTGATGCTGGTTTCATGCAAATCGAATAAGAATTGACTGAGTTATGCCGAAAACCGCATATTTTTCAAGGGCGTGACCCCTCCCCCCCGACATTTTACCCCAACCGGTGACATGTGTTATGACGTCATTGTGTCACAAGATTGGACATTAAATTCTGAACATTTTGGTGCTGGGTTCATGTAAAGCGGACAAGAATTGACCGCGTTATAACAAAAACCGCATATTTTTCAAGGTCGTGACCCCCCTGACCTTTGACCCCTAACCGGTAACAAGAGTATGGGCGTCATTGTGTCATATTGCATATGACAAGATGAGGCGTTGAATTCTGAACATTTTGGCGTTAGTTGCATGCAAATTGAATAAAAATTGACCGTGTTATCGTAAAAAGACGATTTTGACCGTTTCATGACCTTGACCTTTGACCCGAACGATCCCAAAATCTAATCGAATGCTTCCTGGCTAATAACCAATCATCCCACCAAATTTCATGCAATTCGGTTTAATACTTTTTGAGTTATACGAATCACAAGATTACAAACAAATAAATAAATAAATAAATACACGCCGACCAAAACATAACCTTTCGCAGAATGCGAAGGTAATAAACCCCAATTGTTGAATGTATCAGCTCGTTTTGTGCTTCTTGCATTGGCTCGACATGACACGTGTTTGAGGATTAGTGTTGGTAACTTGTTAATTTGGTCCGACCCGACTTTGGTAATTCTGCTCGGTTACGCCGGATCCGAGTCGGCGATAGCGACTCAATTCGGACAAAGTCGGCCAAGGGTGAACTTCCCCGGTAGTCGGTGGATACTTAGGTAAATTGGTCGGCGGTTTTTCTGGGAAGCAACGCATCGGGTCGGGAAGGATCGGCGCCTCGTCTCACCAGCACGTGGTCCGGAGCGCGAGGGGATCCGCCGGAGCTCGGAAAGGATCGCGGCTCCACGTGGGTGGTCCCACGTGAGTACTTAGGTAAATTGAAAAGTTGGCAATCGACCCTACCCCACGTGGTCTATCCATTGGCGAACTTCGGTCCAGTCAGGACCCGTCCGCTCCGGACTTATCCGGGGCAACGACCTTTACACTCCGGGCTATCAGTCGAGCCGGCTCGCGGCTCCATCTAGTGGTCGTGTTCACGGTCGACACCCCCCGGCCCCGTAAATATATATATATATATATATATATATATATATATATATATATATATATATATATATATATATATATATATATATATATATATATATCCTGGTGTGTTGGCGCAGTGGTTAGGGCAGCGGCTTGGGATCCAAAAGGTCCTGAGTTCAAGCCCTGTTGGGCCACTGAAATAATACACCAGGGGGTTGACTCAGCCTGTCATCCTTCCGAGGTCGGCGAAATGAGTACCAGTATACTGGGCCGGTGTATACCCCGGTTAAAATAGGTGTACCATATCCCTGTGTCGTAAGAGGCGACCAGGGTTGCGTCAGGAAGGGCAACCGGCGTAAAACATGTGCCAAATCACTATGCGGATCGGATGATCCGCTGTGGCGACCCCTAACGGGAGCAGCCGAAAGGAGAAGAAGAAGAATATATATATATATATATATATATATATATATATATATATATATATATATTAAAGTTGGAACAGGAGAAGAGCAAACTGAACAAAAGAATAGAGGAGGAGCAAATTAGTAATTCCCGGAATAGAAAGAACTTGGAAAAAGAATGGGGAAAAAAGCTAGAAAAGGAAAAATGTGAACACGATTTGGAATTGAAACATCTGAAGGAAGAGGTAAAATCAGGCAATCAGATAAGAGAAATCCTAGAACAGAAGATAAAAAGAGGAGAGAAATATCTGGAGCAAAGGAAGGAAGAATTGTTGGAAAAGTAGAGACAGTTCAAGGAACTCCAGGAAGAAATGAGGAAAGTAGAGGGGAGTACCCATAAGTTGGAACAAGAGAAGAGCAAACTGAACAAAAGAATAGAGGAGGAGCAAATTCGCAACTCCCTGGATCGGAAGAGCTTGGAAGAAGAATGGAAAATAAAGCTGGAAAAGGAAAAACGGGAATTGGAACTACTGAAGGAAGAGGTAAGATCAGGCAATCAGATAAGGGAGAGCCTGGAACAGGAGATAAAAAGAGGAGAGAAAAATCTTGAGAAAAGGAAGGAAGAATTGTTGGAAAAGTCCGAACAGCTTCGGGAATTAAAGTCCAGGGGAAATGTATTGGCACATGAACTGGAAATTAACAAGGAATACGGTAAGAGAATGGATGACTTGAGGGAGGAAGCATGCGAAAGAGGTGCAGAGATGAGCAAGAAATTTGGGGAAAAAGCTTCTGAGTTACAGAAACACCAAAGCAAAGAGAGGGAATTACAAAACGAACTGAGGATGTTAAGAGAGGAAAGAAAGAGAACGGAGAATGACACGTTAAGGAACCACACTGTGCAGATCGAACAGTTAGAAGCCAAGGCAAGATTAAAGAATGAGATGCAAGAAAGAGTATTGAAACAACAACGAATGAAACAGGAAAGGGAAATCAACCAATTGAAGGAAACGATGAGATTGGAGAAGGAAGAACAAGAGAGACAGTGGGATAAGAAACAAATAGAACAAGGAATGAAACAAAATGAAGGACAAGAACAACTAAAGGAGAAAGCAAGGTTGACATACGCGGAGATTGTGAAAGAACGACAAAGAAAACGGGAAAAGGAGATCGGCCAATTGAAGGAAATGATGAGATTGGAGAATGAAGAGCATAAGAGACAGTGGAAGATGAAACAAAAAGAGGGACAAGAACAACTAAAGGATAAAGCAAGGCTGAAGTATGCGGAGATAATGAAAGAACGACAAATGAAACAGGAAAATGGACTCCGTGGAGTCCACGGAGATGGAAAAACTCCGGAAAGACAACGAACAACTCAAAAGGCTCAGAGAGGAAGAACGATTAAAATGGGAAAGAAAATGGAGCCAGGAAGTAGAACAGCACAATCATGTGGGATGTGTGACATCACCACGGGGAGGAATGTTAGTGGTGCGGGACTTGATTGACCACTCGTCGGATTACACCACAATTAGAGCAAACCCTGGTGATGGAGACATTGAGGGAGCATACGGGGTTGTTGACGAATGAAATTCATTTTGAGCAGGTCCAGCATGTGGAGCTGACAGCCCCGGAGGAGTGTGGCGAACCAATGAGTAACCTGCTGGAGAGAAGCGACCAGACAGAGGTGACTCTGGAACGCAGCAGGTACGTGGGCACATGCATACATGGTGCGGACGATGAGCTTAAGGTAGGAATTGAATTTTATGTTAACGAAGAGACTCTGTCCGATGGGGTGCACATATGCGTGACCCCTGAATGTGTGTGTGGAGTGCCTGTGAACGAATGCTGTGAGCCCACACTCCAGATTACAGCACTGGTGTGTGCTGCCAAGGTCGAAACGTGTGTGGGTACTCACGTGGCGTTCGGGAATGTAGCCCTGGAGTGCGAGGCGGTTGGTCAGTGTGCAGGCAAGGTTGAAGGTGTGGAATGTGAACACCTGACCTTGGAATGTGTGCAGCCTGCTGTGTGTGGGAGTCCTGAGCGTGGAATGAGTGGTGACATAGGAAATAGGTTAGAGGTGCAAGGGGAAATAGAAATGCCACCAGAACAGAACTTGAGCCAGGGGACAGAAACCATGGTGGACAGCTCCGCATGGGTTCTTACAGAGTTGGAGGTGCTGCATCCAGGAGCAGGCTTTATAAATTGGATTTTAATTTCTCTATCAGCCTCACAGGAACTTTGGAGTGGAGTGCAGATGAGTAGCGGGTGGCACTGGCGTGTGTCACTTGGTCTTCAAACCTTTCTGAGCACACGAGGGGTTTGGCTAGCTGAAGGGGGTTTATATGTCTTCAGCGAGTTATGGAGAAGAGGGGGAGGCTGCCTCCCTGATTGGGGTTTACCTGATTTCCGTGAACCCTGGAGAATAGGGGGAGGCCGTTCCACCGATTGGGGTTTACCTGACTTCCGCGAACCCTGGAGAAAGGAGGGGGTAGATCACAGCCCCAATTGAGGCGTGACCCTTTTGAGCCGGGGCGGAAAGGCGGAGGGGTCATGTAATGGGAAATGAGGAATTCGTTCCCTCACTCCCTTTCCAATGAGCCAAAGAAGCAGGCCATATGGGGATGTAAGAAATTTTGATTGAAAATTGTACCGAAAGTGATTGCAAATTGAGAGATGACAGAAGGGATAAGAGTGGCACGAGTGGATTTGGGTGATTATTGGAAAAAAAACGGTGGAGACATTACAGGCAGAGCGTTAAACACACCTGAAACAAGTTTATGACAAAGAGTGGTTTGTTTGAGGGAAGACTGAAATGCCTGGTTGGAACCATGCAGAGGTTCCATGGGGCTGGTGAAGAGATTTTGATATTTCGTTTAAATAGTTGGAAATAAACGATTAGGGCAGTATGGAGGAGGCCAGCGGACGACGGACGTAGTGACAAATTAATTGGGGTTTGATGAAAAAGTGTATTGGTTAAATTTGATGACCAAGTGGGATCCGAGGGACTGGTGTGTTTTTGTTTTCACGTAAAAGTGAAAGGTGTTGGATGGTATTGTGGACTGGGTGTGTGCCACTGTGGAATGAATGACTAAAGTGTTTGGGTGAATGGTGCAATTGTGCAGATGAGGAGAGTGAGTGCGAACAACGTACCCTGTCGGTAGGAGTCTCTTAACCAAGATAGTGCAGGTTAGGGGGACTTAGAGGATTTGACATAGATTCTGGCTGCTGTTCCATTGTGCAGGCGGACTGCAACGGGTAGGTGCAGGCCAAGGTATGGGGATACTGGCTGGTAGTATGACATGGTATGGGAAGTTGGTGAGTCGGGAAATAGGGCAGCAGGGCTTTGGGGGTTCTTGGCAGGTGATGGCTGTCAGAGGTGCCAGGAGAGCACCGTAGGGTTCAGTGCTATGAGAGCACAGTATGGGTGCTATGAGAGCACAGTATGGGTGCTATGAGAGCACAGTGTTGGTGCTATGAGAGCACAGTGTTGGTGCTATGAGAGCACAGTGTTGGTGCTATGAGAGCACAGTGTTGGTGCTATGAGAGCACAGTGTTGGTGCTATGAGAGCACAGTGTTGGTGCTATGAGAGCACAGTGTTGGTGCTATGAGAGCACAGTGTTGGTGCTATGAGAGCACAGTGTTGGTGCTATGAGAGCACAGTATAGGTGCTATGAGGGCACAGTATGCGGGCAAGAGAGAGCCACCCCTTAGTTAGGAGCGCCAGAAGCACGCTCAGGTGAACCCCAAGGTCGCTGGGTGTCCTCCACCCCCGATTGGAAGCATGCAAAGAGACCTAGTAGTAGTCACACTCCCCAGCCAGCGAGTTATGCCTGGCACCATCAAATGGAAAAAGACAAATAAAGGCCTTGCCCAGGTTTAATAGAATGGAACAGTGTGCCAGGTCAGGAAAAATGGGTCATTAGGATCATTCTAGCCATAGCAGGGTTTGTTGCATTGTCTAGAGCTAAAAGTAAATGGTTAGGTTCGATGGACTCTCCTCCACACCATTCATGCGTGACACCTGGTACGAGTAGTGTTGATGTGAAAATTTGTTAACAAGGGCCAGGCTAGGTCACCCTCTCCAGGTGCCAGAGAGGCCACCAGTATGTCATGAGCACACATCCAAGAAGATAACAGTTGAGTAAGAAACACACCATCCCGTCTGTAAAGAAAAAAAAAAAGAGAACTTAACCAAAACAAGTCAGGCAAGGAAAGTTAACGGTACACTCCATCTCACCTGGTCTGAGGTCATCACACCCATTTGCGTCCTCAAGAACACCTCCAAACTGCATTTGCTTACCATCGATATCACAGTGCCACCATTGTTGTCACCTGCTGTCCGATGCAGGGCTTGTTGCCTGCTGCTGCTTGTGAGTAGGCCATCTGGGCCTAAGCATTTTTGTGAGCCATTGGGGCCAAAGTGCTTTTGTGGGCCATTGCGCCGAAGACTCATGCCATTTTGTGGGCTCAGTGGGCCAAAGAACTCTTTGTGAGATTAGGCCACTGGGCCGACTGAACTCACCTGGTGAGAGGCCAATAAGGCCACGAAATGAGGAAACCCTTCGGGGTGAATGGACAATACTGCCCGGGAGGGGGCATGAAGGGGCGAACCCGTGAAATAACTTTGAACGTTTGAATGTTCTGCTCCTATGCAAATATTGGTGTTAAAAGTAAAATTGAATGCCCTTCCGTTCAAATCCATAATTAGAATGTTAAGTAGTGTGCATAGAGTGTGAATTTGTTTGTTAGATTGGTGACCCGACACCCTAGCATAGGGACATGCCAATATGACTGTGACACTTTGATTTTTGGAGTTAAGTGCTTCCCATGTTGTGGGTTAGAGTAAATGGGAGATCTGTGCTGTACGTTAGACAGGGCCATTACCGTAGGCTGCCCCAGATGGAGGCTCGAGAGAGCCTCGGGAGAAAGGTGGGGGTAGTGTTACGGAAATGGCCCTTATTGGACTACTAAATATCGGATTAGCTCAGATCCCCCATTAAATGCATGTTTAGCGAGGTTGTGTGGTAAAGTGGACGTTACACGTGTGTCAGGAGGTGTAAGAGGCTGTTTTATTGTTTGTGCGGTGGTGGTGGAACGATAGCTCCCTCTTCTTCCTACCCCATCCCGGACAAGGCCCCACCCAGTCGGCTGAGAGGGTGTGGCCAAAAAGAGGAAGCGAAACTCAGAGGCCACGAGCGCCGGAAAGGAGAAGTGAAACGGAAGTACAAAAACTGCGGGTGGCTTTGAAGCGAGTGAACGAAGGCTTCGTAAAAGGGTTCAGTGTGTGGAAACAGTCACTCTCGAGGCGTGCTCGTGTTTCGGAGCGAGCGAACGTAAGAGAGGCAGCCTGCATGTCGAGTCGGCGATCGACTCTTATGAGGAGGTGATTCTGCCGTGAGAGAGACAGCAGCCGGCTTTGAGAGGCGAGCGTGGAAAAGGAAAGAAACTGAGAGGATGGAGTTGAGAAGTCGGGCTTCGAGGCGGGAAGGCAAGAGAGGAAACGACGGAGCCTCTGACGGTCCCTGTTCACACCAACAGTTCGACATGTTTGCCGATCCACTTGCCGGAGCCCGGCACCTCAATTTGGGCCTTGTCTGGTAAACAGGCCAGGCCTGGATTTGTGTGCTGGACCTTGGGAGAGATCGGCTGAGGCCCATCGTTGATCTGGCGGTCTCGTACCATCAACCTTACGCGGGGTCAGAGCACGCGCAGACCGCGTGCGGTGCGAAGGGGGCAAGAGTACGATGCCTCCATCTTGCCACGTGGTGCGTTCGAGCTGGGGGCTCAAATCTGTGGACATCCGCTTGTTACGAGCGACATTCGTGCTTTATGACACCTTCCTCTCGTCCATGAAACTTCACCAAGCACTCTGCATGCATGCTGTTTGTCTGTCTTTGTCTGCACGTTGTTTCAGGCATATCTCGGTCGGGACCCCCTCGAAACCTGTAGTCCGTAGTTCCCTAGTTAAGAACGGGTTAAAGATTGTTAATAAAAACATTGTCACGAATATTTTGCTTGTGTCGTGTTCCATGATGTTCCCCAATAAATCTGGTTGATTCGGATGAAGTTGCCACTTTGAGTTAATTCATGTCGCGTCGAGGAACGATCCATTCGATTGGCATATAAAACCAAAATGGTTACAGACTGGCAGAAAACCCTCGGCATCTGACACAACCAGTCTGTAACCAGGGTTCTATTTCCCCAACTGGTAAGGTACAAGGATTACGTTGGTATCTCGATTGAAGACGCGTGACCCGAGGCCTGTGCTGAGCTGGCCGGCGTTATAAACCCTGGAGACGGCGGTGGTGAGGGTGGCGCCAAGAGTCGGGCGAGAATCCCGCCACCCCGGATCCGCAACAATATACATCTATTGACTCCTCCCATGATATTATCGCTGAAAAAAGCTGCCTAAAGCAATCATGAAAGGCTACCTAATGAAAGCCCTTTGCTGTTTCAAGCCCTTCCCAGAGTTCCTCCACAGCTGTAAAGACATTCACAAATAGTACACACATGAGAATCCCAATTCTATACACCCCCTCAGCTGCCGGAACAGTTTCATCACTTGTAGGCAAATCATCAGCGACAGCGCAGACAGAAATTCAGACCAAAGGGTGACAGGGAATCTAACTGGATATCCAATTCTGGTTAATGCTAATTTGGGTTTACAAACACTTATTCTGTCACTCATTAACATATAACTACTGAATAATGAACCCCTCAGTCATTTTCCTAACAACACAGTGCTCGTGTATATAGTATACATAATCGTAAATCTCATCAGAATGTGTGAATACACATGCAACGAGCCAGACATTCATATTTTTTGCCAATATTGAACATCCTTTATTCCAAACACATTCGTCATGCCTTACGTCGGAAAGAAACCACGATGATGTGTTCAGAAGACTTAAAGGAGTACGGTTAGGAGAAAATCATTGGTTTAAAAGTATTTGTCTCTAATTCTCAACATTTGAAACAAATGCAGATTTGTTCACAAATATGAAGACAAGCAAACAGACATGAGTGGGTGGTAAAGGAGAATCATTTGACACTACCCCCGAGGACCTAGACCAGAGATTCTCATCCTTTTTAACCTTGTGGAACCCTTGAAATAGTTCTCATGTCTCAGGGAACCCCTGCATAAAAATTATTATCCACCATTATTAATATCTAGCTCTTTTATATTTTTATCGTAGTTCATGTGGTAAATATAATATTTTTTTTCGGATACCTGGTTTAAGGAAAAAATGACCCCCTTTTTGTCAAATTTATTGGAAATGCAAAAAAAAAAAACATACTACTCGTTTATGAGACTGCACACCAAGGTTTTAATTCACAAAAAATATTTTTTGTTTGTTTGTTTGTTTGAAAACGTCATTTTCGAAAGTGTTTGTCAACCCCGAGTCTGTTTGACAATTAAAAAACACACCTCATGTAACTTGATAAACAAAATTAAACAAATAAAGCTGAAGCAATGAAGGTAAACAGAAGAACTAACAGAGACAGAGACAGAGACAGAGACAGAGACAGAGACAGAGACAGAGACAGAGACAGAGACAGAGACAGAGACAGAGACAGAGAGACACAGACACAGAGAGAGAGAGACACAGACACAGACACAGAGAGACACAGAGACACAGACACAGAGACACAGACACAGAGACACAGAGATACAGACACAGAGACACACAGCGCGAGACCGTGCGACCGTGCTAGGAAGCACAGAGAAGATAGATGGGCACCGTGCATGCGTCCCGTACTGGAGTCAGTCACTCAATGATACACTAATCCGCCCCGTACAGGACGTCCACTAACCAGTGAGGGCGGTTTCACACTGGCGCCATATAGACATCGTTAAATACATTCCCTATGGTTGTTATAATTGTAAATAATATGAGAGGTTGAAGCCTCTATTATAATAACCAAGGAGTTTCGAATAATATGCTGTACGTGAAAATAAAAATTACGAATATTAAATCAAACAAAAACTACTCAAAAATACATTAGCCTATTTATTACTGTTTCTCGCGGAACCCCGAGTGACCTCTTGCGGAATCCTAGGGTTCCGGGGAACTCCGGTTGAGAAACACTGACCAAGACCATCTTGCAGAGCCCCTATTCTTAAGCAAGGCACTTCTGGTGGGAAGTGACCCGACTGCACATTTGAGGACTTGGTTCATTTGTTAATCGATTGGTTCCAATCCCTAAGGGTTCTGATGGGCACAAGCCATGTGGAAAAGTACCGATAGAGATTCAGTCAACATCAATAATTTTGTTGCAATATAAATTCAACAAATGAAGACTGGCAGGATAGCCCAGACCTCGAGTTTTACCCACTCACCTCTTGAGCTTTCAGGCCTGGGTTTGAATCTGGCACATGTAGAAATTGTCATATTGGTGTTTCGCAGGCAGGGCAAGGACTTTAAGTCCCCAGCAGGACATTAAGTTGGATTACCCATCTGCCAGCTTTGGTCGTTGGTGGATGTTAAATATTGCACGGTGTTTTTCACCTAGAGTATGCGACTTATCGTCGGCATCCTTCACAAATTACACATTCCTGCCACCTTCAGTCGAGTGTCAGACCTGTCAGGTCGTGAAAGTCTTGGGACAATAAAGTGCAGTAGCTGAGCAGCATTAGCTATAAATGCAATAATTGCATTTATACAGCATGTATAATATTAATTGTACAAAGTAAAGAAAACACAATACACACAAATTAATTTTTATAAACTCTTACTTTTCACTGAATGCTATTCTTTGCAATAGTGTCACGTGTGTGTCTTGTACCATTCTGCATTCAATATTATAAAATCATTTTCAAAACGAAGCATCAACAATGTACTATTATTGTGTCTGTTACAACTGCAATGTAAGAAAAGAAAAAAAGAAAACGCTTTGCTGACTCCCCAAAATTAAAGCAAAGTCTCAACAACCATGACATACCTTAACGATTGTGGCTACTGCGAGTCATCAAACAGTTAATTACACTGTTTAGTAATGATCGAGGCAAAATGACGGATGTTGTATGCTCAATAAACAGTCGACCATAGCACAAAGTAATCACTGCTGTTACTTCACCCTGTGTGGTATACCTACGTCATAATGGATAATACATGCCCATTATAATACCCCTGTACACACCAAATTCGATCCCAATTGTTTGTGTGCACTCTTTTGTGAACTCACAAGATTGAATTTGCACAGAAACTGCACAGGTCCTTTTTCTAACGTAATTGGTGATGTCTTTGTCTTGAGATAATGCATAAACTGTACATGATTCCACACCATCATAGTTTGAGTGTTTTCACCATGAATTATAAACATGGACGAAAGGCTGTAGGTTGAATTTTTGGGTGTGGTGTTGTCTCATAATATTGTCCTCATTTAACTAGTTATACACATTGGTGGAGACAAAGTTACTGTATTAAGGCTGGAGGAAAATAATAACAGAAGAGATCACCTGAATGCATGCAAAAGGAATTGGGGTGATGGGGGAGGACTAAAAGTGGTAAAATCAGCTAAACTAGAGTGAAGTCTGGGCCTCGTCCTATTCCTGATCTTTATAAATGATCTCTCTGAATCTCTGGAAAATCTTATTGATCTATTTGCTGATGA
>NC_140971.1:86486689-86524189 GCF_056783735.1 Eptatretus burgeri
TTCATGGAAATGCAATGTGGTCTCAGCTGCGTTCATGGACGATCGTGCCTCGCAGTCCACCGTGCTGGTTGCATCCCAAGCAAAAATGCATACAATAAATATGTAATTCATGTGATATAGTGCAGACTCCATTACACACACACATGTGTATATATATATATATATATATATATATATATATATATATATATATATATATATATATATATATATATATATTGTCGATAACCAAATACAGGTCTCGACATTATTGCCCACACAGACAAGTCTGGAGCTGGAGAATGAGTCATTTACTGTCTTTTGGGAGTGAGTCAGCCGAGTCTCCGAGTTATGTTCAGTAGTGGATATACAATCATGGGCTCACAAAGTTCTCTCATTTTGGTCTTGCGCAGTTTCCGGGACAAGTTTATTCATTTAAAATATGTAAATTGGCTTTTGGGGATATTCTAAGTATGACAGGGGTGAAAAATGAAGCACACTCGCAGAAGGCATCTGCAAATATTTAGTGGGCCATTGGTCCGTGGTAAATTATTAGTCCCCTACCGTTTTCACCAGGGAGCATGATCGGTTTGCTCTCTGTCCGTCTGCACCCGCTGTGATTTCTTAGACTTGTTTCCCGTCACCTTTAACATATTCAACTGAAACTTGGTACATCGCTTTATTATGATAAGCTGCAGAACAGGTTTGAGTTTCAGGGTGTTTCATCAATTTTTCACAGAGTTATTGCTCTTTTAACCCAAGAACACTAAAGTGTCTCATGAGTAACGTTATCTGTAACGTGGGGCATGACATACTCGAAAAAGGAAAAAAAAATTCCAATCACTATTCAAGTTAAAAAAAAAAATTGGTATGTAAATAATGATTGAAGGCACATTCCAAGATCATGAAAAGGCATGACCTACTATGTATATCTTAGCTGCACAAAGATATACACATCTCACACTCTTGTTCGACATCTTGGATTATTTTGAGGTCTCTGCACAAGTTGTTATGTGAAGGAATATATCTTCTTCTTCTCCTTTCGGCGAGCTCCCGTTAGGGGTCGCCACAGCGGATCAACCGTCTCCATTTCGCTCTATCCTCCACATCTTCCATTGACACTCCAACCACCCACATGTCCGCCTTCACCGCATCCATGAACCTCTTATTTGGCCTTGCTCTTCTCCTCCTACCTGGTGGCTCCATGTTCAACATCCTTCTCCCGATATACTCCGCTTCCCTCCTGTGCACATATCCAAACCATCTCAATCTCACCTCTCTCACTTTGTCTCCAAACCGTCCTACCTGCGCTGTCCCTCTAATATACTCATTTCTTATCCTATCCATCCTTGTCACTCCCAACTAGAATCGCAGCATCTTTAACCCTGCCACCTCCAGCTCTGCTTCCTGTCTTTTTGTTAGCGCCACTGCCTCCAAACCATACAACATAGCTGGTCTCAGTACCGTCTTGTATACTTTCCCCTTCACTCTTGCAGCTACCCTTCTGTCACAAATCACTCCTGCAACTCTTCTCCAACCACTCCATCCTGCCTGCACTCTCTTTTTCACTTCTCTCCCACACTCTCCGTTACTTTGGACAGTTGATCCCAAGTATTTAAACCCATCCACCTTCCCCACCTCAACTCCTTGCAACCGCACCATACCACCACCCTCCCTCTCATTTACACACATGTACTCCGTCTTACTCTGACTGACTATCATTCCTCTTCTCTCCAGTGCGTACCTCCACCTCTCGAGGCTCGCTTCAGCCTGCTCCCTACTCTCCCTACAGATCATGATGTCATCTGTGAACATCATAGTCCATGGAGACTCCAGTCTGATCTCGTCCGTCAGCCTGTCCATCACCATTGCAAACAGGAAAGGGCTCAGAGTCGATCCTTGGTGCAATCCCACTTTTACCTTAAACCGGTCCGTCATTCCTACCGCACACCTCACCACTGTCACACTGTCCTCATACATATCCTGCACGATCCTCACATACTTCTCCACCACTCCCGACTTCCTCATACAATGCCACAACTCCTCTCTTGGCACTCTATCATAAGCTTTCTCTAAATCCACAAACACACAATGTAACTCCTTCTGGCCTTCCCTATACTTCTCCATCAACATTCTCAAAGCAAACATCGCATCAGTGGTGCTCTTTCCTGGCATAAACCCGTATTGCTGCTCACAAATCGTCACCTCTCCTCTCAACCAAGCTTCCACTACTCTTTCCCACAACTTCATGGTGTGGCTTAACAACTTTATCCCTCTGTAATTTCCACAGCTCTGCACATCACCCTTATTCTTGAAAATCGGAACCAGTACACTTAATCTCCACTCCTCCGGCATCCTCTGACTTTCCAAGATTTTATTAAACAATCTGGTTAACAACCCCACTGCCATCTCTCCTAAGCACTTCCATGCCTCCACTGGTATATCATCTGGGCCAACCGCCTTTCCACTTTTCATCTTCTTTATAGCAGTCCTCACTTCATCCTTACTGATCCACCCCACTTCCAGTTCACTATCTCCACCTCTTCCAACCTTCACTCTCTCTCATTTTCTTCATTCATCAGCTCTTCAAAGTACTCCATCCACCTTCTCAACACACTCTCCTCGCTCGTCAGCACATTCCCATTTGCGTCCTTTATCACCCGAACCTGCAGCACATCATTCCCAGCTCGGTCCCTTTGTCTTGCCAATCGGTATAAATCCTTTTCCCCTTCTTTTGTATCCAACTTCTCATATAGCTCGTCATATGCCTTTTCCTTGGCCTTTGCCACCTCTCTTTTTGCCTTTCGCCGCCACTCCTTGAACTCCTGCCTACTTTCTTCATCTCTCTGACTATCCCACTTCCTTTTCGCCAACCCCTTGTTCCTTATACTTTCCTGTACTTCCTCGTTCCACCACCAAGTCTGGTTATCTTCCTTCCTCTGTCCAGATGTCACACCAAGTACCTTCCTAGCTATCTCCCTCACCACTTCTGTTGTAGTTGCCCAATCATCCCACCCATCTTTACCACCATCCAACGCCTGTCTCACTTGCTCCCTAAATTTCACGCAACAGTCTTCCTCCTTCAGCTTCCACCATCTGGTCCTTGGTTCAGCCCTCACTCTCTTCCTCACCTTCACCTCTAAAGTCATCCTTCATACCACCAATCGATGCTGTCGAGCTGCACTCTCCCCTGCCACAACCTTACAGTCACTAATCTCTTTCAGGTTGCATCTCCTACTTAAAATGTAATCCACCTGTGTGCACTTTCCTCCACTCTTGTATGTCACCCTGTGTTCCTCCTTCTTCTTGAAATACATATTTACCACTGCCATTTCCATTCTTTTTGCAAACTCTACCACCATTTGCCCTTCCACATTTGTCTTGTTGAGACCTTACCTACCCATCACCTCCTCATCCTCTTTATTCCCTTCCCCAACATGTCCATTGAAATCTGCTCCAATCACCTCTTTCATCCTTGGATACACTCTCCACCACTTCATCTAACTCACTCCAGAAATCTTCTTTCTACTCCATCTCACACCCCATATGTGGGGCATATGCATTAATGACATTCATCATCACCCCTTCAATTTCCAACTTCACACTCATCACCCGGTCAGACACTCTCCTCACCTCCAATACCCTCTTGACATAATCTTCCTTCAGGATTACCCTGACACCATTTCTCCTCCCATCCACACCATGGTAGAACAGTTCAAAACCACCTCCAATGCTCCGAGCCTCACTCCCCATCCACTTGGTCTCTTGTACACACAGTATGTCCACCTTTCTTCTCTCCATCATATCAGCCAACTCTCGCCCTTTTCCCAGTCATCGTCCCAACATTCAGAGTTCCAACTCTCACCTGCACACTTCTACCCTTCCCCCTCTCCCACTGCCTCCGGACTCGCCTTCCCCGTCTCCTTCTCCTCCTTCGCCCAGCAGTAGCACAATTTCCACTGGTACCCTGCTGACCACCGGTACCGGTGGCGGTCGTTGGTAACCCGGGCCTCGACCGATCCGGTATGGAAATTCGTTTTGTTGTCCGCATAATGATTTGGCATAGGTTTTTATGCCGGATGCCCTTCCTGACGCAACCCTGGTCGCCTCTTACGACACACAGGGATATGGTACACCTATTCTAACCGGGGCATACACCGGGCCCATTACAACTGGTACTCATTTCGCTGAACTCGGAAGGATGGCAGGCTGAGTCAACCCCCTGGTGTTTTCGACTTGGTTTATATATACATATATATATATATATATATATATATATATATATATATATATATATATATATATATATATATGTATGTATATATATATATATATATATATGTATGTATATATATATATATATATATGTATGTATATATATATATATATGTATGTATATTTATATATATATATATATGTATGTATATATATATATATATATGTATGTATATATATATATATATATATATATGTATATATATATATATATATATATATGTATATATATATATATATATATATGTATATATATATATATATATGTATATATATATATATGTATATATATATATATATATATATATATATATATATATATGTATATATATATATATATATATATATATATATATATATATATATATATATATATATATATATATATATATACAGTATATGTGAAGGAATATATCACTGCCTGAAAAAAATTTAAAATCACAAATTGAAACACCGTATATAAGGTGCATCACTGTATTCCATGATCTGAGCATCTTATACCCCACATTAGTGTAAAAGGAGTCGCCTTTATACACTAATGTGGGGTATAAGATGCCCTTGACCATGCGATATAACAAAAACCAGAAATGAGAGCAGAGTGGTTTACCCTTCCTTGGTGATGTCTGCTCATGCACTGAAGGTGTACGGAGTTCCAAGCTCTGACTCACAGGGTAACCTCGTGGAGTATCGAGCTGTTCACTTTGCGCGGGTACCTCATACCCCACGTTCGTGTTCTCGGGTTCAACTTAGAAAATATCACACATTATACGTGGGTCTGAGTCCAGCTGCCCTGACTCCACCCAACTGCTTTACACCTATTGGCTATTCAGCCGGACTGACTCCACTCCAATAAAATCATGTGCCACCATTGCATAAAGCAGCACAGATCGGCAGGCCTCGGGCCTGGGTATTAGTCCATGGCCTGGTGCAATTTAAATGATCCCAAGTATATAACCACAATGTCTTATACATGCACATAAGCCGAATGCATGTTTTTGCTTCATGCAACCAAGAAACGAAAAAAAACATTGTGCGTTAGAAAGGTTCTTTTTCTTTATTCTGGTTCTAGTATCTGCTCAAACGTGCATTGAAGCAAACTAATTTTTTAGCTCCAGTTTCTTCTCCGAGTTGGCTCTATTGTTTTCTCGTCTACAAAAGATATAATGAAATGAAAATTGCTTTTCCTATCATTTTGTCGAATAGACGCAAACACCATGGGTTATCGTGTATTTCTT
This sequence comes from Eptatretus burgeri, assembly GCF_056783735.1. Classification (NCBI taxonomy): domain Eukaryota; kingdom Metazoa; phylum Chordata; class Myxini; order Myxiniformes; family Myxinidae; genus Eptatretus; species Eptatretus burgeri. The sequence continues at coordinate 86,492,179 of NC_140971.1, forward strand.
CAGTCGGGGACATGTATTGATCTTCAGTAGGTATCAGTAGGGGACATGTATTGATGTTCAGTAGGGGACATGTATTGCAAAGTAATTCTCACTCTTGTTAAACTTAATTTAATCACAATAACAATGGAATTAAACTTTTCTGAAAGTCAACTTACAGGGAGATTTTAACAAGAATGACTGCACCGCGGTCACAACCTGCAACAAAATCCGGTAACAGGCCGATTCGGAAGCGCACACGTAAGGAACTCTTAAAAGATGAACAGTGCAAAAAGATTAACACGACACCTCTCATCCATGTCAGCCTCCACCACGGTTATATCAGAATGAGCTGAATAGTCACACGGTCATGGATGGTTTAACCCCAGTATTTGTCCGTTCAAAAACTGTGATGCTACTTTTTTTAGGAAGGCGTGCACCATGCGTGCTGACGGGCTTGATTATTTCTTACCAATAATTTTTATTCGACATAGATTAGACTTTTCGGGGTTCCTCATCATGAGTAACACTCGACTGAACCAAAGCTAATGGAAATCCAACGCAACAAACCAGGGCAGTGTATAATCAGTGGAGGCAAACAGGCCTGATGTCTTCGGCCCACCAGAAAACCAAAATGGCAGACATATTATTTTGTCTGGATGCCAGGGTAGATGGAGTCAAGCGACATATCTGGGTGAGGTCCGGCAGCTGTCCGCCCAATGGATGCACATTTCAAAAATCGCCCCCCCTCCCCCTCCCCCAACAAGAACCACAACAACAACAGCAACAACAACCACACATAACTGTTGTAGACCTGACAAGAAAAATATAATTATGTCAATGAATACACATGACACCCCCCCCCCCAACAGCCTCCACGACTAAACTGCATCCAATTTGGGCCAGGTTAGATCGATTGAGATAAATCAGAGCAATGAGTCAGAAAAGATTCTCTTTCTTTGTTAGTGTTCTATGCACAGCCACATCTTTGAAGTTACATCCTGAAACTCGGGTTAAAAGACAACTTTTTGTCAGGGGTAACATGGCTGGCGAGGTTTGAATTTGAAGATTTGAAGCGAGGTGGCTGTTCACAGAAAAATACCACGAATGGCGAAGCTGTGAATGTCGACACTGCGAACAAAAGTGATGAAGAAAGCGATTCATAGGAATGTAGATTCATTCGATGATATGAGGAAGTGAGGAAAGTGGAAAAAAAATATTTTGAGCACTTTATCTACGTGTGTGTGTGTGTGTGTGTGTGTGTGTGTGTGTGTGTGTGTGTGTGTGTGTGTGTGTGTGTGTGTGTGTGTGTGTGTGTGTGTGTGTGTGTGTGTGTCAGTCAGTATGTCTCCACCATAACTCCCAAACCATGAAACCGATCAGCCTGAAACTTTGCGTGCACGCCAAGAAAACGTCAAGGAAGTGTATGACTGAAAATTGGGTGTTTGGGGTTGATTAAAATGCCCCTTTTAAAGATAATTAACGGCCTTATTTAATGATATCCTTTGTCAGACACATCCTTAGTCAATGCACTCTATGGGGTGTTAAGGCGTTTCCGAGTTAACCTAGCTGGGGTCTGAAGCCACCATGTTTTTTGGCCTGCTCAGCCATGCCTTGACTTGGAACAGGCCACAATGATTTCTTCACGAGAAAGTTTTTTTTTTTTCACTTTCCTCACTCATATTTGCGAATGCCTGTTCATCATAGCTACAATTCACTGCTGTACAATATACTTCGCTTTTATCAGTGCGATAATTTTCAATTTTATGAGCTTGGAGTGATGTCATGCATTACATGATACGATTTTCCACGATCGACTCTCACGGACGAATTAAAGGACAATTAAAGTACATTCTCATGGACTAATTAAAGCGAGCGGTTCGTGCCCGTCACCCCAAGCGAGCGGTTCGTGCCCCGTCACCCTGAGCGAGCGGTTCATGCCCCGTCACCCCGAGCGAGCGGTTCATGCCCCGTCACCCCGAGCGAGCGGTTCGTGCCCCGTCACCCTGAGCGAGCGGTTCATGCCCCGTCACCCTGAGCGAGCGGTTCATGCCCCGTCACCTCGAGCGAGCGGTTCGTGCCCCGTCACCTCGAGCGAGCGGTTCGTGCCCCCTCACCATGAGCGAGCGGTTCGTGCCCGTCACCCCGAGCGAGCGGTTCATGCCCCGTCACCCCGAGCGAGCGGTTCGTGCCCCGTCACCCTGAGCGAGCGGTTCATGCCCCGTCACCCCGAGCGAGCGGTTCATGCCCCGTCACCCCGAGCGAGCGGTTCGTGCCCCGTCACCCTGAGCGAGCGGTTCATGCCCCGTCACCCCGAGCGAGCGGTTCATGCCCCGTCACCCCGAGCGAGCGGTTCATGCCCCGTCACCCCGAGCGAGCGGTTCGTGCCCCGTCACCCTGAGCGAGCGGTTCGTGCCCCGTCACCCTGAGCGAGCGGTTCATGCCCCGTCACCCTGAGCGAGCGGTTCATGCCCCGTCACCTCGAGCGAGCGGTTCGTGCCCCGTCACCTCGAGCGAGCGGTTCGTGCCCCCTCACCATGAGCGAGCGGTTCGTGCCCGTCACCCCGAGCGAGCGGTTCGTGCCCCGTCACCTCAAGCGAGCGGTTCGTGCCCAGTCACCCCGAGCGAGCGGTTCGTGCCCCGTCACCCTGAGCGAGCGGTTCATGCCCTGTCACTCCCTTCAGTAAATAAGACCGTTTTTGCATGAATAATCTATCCATCCGGACCATACTCTGAGCAGAGCATTGGTGGTGTCGAAGAGGTCTTCTCGTCTATGAGGCACAATAATGGATAGGTCGCCACGCCAACACAGGCTACCAGAAATCTGGTACCCATTTTATGCCTGGTGTTTGCTTAATGGTTGGGGGGTTGGTCTTGGGTTCCTCAGATCCTGAGTTCAAATCCCCCTTGGCTGTTGAATTAATAGCATGTGGTGTAGACTCTGCCTGTCATCCTTCCGAGGTCAGCAAAATGAGTGGCAGCTTCCTGGTGTCCTGTGTCGGAGTGGCAACCCGTCCAGGATTGTGCCCAATAGCCAAGGAGACTGCTTAGGCAGCACCATCATCTCTGCACAGAGTATGGTCCCGATGGATAGTATTCATTTTGCTGACCTCAGAAAGATGACAAGCAGAGTCAACCCCACCTGGTAGTAATTCAACAGCTGAGCAGGATTTGAACTCAGGATCCTTAGATTCACCGAAACACCACCCTAATCATGAAGCCAACACCAAGTATATGAATAATGTTTCTCTGGAAAATGTATTGTTTTCTTTAGAACAAGCTAAAATACCCACTATTTGATGAAAACCATGCATTTCTGCATGAGAATCGTGATTGAGAACAAAAAACGAAATCAGAACAAGCAAATGTGTCGTTAAAAGACCGTTTTTGCAGGCATAATGTTTTTCTGTGAAATGTATTGAAAATTAAATTTTAAAAATGTTGAAAATAACCATTAAATCGCTTGTATAAAGCAAATAAGACCGTTTTGGCATAAATTATCTTTCTCTGTAAAATGTGTTGTTTTGTATAGAACAAGCTAAAATACACACTATTTGGTGCAAAACATGTTTCTGCATAAGAATATTGATTTAGAACAAGCAAATGAAGATTGCAAATTCACTCATTATCCCTTTGAGTGCGGTGAAATCTATCATTAAGAAGTGTAATATGCACCCAGATTGTACCCAAATCAGGTCGCCCATCCAAACTCAGCAGCCGGGCAAGCAGGAAACTGGTTCGGGATGTCACTGTAAATCCAACAATGACTGAAAGATCTGCAAGGCTCTTTGTCTGAGATGGGTGGTGGGGGGAGGGGGGTGGTCGTCAGTGGTCGTCAATCAACAATATCCCATTCCCTTTACAAAGCTGGCCTCTACGAATAAGTGGCAAGAATGAAGTCATTACTGAAACAACATCTAAAAGCTCATATGGAATTTGCGAAAAAGCATCTTAACGACACGAGACAGACGAGACAAAAATTGAACTTTTTTTGTCAAAATTCAAAGTGTTTGGTCTGGTGCACTCCGAACACTGCACATCACCCAGGCAACACCATCCGTACTGTCAAGCATGGTGGTGGCAGCATCATGTCCTTGTGCTGATTTTCATCAGCAGGGACTGGCGAGCTTGTCTGGATAGAATGGACAATGGATGATGCAAAGTACAGGAGGATGCTTGATGAAAACCTGTTTGAGTCGGCCATGAATCTGAAACTGGGTATGAAATTCACATTTCATCAGGACAATAATCTGAAGCACAAAGCGATAGCCACAATGGAGTGGCTGAATAAGAAGAAAATAAATGTTTTTGAGTGGCCCAAAGTCCTGGCCTGAACCGAATTTAACATTTATGGCGAGACTTGAAGATTACAATCCATCGATGATCACCATCAAACTTGGCAGAACGAGAGCAATTTTCATTTGAAGAATGGGCAAAGATTTCACCATCTCACTGTGCAAAGCTGGGAGGGACCTCCCCAAACAAACTCAGAGCAGTCATTGTTGCAAAAGGTCCTTCCACCAAGTACTGACCTAAGGGGCCGAATACTTTTGCAACCAGTGAATTTTGATTTGTACATGTTTTTTGCAAGTACTCCTGACAGGTAACCTCCTTCAACTATAACAGTGTTTAGTTTGATCTCTTCAGTCATGAATATAGTTAATTTGGGATAATTGTTTCGACATAATGCGTAATTCATCTAACCATGTGGCATTATTGGTCGCGGTGAATACTTTTGCAGGCCACTGTATGCACATAGACAATGATGAGTAGCTCAGCCTCGATTCAAAATCACAGTCACATCACAGTTTGCATTGGTGACATATCCATCAAGTAGACAAAGGCATGATGACGTGGATTTGTGCCAATGACAGAAAACGGCTATCACTTGTAAGCAAAAACACAACATTATCTACCCAGGGCATTTTAAAATATTGTAACCATCCCAGGTAGCCAACGATACCTGACTGATTTTGGCAAAACACCTTGATAGATGTCCCAACAGGCATTTTTGGTGGGGTATCTTTGCCTACCTGGGAGAGCATGTGCTTTCTTCTTCATCGGAATTGTTTTGTGTTCAGGCCCCATACAATATTCCACAATGTGTTCAAGCTACCCATAAATATCATGAAACCCCAACCTACCCCCTCCCTTCCCCACAAATTTGGGTTTGTGGATAATCTGTAATTATAGTTGGATAAACATGTCTCACGACAAAGGAAATTTTAAAGTGAGATAATAAAATAACGATGGTAATTAGGAATGATTGGTTTACACGAAAGCGATTTTGTTTGAAGTAAACAAAACAACACTGTGTTGATCCTTCTATCAATCGTTTCATGCCCTTCTCTTTCTCATCCTTCAATACTGCTGCCAATCACCACCTCATGGTGTCTGTGTCGTGGATGTGAGAGTCGAAGATACGATGGGCAATTATAACAAGTTTATTCGCACCAGACAGTGAATAAAACCAGAGTGAGCCAACATGGCAGATGGCTGCCCTCTATCTAGTGGTGATTGAACTACAGGCATCTTCGCCTTACCTTCAAATCAACTTCTCCTCTCACAGATCTAAACATGCAGGGAGCTTCCAAATTATATTAGAACTTCTTGCAGTTAAATTTGAGAACTCGCATCATTGACAGTGCCAGTGCCATCAGGTTGTACAGGAAGTGACTCAGATCGCAACTCGGTGTTGGGCACATGGTGTTTGTACGGCTTGGAGGTCTGGACGGGGTGTTACGCTCACACAAATGGTTGGTTTTAATACACGAATGGGTTCAGCAATCGGTTCGACGTGTCGTCTCACTTGGTCAACCTGTTTTCGCACAAATCTGCTGTCAGATAATGTCACGAAGAACATGGTGCCTTTGCTTCTTTTTTTTTTTGACACATTGTTGAGGCTCATCTGAGAGCGAACCCACAATGCACATCAAGGGGGGCAGGAGAGGGAAGGACAAAACAGTGTGAAATAGAGGCAGGAGGTCTGTGGAAGGGAGAGGGATGGGGGTGGGGAACACGGGGTGTACACGCTGGACACCACAGGGACTTTCAGGAAGGAAAGCAGGGAATTTGAAGGAGGTGGGGTTGGGGTTTATTAATGGGGGTAGAAAAGATCATGGTTTTGGATGGGGGGAGATAAGAGATGGTGGTGAACGGCTGTTTTGAAGGCCTGGAGGGAAGAATGGGATTGTAGAGAGTGTGAGAGTTTATTTCAAAGTCTGGAAAAAAAAAGGAATGAAAGAGTGAAGGTGAGCAGTGATTCATGATTTTGGTAGTTTTACCAGGAGGTGGTTACTGATGGACCTTGAGCGCCCTGCAGAAATATGGTGGGGACATATCACAGACAGAGCAGGGGAGCGAGACCGGAGAGGAAACGGTCAAAGACAGAAAGACCATCGATCTGCCTGCGGTGAGAGAGTGAGAGGCCCAAAGACTCAGCCTCATCACGGGAGATACCAATGATCCTAAATGCCTTGGTTTCCACAGTGTGAAGCCGAGAAAGGTGAGAGGCAGGAGCACCAGCCCAGAGGGGAGAGCAGTACTCCATCAGGCTGTGGACGAAAGCTTTGTATGTGGTTAGGAGCTAAGGTGGGCCGAGGAAGGACTTAGCACAATGGAGGATGCCCAGTCGGCGACTGGCATTGGAGGTCAGGATGGAAATGTGGCTTTCCCAGGAAAGATCATGGCAGATAGTGAGACCCAGAAGCTTGAAAGAAAGGACTTCTTCCAGAGGATTGTTGAGACAGTTGATGGGGGAGGGGGGTGTTCCAAATGGTCCTTTCGGAGAGACATGAGACATAGTGAGAGTGTGAGATTTGTCCAGATTGAAAGACATGTTCCACGTGTTGGGACAGTTTGTGATTTTACCCAGATCTGCAGAGAGCGAAGAAGCTGCTGCTTGCCGGTCTGAGGGATGACAGATGGTACAGCAGAGGGTGGAGTCATCAGGGGAGAGATAAAGAGGGTTTTCCAGACAGTCGGAGAGATCATTGGTGAGAACCAGAAAAAAAAAAACAGGGCCCAGAACGCCACCTTGAGGAACTCCAGCCTGGACAGGAAGAGGGGATGAAAGAACTCCATTTAGGACCACACATTGACTGTGACAGGAGAGGAAGTCTGCGAGCATGAGTGGAGATGGCCGTTGATACCATAGGAAGAGAGTTTGGTGAGCAGGGCAGGGTGCCAGACTGTGTCAAAAACACGCGACATGTCTTGGGATATGGCTCTGATTTCATGTCCGACATTGAGGACCTCCATCCATTATTGGGAGAGCAGAAGCAGCATATCCAGGGTACAGTGACTTGGTTTGAAACCAAATTGATGATCGGAAATCAGGCCATTGGAGAAGAGGAAGGATTTAATGTCTGAAGCGATGATGGATTCCATCACCTTGCTGATGATTGGGAGAAGGCTGATTGGTCTGTAGTTGCAGGGATCTGTTTTTGCACCTCTTTATGCAGGGCAGTGATGTTTGCTTATTTCCAAGGAGATGACAGATGACCTTGAGCAAATGAGAAGGTGAATAGAACAGAGAGAGGGTGAGCAAGAGCAGAAGAGCAGGTTTTTAGGACACGTGGGCTGATGCCGTCGGGACCGGTTGCAGAATCTGAGTCGAGGTTTGACAGGAAGCTCTCCACCTTGTCAGGAGAAAAGGACACAGAGTCCAGGGACAGTTGTGTGCGACTGGGTAAGGTGGGTAAAAGAGAGCGTTTGGTTTCGGATACAATATATGGAAGCAAACACGAGTTTAGGCATTCAGCCTTTTCACGTGTGGTATCAGCAGTGCAGCCCTTTGAGGTAAAGGAGGGATGGAGGGGGAACACACACCAGAAACAGATTTAATGAGACGCCACCAGAATTTGGAGAAGACAGAGATTTGAGAGTTCAAACTTAAGATGAGAAAGATGTTGTTTTCTGCCTCTCCTGAGGGTAGATACACCCTTGTTCCAAGCTTTATGGAAGGATCTGAGATTACCCTCAGTTGGGTTTGTTTTCCATGAGGTAAAGGCAAGTTGCTTCAGGCCAACTGCTTCACCACAAGCTTCAGTGAACCATGGGCAGGAGGAAGGGTAGGACAACTGAAGACCAGAGGGGACAAATCTGTGCATGAGAGAAAGCAAGTTTTTTTGAAAGAATTCCCAGGATAATTTAATGTTGGAGAAAGTAGCGATAGGAGACCAGTCTATACGTTTGATGGCTGTTTGGAGACCCTGACAGTCGGCCTGAGTGAAATCCATACTCGACGGCGCTGAGGTGGTTCTCTGATAACAGCCAGAGAGATGACCGCTTTAACAAGCATATGGTCAGAATAACCGATTGAAGCAGTGGAAGAACAGCAGATATTTTCAGGGAAATTTGTCAAAATCAGATCCAGAAGAGATTAGGTACCATTTGTTGAGATCCGGGTTGGGAAGTTGACCAATTGAGTCAGTCGCAATGAGTCGCAGAAAGCTTTTGCTGAAGTGCCATGACAGGTGAGAGAGGTACCCACACCTAGCCAACTGGCATGATGACAATCGAAGTCACCACATGTAAGGAAGAGAGAGTTTGGATGAGAGGACAGAAGTTGGTCCATGTTTTTGGATAGTGAGGTGTCGATGGAGTCATCACTGTTTGGTGGACGGTCCAGTACACATATAAACATGAGGTGTGACTGGAGGGGAAGCTGTAGCCAGAGGTATTCCTGGGGGTGTGGGGGAGTGAGAGCAGTGCATGGAGAGTGAGGAATACAGTCTTTGATGAAGAGAGTAACTCCTCCACCAGGACGAGGCTCAAGTCTGTCATACCAGAGGAGGGAGTAACCAGGGAGAGATAATTGGGAATCAGAGACGTCTTGAGGGAGGAAAGTTTCTGTTAGGCAGATTATGTCTCGTTTGTCATTGGCAACCTGTCTGGAAAGATCTGTCAGGTTTGAGTGAAGGCCCCTGATATTTGAGGTGCACACTGTTGTGTTCAGGTCCCAAACAATATTACACAATGTGTTCAATCTACACTTAAATATCATGAAACCTCAACATACCCCATCCCTTTCCCACAAATTATTTGCTTGAAAGAGCAATTCACGTGTCAGAATTTTTGACTTGATCGTAAATTATCTTTGCACTTTGCACTTTTGTGTACACGACATGGCTTCGTATTCACCAACACTCCAGTGGTGACCTTTTGGAGGAGAATTGTGATTTCTTTGTTAAAAGAGATTGGCTGTTGGTGTCCAAACTGCATGTCCCTGTTCCACCTGCATTAACAATGAATTGCCTGATCCCTTGTGTTGAAATGTGTTTGCCAAGCTGGAGTCCTTGCCAAAATATTTATTTGAAGTCTTGAATTGAACAAGAATTCGATTCCATGTGAAAGAGAAAGTTGTAAAACGTTTCACGTCGATGTTTGTTCGAGCAAAGTTTGGTTAAAAAGCATACTGTACTTGCTGTCAATCTCATCCCTCAACTAGAAATGCACTCGGTAGAACGCATACCTCTAGCAAGCGGAACAGTTTACGTTTTGTATCTCACTAATTATGCCTGGTGTTGCCTTAATGGTCAGGGTGGTGGGCTTGCGATCCTAGGATCCTGAGTTCAAATCCCTCTTGGCTGTTGAATTGATACAAGGTGTGGTTGACTCTGCCTGTCTTCCTTCTGAGGTCGGCAAAATGAGTATCAGCATGCTGGTATCCTGTGTCAGAGTGGTGACCCGTCCAGGATTGTGCCCAATAGCCAAGGAGACTGCTTCAGCAGCACCAACGTTCTGCGCAGAATATGATCCCAATGGATAGATGATTGATCCCACTAATTGGCCGGATCTGCATCCAGACCTGAACCAAAATCGAATCGGCTTGTTCTTGTCACATAACCAAATCATCCACTTAATTCCGTTTGAATCCACTCATATATTTTTGAGATATCATTCTATACATCGGTTTTTGTGCCAGCTCTCAACGATGAAGAAATCACTGACAGAATTCTAGGATCCGGATCTTCATGAAAATTAAATCAAATAAATTCGTCCTTGTCACAGACCCAACCTGTCCACCAAGTTTTGTTCAAATTCGTTGATTACTTTTTGAGATATTCTGCTCACAAACAGACAGATAGACAGTCGTGAACCTTTGGTGACAGAGGCAATTTTTCTTTTTAATACATCTTCAAGGCTTGTGGAAGAATCAGTACACTGGATGGATGAGAACACCAAAGGAACAGAAGAGAGGGGGAAACACCAACAGCAAAGTTGAAGGCTAAGATTGAGGCAGACTTGGACAAACAATGGGTGTTGGGAGGAATGAGGGGCAGAAGAGGATGCATAGGGTGGACAAGGTCGATGCAGGATAAACTCTCAGGAGGGAAAACTGGAAATTTGGAATGAGGAAGGATTTTGGTGGGGAGGGGGGTTAATGAGGTTAGAAAAGATCATGGTTTTGGTATGGGGATGATCTGACACTGTGGTGAACAATTGTCTTGAGGACCTGGAGGGAATAATAAGATTGAAAAGAAGGTGGAAATTGGTTCCACAGTTGGGGAAAAAGAGGAACAAATGAATGGAGGTGAGCAGTGATCCTGGATTTAGGTCGTTTCAACAGAAGGGGGTTGATGTTGGACCGCATCTGCTCAGCATAAACCTGGGGGAAACAAAGAACAGAAAGGGTAAAAATATACGAAGAATACAGAGAGACCCCCGACCTGTCTGCAATGGTGAATTGATTGACCAATAGACTCAGCTTCATTGTGTGAGATTCCAATAATATTGAAGACCTTGGTTTCCACAGAGTCAAGCTAAGCAAGATGTGAGGTAGGGGAGCCAGCCCACAAGGGAGAGCAGTACTCCATAAAGCTGCAGATGAAGGCCCTGTAGGTGGTTAGGAGCTCATGTGTGCCAAGGAAGGACCTTGTACGATGGAGGATGCCCAAATTTGAAGTGGTTTGCCCAAGTGAATAATTTAGATGATAATCATACAGTATATAATGACTTCAATTGTGTTTTTGTTTTTTAAAATTTAATTTAACTTAATCTTTCTTTTAAGTTTTCAGTAATGTCCCCACATGTGAAAAGCATTCTTCCCAGAGCGTGTTTCACAATTATTGATATTAATATTAATACTGAAGGACCAATTTTGTGCTCCTCCTAGCGGTCGCGTCACATTTTTCTCGGTACTGTGACCGGGACTGAAAGAAACTTCGTACCTGTAAGAGTGCATCGCACATAGAGGCAATAGTCAAACTTCAACTCTGAAGCAGAATAAACACTTTTCGTTTTGCATTCGTTTACATGGCGACGTGTGACGTCACCGCTGAGAGGCGTCAGGACGTTATGACATCATCGGTTATTCGCTGACGTCATTACGTCCGTCGTCAGAACGTTACTGCTGAGAGGTGTAATTACTAATTCCACTCCTCGAAAATAGCGTCTGCAATGTAAAATCCTCTTCTGCACATGGTGACTACCTCAGAATGTGAATTTGACACAAAAAAATGTAACAAGAAACATTGTACAGTAGACGCCGCTTTATAAATCCACCATGGGACCCCGCCGTTTGGATTTATTAACCGGCTGGATTTATTAACCGGCTGGATTTATTAACAGGCTGGATTTATTAACCGGCTGGATTTATTAAGCGGAGAACCTATTTTCAGCCACCTACTGGATAGATAAGACAAAAAGCGAATGTCGTTAAACACTGCTTTATGCTACAAAAACATTGATTTATCCAATGGTGACAAGGGGATTGTTCAAAAGAATCTCTCCAAGGTCGCTTGCTTGGGAGGGAAGGTTTTGCGCAAATGTTCCTTTATTGAATCCGTCACGTGGCGGAAATCGGGATGGACAAAACCTGAGAGCTGTAGTCCCCTGTCCCTGTCCAATTTGGCGAGTGCCGTCCGCATCTCTGCCGCTATTGGCATCGGCTCGGGTTCGTCGTTGCTTTCTTCCCTTGGCTATTGGGATTCGGGGTTGGAGGGATTCGAGCGGCAGCGGGATTCGAAGTCCGTCACCAGTTGCTGTTGTTGGTTTTTTTTTTCACTCTGCGGCAGCGCATACTACATCAAGCTTAGGTTGAGACCGCGCACGTGCCAAGCAGGTGGATTTATTAAACGGCGGATTTCTCGATGTAAAATTCCGTTCCAACTCATTTTGGTCACAATCAGCGGCTGGATTTTATAACCGTGGATTTATAAAGCAGCGTCTACTGTATCTTCTATCTTCTATCTTCTATATATTAATACTGAAGGACCAATTTTGTGCTCCTCTTCGCGGTCGCGTCACGTTTTTCTTGGTACTGTGACCTGAATTGAAAGAAACTTTGTACCTGTAAGAGTGCATCGCACATAGTGGCAATAGTCAACTTTCAACTCTGAAGCAGAATAAACACTTTTCGTTGAGATGGGGGCGAGGAGTGAAGAGACGGGGGCAGGGAGTGAAGAGGTGGGGGGCAAGGTAAGCAAATGTTTGGGTGGAGGTAAGCAAATTGAAAGCGGGAGACAGGGGGAAATGGGGCAGGGGCTGGGTTAAATTAGGCGGAGTTGAGTGTGAGGGGGTGGACAGGGGGTGGGGCCCGGGGGCAAGTGGGGCGGGGAATCAAGAGACGGGGGGCAGGGAGTGAAGAGGCGGGGCCGGGGTAATTATATTTTTAGGCGGGGGTAGGCAAATTGATTGGGGCAGGGGCGGGGGATGAGTTGGCGGGGGAAAGCACACCCTGTCCAGTCCATGTCCCTCGAGTGTGTGTGAGCTGGTGAGGGTGTTTGAATGAACAGAATCCGTCTGTGACGGGGTTTCAGCTTGTTGTGATGATCATCCCAAATCTTTACCCCGCGCATGCGAGGCCAAAAGCAGGATTCAGCAGTTGGTTCATGCTCGTCCATCCATCTGTTGGGTGGTCGCTGGACTACCGTTATTATCAGGTTTTCCATCTGTTGGGTGGTCGCTAGAGTACCCTTATTTTCACTTTTTCCGTTTGTCTGTATTTTTGTATGTTTGTTGGGTAGTCGATGTAGTCGAAAAAAAATTTATTTTAATTTTTTTTTTTTTGAGATTTGTTCTACCCTTATTATCAGTATTTAAAATGGCGATTTCAGTTAATACAATGGCGATTTCGATGAAACTTGGTTGGTAGGTTCATACCATGACCTACTTGTGTGCAAATGAGAACCGTTGCTATGGACACCACTGTTGCCTAGCAACGGGACTTTGAAATTTTAGAAAAATCATAAAAAATTTATTTTTTCGAAAATCAAAAATCGGGCCATGAGCGACTGTGGGCAGTACATTCAGCCATATTGTCAAAAATTTCCAGCCGGATCCTATGAAAACTGTCAGAGAAGATAGACTTTGAATGAACCCTGGTCGAAAATAAAAAAAACGAAGTTCGTTATATCTCAGAGACTATGAGTCAGATATACATGAAACTGGTATGGTCGGTTCATGGTATGTCCTAGTTCTGTGTGAGAAAGAACCGTTGCTTTGGACCCCTCCGTTGCCTAGCAACAGCCGAAAAACCTCTAAATGTGGGGGTATTTTAACGAAAAAACAATCTGCAGCATTAACCCTTGAAGCTAGAATCATGAATTTTCTCGTGCTTAATCCTCAGGTCATTCCCCATCGAACGGGCCCATCGCGTCAGGTTATATTGGGTAGTCGACTACCCATGTCCGCCTACCGGCTTGTATGTTTGTTTGTATGTAATGGACAGCTCTGGAGGCCAGAGGAGTCAACCGATTTTGATGAAACTTGACAGGTAGGTTCATACCAGGATCTAGTTCTATGCTTTTGAGCACCGTTGCTATGGACGCCACCGTTCCCGAGTAAGGGGACTTTGAAATTTTTGAAAAATCCTAAAAAATATATATTTTTTCGAAAATCAAAAATCAGCTTCCAGGCTTTTATGCGCACTATAATCAACCTCTTTGTCAAAATTTTTCAGCCTGATCCGTCAAAAACTGTATGACTAGTATGCAATTATATAGCGACCACCCATGTCGCTTACCAGCTTGTCTGTATTATCAGTTTATGATCATCAGTTTGTGATCGAGGAACTTATTTAAAATGAATGTTATATTTTGAACATGAATCAGAAAATGAATAGGAAGACAAGTCTTTCGTTTTCCAGCACCGTACTTTGTCTCTGAATTTGTCCCGACCACACATGTGCAGAGAGGAGTGAGATTTTAACTGTCTGTCTGTATTGCAGTCAAACAAAATTGAAAATAATTCCAAACAGGAAACGTACTGTTTTCAAGGACATTATAAAGGACACAAACAACAGGCATGAATAACCAATGTAACGTGTTAGATAGGATGATGTAATATACACTGGGTAAAACGGTGGTAAAACCAGGAATCAATTTATTTATACGCCTTTAAACATTTTTTGAAATGAATTGTATACTTTTACACTGTAGAACACGAATTGCCTTCTCATAATACTTCTAAGAACCATGCTAATGTACATATATAGCATGAGAGGGTGTGGCATGCGAGAGGGTCGGCGTGAAAAAGATGCTGATCGACGCTGGTGTTTTCGGATGATCAATAAAGCCTCCATATCCTAAACTGCGACTCAACATTGTGTTATTACAGTTTATAAAAGTGAGGTACAGTAGTAATACTGCTTCAGTGGCGTTATCTTCCGGATTTTCCTCAAGATCTTTAAAATCATTATTTTATTAACATGAAGTACTATATAATGCTTGAACACCTGATTGAATAGGCCTGGGGTGTGTTTAGTTATCAAGCAGCTGGCTAGTGCTTGCCAAGCCAGCCGGTCATTAACTGTTTCAAATGGAGTGCTTGCTCGAGTGCTTCAGCCACTTGGCGAGCGCTCTACAAGAAACGCGATAACTGAACACACCCCTGGTGTTGGCTTAATGGTGAAGGTGGCTGGTTTAAGATCTCAGTGTCTTGGGTTGGAGATAACACCGGTGTGTTGACTCAGCCTGTCATCCTTCCAAGGTCAGCAAAATGAGTACCAGCTTACTGAAAATTGGGCACTGCATCAGCGACACAGATGCGCTCTCAGTAGTGATGCAACCAGCAGCCACAGGCTACGTACAAAATAAAAAATAATGCGTGGGGTATCGTGTTTTATGGACTCTCTTATTGTCTTTGTTGTACAGAGAAAGCCAGACATGACAGCAGGCAATTGAAGTCCAGTAGATAATGTCATATCTTTATTCCAGCACACAGTGGCCAGGTCCCTTGAACAAAGAAGACAGGGCATGAAAAGAACCACGGATCAATGATGCATTTCCACACAGACATCAATCTACTACTATTACTACTTTAATGGTCCCAATTGTTCCCACCATCTTGTGGGGTTAGCTGGGGAATGTTTTCCCAAGTCTTTCACAAACCGGCTGGTCAGGCCCAAAGTTCGACTGAATGCAGCAGGAATTTGTAAATTGTTTAAGGTGTCTTCAATAACTTGTCTACTCACATATTTTAACGTCCATCAACAGCCATTGCCAGTAGATGGGTCCTCCGACTAAACGTACATCTGAGGGACATTGATGCATTGCCCTGAATGTGAAACACCGGGATGACAAGTTATAGTTGAGTCGATAATCAAATTCAGGCTAGGCAGCTCAGAGGTATGCGTACCTCTCGGCTCTCCTGTCAGTCCTTCACACGTCTCATAACAAGAAGACATGTTGGGAACAGAAAGGAACATCCAAGCAAATACATCTTTCACTTGGTATGGCAAATTAAATGGAAGTGAAAGGTATAAAAGGGTATTGAAAGAAACTGTCCAAATTGACACCTCTTTACAACGCACTAGATGTTTATATACGAGGGGCAGTCAATAAGTAACCTTAAAATGGTGATACTGATCCTGTAGTTGTAAAATGGTGTGTAGTTGTGGACAACATATGTTATATCGATGGGTAAGAGTCATGTTTTTCCTGTTTTAGATCTGGCAACATTGAGCGTATGATGTCAGTCCAGTTCCAAGATGGCAGTTCCCTTCGAAACACGCACCAGGGAGGAGCAACGTTCTGTCTTCCGTTTCTTGGGAAGTGAGGGTGTGAATTCCAGTGAAATCCATCACAGAATGAAGATGCAATATGGTGACGCACGTTTATCACTGCAGCAGGTTACGACTGGGACAGGAAGTTTAAAAGTTGAGTTCTTTCAGTTTGGGTGTGAGTTGTCTCGGCACCCACCTCGCGGACACATTGTGGAACCCGAGCATGTTGTGAATGATGTGGTGTGCTGAACCACAGCGAATGTTCAATTTGGAGACCACTTCATCCAGCGTAATGCGACGGTTTTCCCTTAGCACGCGCTCAACTCCTGCAACCATTTCTGGTGTCTCAGCTGTGTGAGGCCGGCCCGAGCAAGCAACATCTGCCACACTAGACACTCCACTTTTAAACTTCCTGTCGCGGTCATACACCTGCTGCAGCGATAAACATGCGTCACCAAATTACATTTTCATTCTGCGATGG
This sequence comes from Eptatretus burgeri, assembly GCF_056783735.1. NCBI lineage: Eukaryota > Metazoa > Chordata > Myxini > Myxiniformes > Myxinidae > Eptatretus > Eptatretus burgeri. Next base: position 86,508,585 of record NC_140971.1, read on the forward strand.
ATTTCACTGGGATTCACATCCTCACTTCCCAAGAAACGGATGACAGAACATTGCTCCTCCCTGGTGCATGCTTCTAAGGGAGCCGCCATCTTGGAACTGCTCTACTGACGTCATACGCTCAATGTTGCCAGATCTAAAACACACATTACATTCTTGAATTTATCTCGCCATTTTAAGATTACTTATTGGCTGCCCCTCATAAATACCAAATGCTTTGTGTAATACATCAGTTTATCAAAAGGTTTTATATCAAAAAGGTTGTTGGCATATTGGAATGTTGAATTAAAAATGGTATTTTCCATGAAGTGAACTATAGAATGACACACGACATCAAAATCTAAATTAATTACGTCGACATTTGATTTCTTCTTGTTTCAATCGAAGAAGACTTTTTTTTAATGTTTTTGAACTTGTTTTATATGTTTCTTCTTTCCAACTAACGGTGCACTTCCTTAATTACCTTCGCCACCGAAGGTGGACAGAGGTTATGTTTTCACCCCTGTCTGTGAGCATGATATCTCAAAAAGTCACGGACCGATTCTGACAATTTGGTGGACAGGTTGGGTGTGTGACAAGTTTTTAAATTTTTTTAAAGCAATTGTTCACCATCGAGAGATGAGGTCAAATTCGATAGATAGCACAATATTTAAAAAAAAAAATTGTCGACGGATTAGAACGAAACTTGGTGGATGAGTTCAGTGAGAAAAACAAACCGATTCGATTTTGGTTCAGGTCCGGATGGAGATCCGGCCGACCAGTGGGATACAAAACCGAGCTGTTAGGGTTGTAAACTGTTCATCCCGGTGGAGGTATGCACTCTACCGAGTGCCATTCTAGCTCTGAATGTGACGCAATGCAGGAACTTGGTCGGACTTGAGCACAATTCTCGAGAATTCTATTTTTGTTTTTAAACACAGAAGGTGAATGTGCACTTTTCCCTACACATGCGCACAATTCACGATGGTTTTAATGGGTACGAATCTGTTTTGTGTATACCTCCCCAATCACTAGGTGGAGCAGTTGATGCAGATTTGTATGGAGTTTGTGTACAATGAGGAATCATTTGAGATCTCCCTGAATTGCAGAGCTGTCTGTATTGGACACTGCAATGGGACAATGTACTTAAAAACAAAAATGGACCAAATATTGAAGAAGAGTTAGTTGCTCTTGCATTTGGAGCTATCAATTTATTCCCTGTGCATGGAAGGGCTTGGGTTGTGGTTAAACACCCCCATAAAGTTTGCATACTCCTTACCCTCGTGATATATTTTGCAGAATGAGTGCATAGTCGTGGCAAAACTTTTTGGAAAAGCATATGACAATAAAACCTGTTGTTTGTCGGGTGCAAGACTCGACTATGTTAAGATCCTTTGCCCATACCATGACACCTTGAGTTCTGCACATCTAATCGTATATAACAATGCAGTGTATGGATGTAAAATCCATTTTTTATGTCATATGATGTGCTGTGTAGCATAATTGGATTTGCACTTGCAGAAACATTGTCAAACTAGAACGGTACTCAGTAGAGTGCATACCTCTGCCAGGCTGAACAGTTCACGTTTTGTATCCCACTGATAGGCCGGACCTGTATCCAGACCTGAAACAAAATCTAATCGGCTTCTTGTTGTCACTTAACCAACTCATCCACCAAGTTTCGGCCGAATCCATCCACCACTTTTTGAGATATCCTGCCCACAGACAGACAAACAAACTGACGTGTGAAAACATAACCTCCGTCCACCTTCGGCGGTGCAGGCAACTTGGAAGTTTAGTCTGCACTAGCTCTCTGTCTTGCACTCCCTCATAAGTATTTCCCAAATTTATCAACAATGACGACAGCTCATGATCAGTTTGATGGGAGTTAAAGTCACCTTGATTACAGAGACCAAAAAGCTGTGATGAAATAAATAATACTTAATCTCGAAATACTTAATCTCTTCTATTTCTCTTGCAGATACACTTGCTCTACTTCAACGTTTCACTTTATATCTTTAACTACTAATAACACCATTTAATATATTCCAGCCTTGTCTATCCTACCTCTCTTATTCACTTACATAGTATGATCACTAAACTAATACATCTTTCATGTAGTACAGTAACCTGCATTGTGCAAACAATGCTCTCACTGAGTCTTATCAGGACTTCTCTGTTTTGTGCAAACAATCTTTTTGATTTGTATTTAAATACTTTTGCATTAGCACATAAACCCTAGAATCCTGTTTGCCTTTTCTATTCATGATCTGATCGATACTACTCCAATATGCTGATTGCATGTAAGACTTGTCCACTATCACCCTTTTCTTGCCTCCAATTCTCTAATTAACAAACGACTCGATTCATGATGTTATTTGACACTAGCCAAGGAAATATGTCACATCTATAGAATAACCTGCAACTACGAGCGTTTCAAATTCCCAAACGATAAATTTCAAGTTGCATTCTGGAGTCGGTGAGTTATGAAGCTATGAACAGAGGATCGCATTCTTTGACATTTGTTCTCAAAATGACCGACAAATTCCACGTCCTGCATTTCAGTCCAAGTTTTCATGGAACACAGATGCAAGCAAAAATTATATGAAAGTTTTATGGAAATTTCTGCAATCATTTTCCGAGTAGGGGTGGCTATATATATATATATATATATATATATATATATATATATATATATATATATATATATATATATATATATATATATATATATATATATATATATATATATATATATATGTATATGTACACATATTAAGTCCAGAGAAGGGGGTGATGGGTGTGAAAAAAAAACTCGTTATTTGAGAAAAGGAAAAGAAGGGGGAAGGATATTGGAGAGGAAACAAGAACTCTGTAGAATATTTTTAAACTTCCACTTTACCCCAAAACAACACTTGTTTCATACAGACATAAACCTCGAACAACCAAGCATAGGTGTACACCTTTGTGTAAGAAATGGGAGTTAGACTGAAATGTGGTGAAAAGTAAAGCTGCGTCAGAGGAGATGTGAGTAAGGGAAGAGGAGGGAATTTGGGAAAGGGAAAATGAAAACGTTCATTTTCACTATTTTGTGTATGTAATATGGAGATGAATCATAATATCGCGAATTAATAAAAACATCATATCAGCATTACCGTGGCTTCTCATGTTCTGAAGCAAATTGCTCAGATGTGCTGAAAAGCGATGGTTTGAGATTGCTGCTGCTCGTTTTCCTCAAATTGCCTCCAATCTTCACTGCGTCTGCGGGTAAATCTCCCAGTTTCATCGGCACCTCGGGCAGAGGAATCCAGCAGGACATGTTGGAGGAGTTGTGGTGCTGTTCATCGTTCTTTTACAAAACATCAATCAGCAGGCAGCTCTCTGAGTATGTGTCAACCACTACTATTACATCATCATGGCAGAAATTTACATGAACGCTACAGGACATTTGTTATCGACCCTTCAGGTTCTGAGCCACCTGTACGAACCAATGACAGTTATTGTCAATATTAAATCCACAGAGAAAAAACAGATGGCTTTACAGAGCTCTCATTGTTTGCTCAGTCTTGAGAATTTAATAATGAATGCAAAGAATCTTTACCTGCATTATTCAAGTTCCCACAGGTAGTCTGATTGCCTCTGCATTTCCAGCACATATTGCAAATGATCTTCGTTCATTTCCCTGGGCCAGAGCCGCTTGTGGTCAGTTCATTGCAAGCTATGTTGCTGTGGTAATCATTGAAACAGAGGGTACGGCACAGTGGAAGATCACAAAGGTTGCAACTGAAAGACGTTCGAATTTTCCCACCGGAACGCGTCCTGCGACCTTTTCTGGAACATTCACGGCATGCCCTCTTGTGCCGTGGTGATCTCAACAAGTGGTGAGCACCGACAGCCTTCACACAGCTCTCACTCAGCTTCGCACGAGCTTTTCGACCCCTGTTAAGACAATGCCCTGAAAAACCAGCTCGAAGTTGCTCAGCCAAATCGAGTCGGAAACGAAGGTGGTCATAGTTTTTGGTAGGAGGGGGTGCATGCTTCGATTCACGGAACAACAGCCATGCATTAACAATGGCAAGGTTCATGAGAAACCACACGATGTATCTCCACCACTTCTTGGAGGAGCGACCAACAGAGTAATAGCTGCGATACTGATCAGATCGATCAACACCTCCCATGTATTGGGTATACCGAATCACTGCTTGTGGCTTAAGCTTCCCATCAGGCATTTGCTCCATCCTTCCAACCTGGCTGGTGGACAAGATAGCCACTATGCGCCGGTCACGCCACATCGTAAGCATCAGACAGCCATTCTGAAAGTAAGCCACATCACCACGGCATTGAAGGTTGAGCTCCTTTACAGATGGTGGAATCCCTCGACGATTGAGACTCACCGTGGAACAGGCATATGTGCCATGCTGGTAAAGCAAGTCTTCAAGGAGCTCAGGTGTGGAAAAGAAACGGTCAAAGTAAACATGATGATTTTTGTTTTGGTAGCCTTGCAACAAGTGCATCACGACCTGATAGCCAAGGCCTTTTGTAGGCCTCGCTTGACGGTTGCGTCCAGTGTAAATATCAAAGTTCAGGCAAAAACCAGTCTCAGCCTCACAGAGCTCCCACACTTTGATGCCCCACTTAACGGGCTTCCTAGGCATGTGCTGCTTAAAGAAAAGGCGCCCCTTGAACGGAATCATACCCTCATCAACACTCAACTCTCGACGAGGGTAGTAGCACCGTGAGAAATTCTGCTTAACCACGTTGATCATATCACGTACCTTGTATATTGGGTCATAGTCAGGATGATTCCGCAGGGGCTGGCAAGAATTGTCTCGTAGCTGCAAGTACTGGTTGATTTTGGCGTAACGTGCACGCGACATTGTCCCAGAGATCCATTCACACCGCAGAGCCTGGTTTCTGGTCCAGTAGCAATAAAGACGGGGGACGGACTTTATTCCCATCATGATAGCAAGTGCAAAGAAAGCCATCATTTCATTCTTTCTCGTTGGGAACCACAGCGGATCTGCTTTACCAGATGCTGCAATGCGTTGTTTTGCATAAAGGTTGGTTTCTCGTACAATTGTTTCAAACAAAGATTCGGGCCAGAGGAGAAAAAAGTAATCCAGTGGAGAAGCATCGAGTGGAAGTTTGTGTTGTGGTCCAGACTCTTGGCAAAATTCATGGACTAACGGTTTAGTTAGTCGTCTTGTCCATCCCAAGTCATGTGAATTACCAAGTCCCTCCATTTCATCCTGAGTCCAATGATGCATTGAATCATTTGATCCTCCTGACAGCTGATGATTTGCATCATCCGACCTCGGATCGGTGATGAAGTCGTTGACGTAACTTTCCATTACAATGCTTCGGCTGCAGGCAATTTCACTGAAAAATATAAACATATTCATCACAGTTAGGAGGTTTTAAAGTACCATACCTGCATCTTTAAATAAATTACCTGATTGTTCATAAAGTTCAAAACCTTTGTGGAACTCCATGCAATGATGGTTGAAGACAGCTGAGCTTATAATTGTAATTAGCAATGGCTAATTGCTAATTACAATTAATTGTAACCTCCCACAATCACTAATCACATTATCTCTGAAGATTGCAGAAGACATCATGGAATCCAGCATGGTACTGGAAGTGACTTGCCATTTTTCAAATCTGCTGCTCGAAGAATGGCCACTGCAGCCTTGGGAACGCACAACTGCTTTGGCTCTTTGACAACTGCTTGACGAAACCAGTGAGCTTCAAGGACTGCTTTTGTGGCACCAGCTCTGCTCGCAACAAAAAAGTCAGTTTGCTTTTTTCGACACCCAATATATTTTGCATTTAATTAGGTTTACTCACATGGCAGCATTTAAAGAGCACTGTGATTTATCTGGACATCCTCCAGTGACTACAAAGGCAAGCAATATATTTTTTCATTTTGCGGCCAAAAGTAATTAAACCGCCAAAAAGAACATAGCACAGGCAAGATGTCGAGCCAACTCCACTCTACAATGCGAGCAAGTACTGTTAGGGTGTGTGTGTGGGCTTGCCGAGTGGACATGTAAAACGACATGTTGTTGAATCGGTACTTTCTTCCTAGGCCGATGATGGATCCGGGAAGCACGGTGCTCGCAACGAGCTGAAAGACAAAAATTCAGCTTCCATTTGATGAAGGTCCTTGAAAAATTGGAAAGTGCAAGCAAAAGTTGTGTTTGAGTCATGCTAATGCTGTGGTTATTCTGGCAGATTTATAGTTTTAATTTGGCGTGTAATAGGTATGTGCTGAGAAAATCATTCGGTTTCTTGAGAGGATGTACTGCGGATGGCAGTCCACTGGGAAAAACACAGCGTTACGCTTTTATGCCCACTGTTTTTGCAATAATTGTTCCTGCTGTGCAACTAAAATGAGGAAATGCAGGACAAGGAAATATAAACTTGCTTACCCATTGTGCAACGAGGAACGACGTGCCACACCAGATATTGCAATGTGGATCCTAACCACCAGGGTGCACCTGACACACACCACCCTGTCTGCGATGTGGATGGCATGGAACAGGCACATCATGTTGGTCAAGATCTGTGCAATCATAGCTTGGTTTGGCATGTCGTTCCTGGTCCCACACCAGTGAAGCATTTAATATTTTATACAAAGCCTCATCAAGTTTATATTTGATATAAGGCCTAGTAGCAATCATGGGGTGGGGCATCTGATCCATGATGATTACAGCCAACCAGCTACATCACACATGTGTGGATGGATTGTCCTCAGCCATCTCCTGTATGTTATGTTCTTGCACCTATAACACTGTAACATAATCTACCCTGCTGAGCAGAAAGTCTTCTTTGACAACCTGTGTATCCGTAATATATGGACGAGTTCAACAAGCAATGAGGCCAATAATTCACACTCAGCATTCCCACCGACTGTAAGTAATGCAAATTATACAATGAACCCAAAACAGGAAATTAATTATAAAATAGTACACAATGGCCTACTCTTTTCGAAATATACCGTGGATATTTAACATCAACAACTTAAATGCGGACGGGACAGCCAGCCTTTACATTCCCATCTGAAAATGACATACTTTGAGATGCAGCACCTCCTTCTCAGGTGCTCATCAGGACAGTAAATTTAATTAGATATTACCTAAGAGAGGATCAAAGTCAAACAATAGACAACTCATCGAGGTGCAGGATGCATACAGCCACCTTACCACTAATTATACGCAGCAATGCTCGAAGTGAGCAGGTATCGCCTCAAAGTTTGGACAAGATGTTGCATTTCCAGGAAAATTATTCCTCAATATATAATAATAATAATGTATGTACGTTAATTATTTGGGAATGTATAGTTTAAAAAAGTAAAATTTGTGATTTATATTACGATATGATAATTACCTGCTTCCCCCCTCCATCCTTTCCCGTGCCTTTATCACTTCTCATCGTTGATATGCTCTTATAATTACACATTTGTCTGAATTTGTCCGAATATTTAAGCCTTTTTAATGGTACCACAGAGTTTCTTAGACCTCTTGGAGCACTAAACCACCATTTAGGTTTTTTTCTGCCAATGTTCCCATCCATCCATCGAGACCAAATTCTGTGCAGAGCGTTGATGCTGCCGAAGCAGTCTCCTTGGCTATTGGGTACAATCCTGGACAGGTGGCCACTCTCGACACAGGATACCAGCAAGCTGGTACTCATTTTGCCGACCTCGGAAGGATGACAGGCAGAGTCAACCCCACTTGGTATTAATTCAACATCCGAGTGGGATTTGAACTCAGGATCCTTGGATCCCAAACCCACCACCCTAACCATTAAGCACCAATGTTCAAGGACTTTCAAAATGAAATTTTGCAACAATGTTGGAAATAAAAAGTATATGTGGTTGACAATTATTTTGACCTTGACCTAATTTTCAGGTCATCGCCCAATTATACACATTTTAATATTTTCACCAGAACTTGATGAAGGTTTGTCCGATTGGAACGAAATTGCCCTCTCTAGATAGCCTAGAGCAAAGCGCATTTACACTTAATTTACATCATACCCCTCTGAGTTAAAGCTCAAGTTGAAATGGTGGTCTGAAAAAAAACCAAAAACTTTTTGTCATCACTCAATTTTTCTAATGTGGAATCTCAAATGCTGCTTGGTCTTCCAAGATGTTCTTGCATCATAATAATGGACCTGTACTGAAGTTGTGCACCTGATAGTTGATTAATGTCCTTGACCTACATTTTTTCTATTGTGACCTAATTAACTAAAAACATCTTTTTGATCATAACTTGAATAATTTTGCTCCGATTTTCATGATGTTAATTTTTATGGATAGACTGTAGATGGGGACACAGCTTCTTAATTTACACACTATCCGTAAATGTTGAATGTCAAGGTCATATTGTGGTCTGAAAAAAATATGTCCATTATTTGATCATGGGCCAAGGGTAAGTCATGGGAAATCACCAAGGGTAAGCCGGTGGAGGATTACCCTTGGCGGTCGCTTTGTAATCGCAGATATCTATTTCTGGTCATTATTCATTTACATCAGAGATAAAGGTGTCCCAGTATATGTTATTTTGACCTCTCTGCTCCTGTATTTCATTCACAACATGATAAAATAGATTACAAGTGCAGTGCAAGCAGGGAGCAATGCATGGTGAAGCATACTGTCCTTTGTAGTCGACATTAAGCCGGCTACACCACTTGTTTCCCCTTTTCTGTGGAATTTTTTAACACGCCATAAGAGTAGCTTTCACAAAAGTAGACCTTTTGGACCAGTTACCCGGCCAAGTTACTAATTCCCCATGTAGATCAAGCATACTTTTCACTGCTTTTCTTCATTAAGATTCTTCCTGGCCTATAGCAGCAGCAAAGCTCCATGAAGTTCCTTGAATTATGAGTTTCCAGCAGGAGGTCAGAACATTTCCCTACCTGCGTGCTTGGCTCTTGTTCAATTGATCCTTAAGAATCATTGACTTCTTTAGCATCTTTTCGATGTTGGTGAATGTCCTTGAGCTGTTTCCAATGCTAGTTACTGCCCTGAAAGGAAACAAAAGTGATGTTAAAGGGTGTAACAGTACATACCATTTCTAATCAGAAGAATTCATTGTAAAAGGAGGATAAGAAACCATTATCGATCTCTAATTTGAAGGGGTCAAATTTGTTCATTGTAAATTTTGGATGAGCTTACACACTGAATGTTGCTTTGATCTAGGCCGCATTGATAGGCCCAAGTCGAATCTCACCTGCAGTTTTAGCTAAGTTGCCTTTACCCTAGAAAATGTCCTGTCATGTATGGATGAGGATCCAGTGTGACAATACACTTCTCTTTCGTTTGCGTTTCCATTTTCTCGGGATATCAATTCGCACAATTCTATTTTTCTCATAAGCAAGTCCCACAACACACATTCTCATGAAACTGGCTTTTTATTATAAGAGTGGAAAGGGGAGGAAGAAGATCACGGCTGTGACAGTGGCAATCACACTGTAACAAATGAATTATAAATAACACCAGCGCTAGGGAATCATGTCGGCTTAAACGAATATTCTTGATCACTTTCACTTGGAAAGGATGAGGCGAATAGAAGAGAATATAAGACAAAAAGAAACTTGTAGCATGTGAGCACTGCTAGAGTGAGCACTCTGATCTTCGCAGTCTTCGTCCTGTCGAAATGAAATTTTGCATCAATGTTGGAAATAAAAAGCTGGCCTGTCCTGTCAGAAGCCTGTCAGCTTCTCCCTCCATGCTTGACTTCCGGTTCTGGGTTTGGAGCGTCGACAGGTCTCCTTTGGGGCTCTCTGCTGACGATCTCAAAGTTAAGTTTCCGGTCGTTATCTGTCCCGTTTTAACTGTTTATTTTCTCACCTACATGTTACTGTGTTCCTAGTTCAGTTTTGTTTCAAAAATCGTGCTATTTTGTGAGATTTTGTCAACCTTGTCTTACCGGGTGCTTGCGGCCTACCCTTGAGGCTTGAGGCCTACCAGTTCTCCTCGGTGTACGATCGTGTTTATTTGTTTTTTCTCCCCATTACCTTCAATTTCTATCTTCCCCACTTTCCTAACGTCACCCATCCCTCCCAACTATTCACTCTATTTCTTATCTTAAATCCAAAAAAACCCCCCTACCTTTCTCGTTGCACACTCACAAGTCGCGATTCTTCTTCTTCTTCTTCTTCTTCTTCTTCTTCTCCTCTTCTTCTTCTTCATCTCTTCTTCTAGTTCCTCCTCTTCTTCATCTCCTCTTCTTCTTCCTCGATATTTTTCTACAACACTTCCATGACCTAATCTGTTGAAAACTCTCTGAAACATTAATAATAATAACAAAAACGATCTCTTGTAATGCTTCATCTTCCTCTTTCACACGTGTGGTACTCTTTGCTGTATCATAATGCACGACTCTTCTGCTATTTAAACAGACTGCTCTCAATTCGACCTCTCCTTCATACCTTGCCTAAAAAATCCAACTGTGACAGCGTTTCTTCTCTCCATTCTCTGAATTCGCATTTATTGCATTCATCAAGAATTGTGTTTAATCGCATCTCTGACCTAAAACTTAAAAAAAAATCCAGTTTGCTATGAATGTTCGCTTTCCATCAACCATTCTTTTTTTCCAACTTCAGTGCCAACTCACCCCTCTCACCCTTCACTCTCAAAGCAACCATCCCACTCTTCTCCCTCCAAGACTCCCTCTCACCTCTCTCTCAAAAACTCCCCCCTCACCTTTCTCCCACCATTCATCCCCCTCACTCATCCTTCTCAAAGTTGCTCCCCGCCTCCCATCCACAAAGCTGCCTCCTTCCACTGCCCTCTCACCTCCATCTCTTCACTCCACCTCCTCAAATCCTCAACTGCCTTCTTCCTCCACTCTTGTCCCCCCTCTCCCCCAGCACCACAGAGCCTTTTCTCCTCCTCATCGGGCCCCCTCCCCTAGCTATTCTGCCACCCCCACACTCTTCCAACAACCCTCCTTACCTCCCCCCTCATCCCTTGTCCTACCCTCCCACTCCCCCCACCCCCTGCACCCAAAGCCTCCTCCCCTACCTCTTCATTAAAAGTGTGGACCTCAAATATCCAGGGCATTCGCTCAAACCTTTCAGATCTTTCCATACAGGTTGCCACTGACAAACCAGAGATAATCTGCCTAACAGAAACTTTCCTCCCCCAAGACATCTCTGACTCCCAAGTATCTCTCCTTGGTTACTCCCTCCTCCAGTATGACAGACCTGAGCCTCACCCTGGTGGAGGAGTTGCTCTCTTCATCAAAGACTCTATTCCTCAATCTCCATGCACTGTCCTCACTCCCCCACACCCCCAGGAATACCTCTGGCTACGGCTTCCCTCCACTCCCACCTCATGTTTATATGTGTACTGTACCGTCCACCGAACAGTGATGACTCCATCTACACCTCACCATCCGAAAACATGGACCAACTTCTATCTTCTCATCCAAACTCTCTCTTCCTCATATGTGGCGACTTCAATTGTCATAATACCAGTTGGCAAGGTGTGGGTACCTCTCTCACCTGTCATGGCACCTCAGCAAAAGCTTTCTGCGACTCATTGGGATTGACTCAATTGGTCAACTTCCCGACCCGGATCTCAACCAATGGTACTCCATCTCTTCTGGACCTGATTTTGACAAATTTCCCTGACAATATCTGCTGCTCTTTCTCTGCTCCAATCGGTTCTTCTGACCACATCCTTGTCAAAGTGGACATCTCTCTGGCTGTTATCAGAGAACCACCTCACCACCGTCGAGTCTGGCATTTAACTCAAGCCGACTGGCAGGGTCTCCAAGCAGCCATCAAACTTATAGACTGGTCTCTTATCACTACTTTCTCAAACATCAACTCATCCTGGGAATTCTTTCAAAGAAACTTGCTCTCCCTCATAACCAGGTCGAAAAACCAGTTAAAACCAGTACACATTTTCAACTGGTCTCTATTGGTTCTAATTGGTCTTTAACTGGTCTCTATTGGTTTCAACTGGTACCAGTTAAATTCAGTCAGAATTCCAATTTCCCAGTTGAAAAACCAGTAGCTCATATTTGTACCAGTTAAAGTCTTACTGGTTCCAGTTGATACCAGTTGCAATGTACTGGTCCCAGTTGATATCAGTTGCAATGTACTGGTCTCCCAGTTGATACCAGTTACAATGTACTGGTCCCAGTTGATACCAGTTAGTTAAATACAATTGTATTTCAACTGGTAATATATCACTCTATTCCAATTTCCATATTAAAACCAGTAAGAAACCAACTGGCTTTACTGGTACCAGTTGGCTACTGGTTTTCAACTGGTACCAGTTGACCAGTAAACTACTGGTCTTTACTGGTTTTTTGACCTAGGTACACAGATTTATCCCCTCTCGTCTTCAGTTGTCCTACCCTTCCTCCCGCCCTTGGTTCACTGAAGCTTGTGGTGAGGCAGTTGTCCTGAAACAACTTGCCTTTGCCTCATGGAAAGCAAACCCAACTGAGGGCAATCTCAGTTCCTTCCATAAAGCTCGGAATAAGTTTGCATCTACCCCTAGGAGAGCCAGAAAACAACATCTTTCTAATCCCAAGTCTGAACTCTCAAACCTCTCTGCCTTCTCAAAATCCTGGTGGTGTCGAATCAAATCTGTTTCTGGTGTATGTTCCCCCTCCATCCCATCCGTTTCCTCAAATGGCCGCACTGCTGATACCGCACGTGAAAAGGCTGAATGCCTAAACTCAGTGTTTGCAGCTAAATCTTGTGTCCAAAACCCATCACTTTCTCTACCCACCTTACCTAGTCGCACCCAACTGTCCCTGGACTCTGTGTCCTTCCTCCTGACAAGGTGGAGAGATTGCTGTCAAACCTCGACTCAGATTCTGCAACCGGTCCAGACGGCATTCGCCCACCTATCCTCAAAGCCTGCTCTTCTGTTCTTGCTCACCCTCTCTCTGTTCTATTCACCCTCTCATTTGCTCAAGGTCATCTGCCATCTGCTTGGAAATCAGCAAACATCACTGCCCTGCATAAAAAGGTGCAAAAACAGATCCCTGCAACTACAGACCAATCAGCCTTCTCCCAATCATCAACAAGGTTATGGAATCCATGAACGCTTCAGACATTAAATCCTTCCTCTTCTACAATGGCTTGATTTCCGATCATCAATTTGGTTTCAGACCAGGTCACTCTACCCTGGATATGCTGCTACTGCTCTCCTATCAATGGATGGAGGTCCTCAATGCCAAACAGGCAATCAGATCCGTATCCCTGGACATATTACATGCTTTTGACACAGTCTGGCACCCTGCCCTACTCACCAAACTCTCTTCCGATGGTATCCAAGGCCATCTCCACTCATGGCTCGCAGACTTCCTCTCCTGTCGCAGTCACCGTGTAGCCCTAAATGGAGTTTTTTTCATCCCCTCTTCCTGTCCAGGCTGGAGTTCCTCAAGGTAGCGTTCTGGGCCCTGTTCTTTTTCTGGTTTTCATCAATGATCTCTCCGACTCTCTGGAAAATCCTCTATATCTCTTTGCTGATGACTCCACCCTCTGCCGTACCATCGGTCTTCCCTCAGACCAGCAAGGAGCAGCTTCTTCGCTCACTGCAGATCTGGATAAAATCACAAACTGGTCCAACACATGGAACATGTCTTTCAATCCTGACAAATCTCACACTCTCACTATGTCTCTTTGAAAGGACCGTTTAGAAAACCTCCCCATCCACTTTCTCAACAATCCTCTGGAAGAAGTCCTTTCTTTCAAGATTCTGGGTCTCACTATTGCCATGACCTTTTCTGGGAAAGCCACATTTCAAAACTCGCCTCCAAAGCCAGTCGCCGACTGGGAATCCTTCGTCGTGCAAAGTCCTTCTTCGGCCCACCTGAGCTCCTGACCACTTACAAAGCTTTTGTCCGCAGCCTGGTGGAGTACTGCTCTCCCCTCTGGGCTGGTGCGTGCCTCCCACCTTTCTCGGCTTCACGCTGTAGAAACCAAGGCATTTCGGATCATTGGCATCTTCCGCAATGAGGCTGAGTCTTTGGGCCTCTCACTAAATCACCACAGGTTGGTCGGTGGTCTTTCTGTCTTCTACCATCTCCTCTCCAGCCTCGCTCCCCTGCTCTCTCTGCGATTTGTCCCCACCACATTTCTACAGGGCGCTCAAGGGCCGCCAACAACCCCCTTCTGGTAAAACTACCAAAATCACGAATCACTGCTCACCTTCACTCTTTCATTCCTCTTTTTTTCCGCCTTTGAAATAAACTCCCTCACTCTATTCATTCCCATTCCTCCCTCCAGGCCTTCAAAACAGCTGTTCACCACCACCTCTTATCATCCCCCATCCACATCCTCGATCTTTTCTACCCTCGATAATCCACCCAAGCCCACCTCCTTCAAATTCCCTGCTTTCCTTCCTGAAAGTCCCTGTGTCCATCTTCAATTCCCCATGTTCCCCGTCCCATCCCTCTCCCTTCCACAGATCTCCTAATGTCTCTGTTCCCCACTGTTGTATCTTTCCCACTCCCTCCCCTCTTGTCTCATGCCCCCCTTGCTGTGCGTTGTGTGTTCGCTCTCACATGAGTCTCAACAAGGTATACAAATTTTTTTTTAAAAAAACATCAATCACTGCTGGTGCACCATGAACCACCAGGAGCCCTTTAGCCATGCACCGCAAGGAGAGCGCCAGCCAAGATCCCAAGCAACAAACAGAGAGCAACCAGAGTGATTTACCTGAACCAGAGCCAGGTATTGCAGCAACTAAGGAGAGCCCCAAGAGTGCAGTGGCTCTTGGTTCATATAACACCTTGAGGGAAGGCGGGGGAGGGTTAGGTATATAAAAGTCAAGGAAAAGTCCCCGTCCCAAATAATTGATAAAGTTTAAGTTAATCTATCAAATTAAATTATTTAATGGATTTAAAAAGGTCATTTGTGTTGAACTGTTGGTTTCACTCAGAGCCAAAGCTCTGCACTACTTATACCTCCCACCGCAAAATGGTGGTGCAACATGGGGCGCCAGAGGTTCAATTTGTCTAAAAAGAGTGGAGAATATCCTGGTTGTGAAATAAAATTTGAGAACACCACTTATGTTTGTTCTCCTGTCATTTCAAAAGTGAATGTTGAGCTTTTCAAACACAGCACAGGAAGCGGCCACTGATGAACACATGGACAGACACCATGATTCAAAATATATAAGAGATGACTTCCCGTGCAGGGAACATCAACACAAAAAGAGACCATTTGGTCCATCAAGCCTGAGCAATGGTTGCCACCCTGTGTAGGTTGTTTTTTTGTCGAAAATTGAGGGAGACTTTACTTGGATAAACAATGGATTGGGGAAGGAATGGGGTGGATAGGATGGAAACAAATGGATATATATATATATATATATATATATATATATATATATATATATATATATATCGCCACAGCAGATCATCCGTATGATCCGCATACTGATTTGGCACATGTTTTACACCGGATGCCCTTCCTGACGCAACCCTGGTCACCTCTTACGACACAGGGATATGGTACACCTATTTTAACCGGGGTATACACCGGCCCAGTACACTGGTACTCATTTCGCCGACCTCGGAAGGATGACAGGCTGAGTCAACCCCCTGGTGTATTAATTCAGTGGCCCAACGGGGCTTAAACTCAGGACCTTT
>NC_140971.1:86529189-86544189 GCF_056783735.1 Eptatretus burgeri
TACGAGTCTTTTTGAGTAGGTCTCTAGCAGCTTTGCACAGTGAGATGGTGAAATCTTTGTCCATTTTTCACATGAAAATTGCTCTATTTCTGCCAAGGTTGAAGTGGATCGTTGATGGACTGCAATATTCAAGTCTCGCCATAAATGTTCAATTGGGTTCAAGTCAGGAATTTGACTTGGCACTCGGAACATTTATTTTCTTCTTATTCAGCCACTTGATTGTGGCTGAAGCTTTGTGATTCAGATCATTGTCCTGTTAAAATGTGAATCTCCGACCCAGTTTCAGATTCATGGCTGACTCAAGCAGGTTTTCATCAAGGATTCTCCTGTACTTTGCATCATCCATTGTCCCTTCCATCCTGACAAGCTTGCCAGTCACTACTGATGAAAGCAGCCCATAGCATGATGCTACCACCACCATGCTCGACAGTCAGGATGGCGTTGGCTGGTTGATTTGCAGTGTTAGTCTTGCACCAGACATAATGCTTTAAATTTAGACAAAAAAGTTCAATTTTTGTCTCCTGACCACAAAACTTTTCTCCACATGCCTGCAATATCAGTCATTTTTTTTTACAAACTTCATATGAGCTTTTATATGCGTCTTTTTCAGGAATCACTTTATTCTTTCCACCTGTCCATATAGGCCAGCTTTGAGAAGGGAACAGGATATTGTTGATTGATGAACACTGACCCCTATCTCAGACATAAGCCTTGCAGATCTTTCAAAGTCATTGTTTGATTTACAGTGATATCCCAAACCAGTTTCCTGCTTGCCCGGCTGCTGAGTTTGGATGGGCGACTTGATCTGGGTAGAGTCTGGGTGGTATGATATGTCTTCCACTCCTTTATTATGGATTTCACCATACTCAAAGGGATCATGAGTGACTTTGAAATCTTCTTATAACCCTCTCCTGAAGGGTGCTTCTCCACCACTTTACGTCTGCCTTCCTTGGAAAGCTCCTTGGACTTCATGTTTACCTTGTTGGTTGACCAATTGAGTTTCACCTTTAAACTCCTTCGATAAGTGGGGGAACTTCTTGTTTTTTGGGGGTTTTTTTGGACACATTGTCGAGGCTCGTATGAGAGCGAACACACAACACACAATAAGGGGGGCAGGAGAGAAGAGGGGCGGGTGAGGGAAGGACAAAACAGTGGGGAACAGAGACATTAGGAGATCTGTGGAAGGGAGAGGGATGTGGTGGAGAACAAGGGGTACACAAGATGGACATTACAGGGACTTTCAGGAAGTAAAGCAGGGAATTTTAAGGAGGTGGGTTTGGGGTAGATTAACAGTGGTAGATAAGATCATGGTTTTGGATGGGGGAATATAAGAGGTGGTGGTGAACAGCTGTTTTGAAGACCTGGAGGGAAGAATGGGACTGAAGAGAGTGTAGGAGTTTTTTCCAAAGGTGGGGGAAAAAAAGAGGAATGAAAGAGTGAAGGTGAGCAGTGATTCATGATTTTGGTAGTTTTACCAGAAGGGGGTTGCTAGTGGACCTTGAGTGCCCTGCAGAAATATGGGGGGGGGACATACCGCAGACAGAGCAGGGGGGCAAGACCGGAGAGGAGACAGTTGAAGACATAAAGATCACCGACCTACCTGCGGTGAGAGAATGAGAGGCCCAAAGACTCAGCCTCACCGTAGGAGATACCAATTATCCGAAATGCCTTGGTTTCCACAGCATGAAGCCGAGAAAGGTGAGAGGCAGGACCACCAGCCCAGAGGGGAGAGCAGTACTCCATGAGGCTGTGGACAAAAGCTTTGTACGTGGTCAAGAGCTCAGGTGGGCTGAGGAAGGACTTTGCATGACGGAGGATTCCCAGTCAGCGACAGGTTTGGGAAGCCGGGATGGAAATGTAGCTTTCCCAGGAAAGATCATGGCAGATCATGAGACCCCGAAGCTTGAAAGAAAGGACTTCTTCCAGAAGATTGTTGAGAAAGTGGAGTGGGGGAGGGGAGGCGGGGGGCAAACGGTCCTTTATGAGAGACATAGTGAGAGTGAGATTTGTCAGGAGAATTTTTCAAACTTAATTTTTCAATCAAATAATTTGCTTATGAAGTGATTTAGAGTTAATTAGACAAAGGGTTTGAATATTTATGCAACTAAGAATCATCTGATTTTCTCTGTTAATCTAACTTATTCACATTTTATCTGCATTTTCTTATTTTATCATTTTGTAGTAGTTTGTGAAGACCCCATATGTTAAGTTTGATTTGGAAGCATCTTGAAATATGCTCAGGTGGCATCAAAATGTGAAAACTTTGAAGGGGAGTGAATACTTTTGCAGGCCACTGTATAAGAAGTGCCAGACAAGAGTAAGAAGCAGTCTGGGGGAGAATGTGAGTTTTGAAGTTAAAGTTGGATTGCACCAAGTATCGGCACTGAGCCCCTTCCTCTTCCTGATTGTCATGGATGTTCCAACTGAGCAAGTGAGACAGGAAGTGCCATGGCCAATGATGTTTGCAGATTACATTAAGCTGTGTGGTTGGAGGATGAGTATATGACCGAGTATCTGGAGAAATTGAGAAAAGTGCTGGAAGATCGGGGTATGAAGATCAGTCGCCAAAGACTCAATATATGGATTGTTAGTTTGAGCCGAAGGAACATGATTTGGGTGAAGGTGGAAACATTATGAAAGAACATCTGGAGAAAGTGAGGACCTTCAAGCATCCGTGGTCAGTAGTGCCAGAAGATAGAAATATGGAAATGGAAATTAAGCAACGGATGAGTTCTGGTTGTAATAATTGTAGGGCGTGCAGTGGAATGTTGTGTGATGGTAAAGTATCGCTGAACTAAAGGAAGAATTTACAAGACAGTTCTGAGACCGGTTTTGTTACATCGTGTGGATACTTGGGCAACATCAAAGAAAGAGGAACGGAAACTAGATGTAAATGAGATGCAGATGCTGAGATTGATATATGGAGTGACGAGAAAGAATAAAATTAGGAACCAGTACGTCAGGGGGTCAGTGAAGATTGTGGAATCGTTGAAGAAAGTAGCTGAGAAGAGATTAAATTCGATTGGTCATCTGATAAGCAGAGAAAAAGGATGTGGTGGGGTGAGTGATAGAGAAGAGACTGCCAGGAAGAAGAGGAAGGCCGAAAATCAGATGGAAGGATGTGGTGGTGAGAGATTTAGAAGTTGTGGGATTGGAATAATCATGGGCGACTAACAGGAGGAGATGGAGAAGGGTGTTCAACCGGCATCGAGGCGATCCCAAGTAAAAATTGGAGAAGCTAAAAGAAAAAGAAAAGAACAACATTGATTTTATTTCAGCATGGCACCTTATTGTGTTGCTTTACCCAACCATAATATGTCACTTGCTTTTCAGAGACAATCAGGTGCCGATTAAGGCAAGCTACGGCTGCCTCAAATACATGACTGGGGCAGTGGTTTTCAAACTTCTTTTAGTGGCGACCCAATTTCATAACCTTTCGACATCGCGTGACCCAAAAGATTCAAAACCCGATTCATAATATATAAGATAAGATTTCATATGACACAAGAACATTTACTGTTTACTTTATTCACCATCGTCATGTTTTCATAGACGAGTAAACGGAGAATAGCCGACAGTATCCAAATAGTGCAGTTGAATGTTTCAGAAGTTTCGTCCGAATGACATTTAGATATATCAGTGAGAAGGATGAGCCTGTTTTTCAGAAACCAACTTCTCTATTCGTGGAGAAGTAGATGACAATGCCAGGATCATATCATGCTCCATTTCTAGGTGATTTCTGTACTTTGTTTTAATCACCACCATGGTGGAGAACGACTGCTCACAAAAGTATGATGAAGGATATGGCATGAGAACCTTAATGGCGCGCTGTGACAGGGTCGGGTACGACGGCACCATTTTGCGCCAGAATGTCGACAACGAATTCATCCGTGCAAGAGCCTGCGCTCCTGAATCCTGCTGGAGCTGTACAAGCTCTTCCTGTGCTGTGTCATCTTCATCAGCAATCGAGTCCATTGGAGCCGTGAAAGGGTCCCGGACCACAGAAAAAGACTGCACATCCAGCTCAGGGAAATAGTGCTCGAACTGTTCAATGAGTGACCGAAGGTGACGTGCTATCTCCCCAGAAAGACTGTCGAGCTTAGTATCATCGTACTGGCAGGTCGTTCGATGCTCCACCAGACGGGGGGAAAGGCTGAAGCGCTTAACAGCTGCTTTGTCTGCCAGTAATTTTAGTCGCCAGAAATCCGCTCATTTTGTAGTGAAAAATCATGAGGTTGGCGTCTTTGCCTTGGAGTGAGCGGTTGAGGACATTGAGACGTTCAAAGATGTCAACGAGATAGCACAGTTCTGACAGCCAAGAGTCTGACTCAAGCAACTCTACCCATGCCGTTTTCCCTTGTGTGCGTAGGAACTCCTTCAGTTCATCTTTGAGCTCGTAAATGCGCAGAAGAAGGTTTCCTTGAGATAACCATCTGACTTGAGTGTAGAATAGTGAATTCTTATGGTCGGCGTCCATCTCCTGGCAGAATAGCCTGAATAACCTAGTATTGAGGGCGCTCGATTTGATGTGATTAACCATTTTTACGATTTCTGAGAGCACGCTCTGCAAGGTTTCTGGCAAAGTACGAGAGGCGAGCGCTTCTCGGTGAATCATGCAGTGTACCATGGAGGTCTGAGGAGCCACCTCAAGCAATTTTGCCTTGAATCCAGAACGCACTCCCAACATTGCTGGCGCGCCATCTGTTGTAGAACCGAGCAACTTTCCGAAGTCCAGATCATGGTCACGATAAAACTGCTCTACTTTCCCCAAAATGTCCTCGCCTTTGGTGGTGGCCTCCAATGGTTTGATGAGCAAAGGCTCATCGACAAAGTTATCAGACTTGATGAAGCGGACCCAGACGATGAGTTGCACGTATGATGCGATATCAGTGGACTCGTCCAACTGTATGGCGTGCCACGGCGATTCCTTGATCTTCTGTACGACCTGAGCCGTTACGTCCAGACCCATATCTTCAATTCTGCATTGGATGGTGTTGTCAGAGAGGGGGAAAACTGCCAGTTTCTTTTCCGCTTCCTCCCCAACCATCAGAGATACCATGTCCTTTGCACATGGCAGCACGAGTTCTTCCGCAATGGAGTGAGGCTTTTTAGTCTTGGCAACATGGAGCGACACTCGATACGAGGCCTCGAATGCCCGAGAATTGGTCTGATGGCATGTACCCTCTCTGGTCAAGACACGTATTCTTGAGTGCAAGAAGTTTCCTCTCAAAGAATGCTCTCTCCTTATCCTGATAAGGCACATGTTTTGTAGTCAAATGCCTCTGCAACTTATTTTGTTTCATAGACTCCGTAGAAAGCACTTCAAAACAACTCACACACTGAGGCCTCTGTGGCCCACTTTTATCCACCACGTAGTAAAATCCAAGGTCCAGAAATTTATCCTGGTAAGAACGTTCTCGAGATTTGCTGGTGGCCGGTGCTGCCATCACAAATAAGATCTCGAGTCGTACGTGGAGACGTGAATAGACGTTAATGATAGTCAGAGTCTGAATCTGAGAGGCCATGGATCAAACCACTTATTCCTGCCAAAATGAACCGCCCTTCAGCGAGCCCGTGCATCGGCTGGATCCCATTCCAAGCGTCATGTTGGGCCGGTTCCCATACTTTGAATGAACCGTTTATATTACATCCCGTAAAAGCGAACAACGATCGAAAATAGACCATTTTTTTTCGCTGCAAGCGGATGCCCGCGACCCCACGAAATTTGCTCGGCGACCCCACTTGGGGTCGCGCCCCCGGGTTTGAAAAACCAAGGACTGGGGAATTCACCTAGGTTGCATTTGTTGCTTAACTGAGCAATTTTTCATACAATAATCTAAAATGAAAACATATTGATCACATCAAACTCTCAGTTTGTGATATTCATGTGTCTGTTCCTTTAAAGCTTCAATTATCAAATAAAATATCACAGGGAGCAGTTATAAAAAATAATGAACCACATTATAGGTTTGCAATTTATTTACAAGACTTTTTTGCCCATTAAGGAAAATGGAAATCTATGAAATTGTCAGGCTATTATTGATGTACATTTCACGATCACCATGTTGGCACACTTCTCAGTGAGGTGTGACAGGTGTGACAACACATATGGTGTTTGCTGTATTTATCTTTTTGTTGACACCCATGAACACAATTTCATCGCTTTTCTACAATGGCAGCAATGGCATAAATAACAGCGCATTCTGAAACGAAGCTTCAAGGAATCTACAGGTAGTGGACAAAATAAAAATGAAAACATCTGGGCAGATGAGGCAACCAAGCAACGACTTCCGCACAGGTGTGGTCCATGTGTTAATTAAGCAAATAACATCCCAGCATGCTTCGGGTCATGTATAAAAATTCTGCACATGCCTGGTTGTCCATAATTATGGCTCGCATGGCTGCAAGAGGAGACAACCCAATGCCCCCATCCACAGAGCACATGTGGTTGCCTAATGGTTTGATGAGCATGACACTGATGTTGTCCAGATGTCATGGCCTTTCAGTCACCAGATCTGAACCCAATCGAGCATTTATGCAATATTCTAGAATGATGCCTGAGACAGCGTTTTCCACCTCTATAAAGTTGCTGTGAGTTGGTTAACTTTCTCGTGGAAGAATGGTGCCGCATCTCTCTGGCAGAATTCCAGATGTTTGTGGACTCCATACCATGGTGCATCCACGCCAGACGTGGTGGTCCAATACCCAAGTAAGTGACTTCACATTGGCGTTTCCCTTTTTCTGTCCACTACCTTTATCAGGCATTTAGGATCATTGGTATCTCCCACAATGAAGTTGAGTCTTTGGGTTTCTCACTCTCTCACCGGAGACAGGTCGGTGGTCTTTTTGTCTTCCACCGTCTCCTCTCTGGCCTCACCCCCCTCCTCTCCTTCTCTATCTGCGATCTGTCCTCCCATATTTCCGCAGGGTGCTCAAGGTCTGCCAGCAACACCCTTCTGATAAAACTACCAAAATCAAGAATCATTGCTCACCTTCACCCTTTCATTCCTCTTTTTCCCGCCTCTGGAACAAACTCCCACACTTTCTCCAATCCCACTCTTCCCTCCAGGTCTTCAAAACTGCTGTTCACCACCATCTCTTATCTTTCCCCATCCAAAACCACGATCTTTTCTACCCCCGTTAATCCACCCCAAAACCCACTATTGTGTTGGATGAAAGTGATTGTGGCTCTGGAGGCAACATGTTTGAAGAGCTGCACTGAGGGCAGCACTCTCGGAGAGTGCACGGGCGATTGGAATAAAGGCTCAGGAGCAAGGACCTGTGTGGAGTTTTGGATGTGGTGATTGTACCAGTTCACATACAATACACCCACCTCCTTCAAATTGCCTGCTTTCCTTCCTGAAAGTCGCTGTAGTGGAAGGACCTGAAAGTCCCTGTCATGTCCACCCTGTTTACCACGTGTACCCCACCCCATCCCTCTCCCTTCCACATATCTCCTTATGTCTCTGTTCCCCACTGTTTTGTGCTTCCCTCTGCCACCCCTATTGTCTCCTCCTCCCTTTGTTGTACATTCTGTGTGTTAGATCTTATACGAGCCTCAACATTGTATGTGAAAAAAAAATTCAGGCAGACATATATGTACAGCACAGCTCAAAGTTAGTGCATTGGCCACGGACCTTTTCAATATGCCGTTTTGATTCCCTATGGAATGGGATCTGACTACGGTAAACAAAATGTTATCCTGTTGCACCATAGGCAGGGCATTGCATCGTTGAGTATGCCATCTTTTCAGAGAGAATGTTAATTTGGATGTCCCATATTCTATAGATCTTACTTGTAACTGGTTAAGATCTGTCTCCACTCACAGATCATTTCATGTGCCGGTTTTTACACTGACTCAATTCAAAATCCCCTGTATGGGTTGGATGTAACGTTGACCACATTTCCTCATTAGGCCTTCTTGCTGGCATATAAATGTCACAACAGACTCAAAAATGGCTTTCTGCAGCAGGAAATCAAACCACATTATTTCCATACTCACCTTGTGTTGAACCATTTCTGGAAGAGACTTGCGAACATGCTCCTGGAGACGAAACAGTGCCACAGAAGGTTCATTAGCCAGGAGAAACACACTGTCAGTCAGTTTGTCTGACACTGCAAAAGAAGAGTAATAATACGAGCGATATTTATTTAATCTTCTGCAGAAATCTCCATCAGCTTTGTATGTTCTTCCAAAATAATTGTTCGAAGCAGTTTCTTGGGAGTGAACATCGACAAAAACACTGCCATTATATTTTGATGAAAGCAGCAATCAAAGCATTGGCCAAAGTGACAGCCACTGGGTAAGGTGGATTTCGATGGTCAAAATGATACAAGTCTAAAACCAACTTACTTCCATATATATATATATATATATATATATATATATATATATATATATATATATATATATATATATATATATATATATATATATATATATATATATATATATATATATATATATATATATATATATATATATATATATATATATATATATATATACACATATATATATATAGTTACGAATCTGGAAACCATGCGCACTCAACATTCAGGTCCCAAAGTTAGTTATGCCGGTAAGTACGTGTGAGACAGGTCCCTTCCTTTTGTCTCGTGGGAGAGTCGAATATGTGCGTTGTGATGTTTTTTATAGTTAGTTTATTACATCTCACCACCTGCCCATCACTCTCCATCAGCACCGTTGGCTGCTCGTCCCTTGACTTGCCAAGAGGGAGGCCTCGCGGTCCCAGTCCTCAGCTTCCACAAACGATCCACACGCATTGGTGGCTTCACCACCATCCACCTTCATCAAGCACGTGTGGAGGGGAGGGCGGCTTTCTCCTGGCATGGCCGAAATCCCGACCAGGAAGGCTGTGCCCGTAGGCCCCTCCCCACTGTTGGGGAAATTATTACTCTCTAGACAAGAAACCTTTGCCTCAGTCTGAGTAGGTCAAAGTGTTTGTGTTTTTCCTCTACTGTTCTACTATTTAGTTGTTAAGGCCTACCACCTACTTATAATCTTGTCTTTCTTTGACACTTTGGACATTGCTTGGGTTTCTGAAAGTACAAGGTGACCGGGCTGATAAGCTGTGCATTCTGTTTTTGCGATCAAAGGCCTCTCTGCTTATAAAATGGAATGGATATATGGGGAGGGGGAGAATGATCAGGGAGAGAGCAAATAAATGGTACAGAAGAAAGAACTCCTTGTGGACATTGATTATTACTGGACTTCTGTGGTTTATTTTATCCCGATACATGCAACACTGAGTCGGCTAGACGTTGAATCCTCGAGGAGGTCAAGATCCCTCAACAATCAAGAATCCTTTCGATCACGACGCGGTTCGAGGACAGAAATCCACGTCAGTTGGTGCCAGTGACACGGATTCGAATCGGCGTTGTGCGGCGCTCGTGACCGGAGGTGCTTAATCTGCCGGAGGCAGTGCCTGGAGGAACGACAAGTGCTTGAGCGAAGGTAAGCAGGGGGGGTTCTCCGAGGGTGCGATTTATTTTATTCTGTGATTTTAGAGTGAATTTAGCGGTTGTGATTTGTGTGATTTTAGAGATGGGAAATAGAAATTGTAAAAGGAAGGAAAATGGGTATACCGAGGAAAATTGTATTCAAAAACCACGGAGAGGTACATGTGCAAGAATTATGTTTGATAAGTATGGGCCTGAAGCTGTGAGAGACATGGGGAAATGGTGCAATTGGACCAAAAATAGTCGATTACCCTTCCCTGAGAATGGAACGTTCGATCACGAGTGTTTAGACAATTTAAGAAAAGTACTGGAAGTGAAAAATAGTGACAAAAAGGTCCAGAAGCAGGTGAACTGGAGCGTTTATATAAATTGGATGAAGGAATGTCATGACAGAGACGAAAAGGCACGGTTGTTAAACCTGAAGGGTCAGCTAGACCAATTAACGAAGCAAATGCCGGTGAGACTTGAAAATAAAACCAA
The DNA here is from genome assembly GCF_056783735.1 of Eptatretus burgeri. Classification (NCBI taxonomy): domain Eukaryota; kingdom Metazoa; phylum Chordata; class Myxini; order Myxiniformes; family Myxinidae; genus Eptatretus; species Eptatretus burgeri. The sequence continues at coordinate 86,539,153 of NC_140971.1, forward strand.
GAGACAGCGAGCAGTGGCTGTCAGATTTGAGGATGAAGAAGAAGACTCAGATACATGGCCAGAGTGCACAGTTCCGATAGCACAACCGCTCGAGGACGAAGAAGCGGGAGAGACAGAGGGAGATGATGCCACAGGGCAAGGAGAGGCTCAACGGGGAGCCAGGCGAGTAATTAAGAAAGAAACTGCCTCGAAAACCGCAATACCCTTTGTCTCCAGAAGCAGAGGTAGGAATTGCTCCTGTCGTGGAAGCACTATTGAAACAAGGGATAATTATTCCCACTGTTAGTCAATGTAATACACCGATCCTACCTGTGAGAAAACCTGGGAAACCAACGTGGAGATTCGTACAGGATTTGAGGGCAGTGAATGATGCGGTAATTCCAGCTTTTCCTGTAATTGCAAATCCAACTACCATTCTATCAAGCATCCCAAGTAACACTACCTATTTTAGTGTTGTGGATCTTTGTTCAGCTTTTTTTAGTATACCAATAGCCCAAGAAGTACAGTTTCTGTTTGCATTCACCTACCAGGGAAAGCAATACACTTGGACTGTATTGCCCCAGGGTTATTGTGAAAGTCCAACATTATTCTCGAGGGCCCTCAAAGACGACTTGGATGATGTAGTTTTCCCTTGTGGATCCACACTGATTCAATATGTTGACGACCTGCTGATCTGTTCAGCGTCAAAAGACGCATGCGAACGAGATACATTGACATTGTTGAGGGCCTTAGCCAGGAAAGGACACAAAGCATCGAGAGCTAAATTGCAATTTTGCCAAGAAGAAGTTAAATATTTGGGACATATTCTGAAGGGAGACACAAGACGCATCTCCCCTGAACGTATAGCGGCAATATTAAACCTGCCCAAGCCAACTACTGTTAAACAGATGAGGTCTTTCCTCGGAGTGACCGGCTATTGCAGACAGTGGATACCAGATTATGCGGCCTTAGTGCGCCCCCTGGTGGACATTGGTTCGGCAAACGCGCCCAGCCCACTTGCATGGACACAAAATGCAGACAAGGCTTTTGTAACGTTAAAACAGGCTCTTTCTTCGGCTCCCGCTCTGGGTTTACCAAACTATGAAAAACCTTTCCATTTGTATGCATGTGAGAGACAGGGATTCGCACAATCTGTGCTGACACAGAAGCACGGGAATAAATTACGGCCTGTTGCATATTATAGTACTAAATTGGATCCGGTAGCGCAAGGATTCCCCCCTTGTCTCAAGGCAGTAGCAGCCGCTTCGCTCGCGGTGCAGGCGACCGAAGCGCTCGTCGCGGGAAACACTTTGATTCTCCTGGTACCGCATGCAGTGACAGCTGTATTGTTAAAAACGAAAACACAACATTTGTCGGCTTCAAGAGCAACAACATACGAACTCTCACTCACAGCACCCACGAACATTACGATTAGGAGATGCGCACCGCTGAATCCTGCTAGTTTGTTGCCAGGAGTACAAGATGGTGATCCTCACAATTGTGAAGAGATAATCGCCCACACGTGTCAACCCCGTCCTGACTTGAAAGACACACCAATCCAAAATTCTGAATTGGTTCTATATGTCGACGGCTCATCATCGCGTGCACCTGATGGATGTTTATTAACAGGCTATGCCGTTTGCTCTGATCACGAAGTAATCGAAAGCGGGAGATTGGCTGAGAGCTGTTCCGCGCAGCAGGCAGAACTGTTCGCCCTCACTCGTGCATGCCATTTAGCCAAAGGCCAAATAGTGACAATCTACACTGACTCCGGCTATGCCTTTGGTGCTGTACACGAATTCGGAGCACTCTGGCGCGAAAGGGGTTTTATAACGTCATCAGGTACACAAGTAAGGAATGGAACATGGATTGCGAATCTACTGGAAGCAATACTTCTGCCTCACCAAATTGCAGTGGTAAAATGTGACGCCCACACTGGGAGATCTGATGACGTCTCACGGGAAATGCCAGGGCAGATGCAGCTGCAAAATCTGCTGCCCACACCAGAGCTCTTTTAATATCACAATGTGTATTGAGACAAGAGGCAACACCGACCATTGACGATATAAACACTTTGCAGACAGCTGTCAGTGCTAAAGAACGAGATTTGTGGATACTGGCTGGATGTGAATTCGATAATGAATCTAAATTATGGAGATCATCTGATGGTCGTGTGGTGGCACCAAGAGCTCTATTACCTTGGCTCGCCCGATTGGCACATGGGGCCGGGCATACTAGCAAAGGCGGCATGAGTGCTTTAATTGGGAGACAGTGGTTCGCCCCGGGGTTTAGTCCAATTGCAGAACAGTATTGTAAGACATGTCATATTTGCCAAAAACATAACCCAGCAAGGGGGGTGGAGATGGCCCCAGGGGGTCATCCAATTCCATTCGGACCTTTTGTTCATATCCAGATGGATTTTGTCCAGTTACCAAAATGCTGCGGTTTTGAATTTGCGTTAGTCATCGTCGATTTGTTCACCAAATGGGTTGAGGCTTACCCTTGTCGGAAAGCAGATGCCATTACTGTGGTTAAACTGTTGATGAAGGATTTCATCTGTAGGTTTGGAATACCTTGTAGGATCTCCAGTGACCAAGGTACTCATTTCACAGCCGAAGTGGTGAAAGAATTATGTCGCGTATTGCAAATAAAGCAACATTTCGACTGCCCGCATCGTCCGCAATCTGCGGGGGCAGTAGAGAGGCAAAATGGATTCCTGAAGAATAAACTGGCCAAGATTTGTGAACAAACTGGATTAAAATGGCCAGATGCTCTGCCAATTGCTCTCATGACTATGAGATCTACCGCAAATCGAAACACTGGCTTATCTCCGCATGAGATTCTGATGGGAAGACCAATGAGATTACCGAACTCACCTCCTTTGACTATAAAAGACATGAACGTGCAGCAAATGGACGACACGTTGCTTACGTTCTGTGTCTCTCTGAATCATGCTGTAAGAACTTTTTATGCACAGGTGAAACAAGCTCTGCCAGAACCAGCCACATCTGATCATCACAACTTCAAACCCGGAGACTTTGTTTATGTGAAAATTTACAAACGGAAGAACTCTCTTCAGGCACGTTGGTGTGGGCCATTTCAAATACTGCTAACTACCCATACAGCTGTGAAGTGTAAAGGAAGAGCAACATGGATCCATGCCACACACTGCAAACTGGCACACGGCAGAAAAGAACCCGAGGAGAACATTGCTTCCTGATAACTTTAATGATTCTTTCCATTGCAGGATTATTTGTACTACTAAATGCAAGTTGTACAATGTGTACTTGGCCTGTTAATCCGATAAGTACTGTCTGTGATCAACATTAAGCTTAACGAGCAAAGTGGGTTCACCACATGGAATAAACACTTATCTGGCTCTTTCTCGTAAACACGCGAAAGCTTTTAATAAAACCAATTGCTGGGTTTGTACTAAGATACCTCATTCAGCAGTTACTGGGATACCGCTTCTGGCTATACCATTCAATCTGAGTGAATGGTGTGGGTACTGGGCAAAGGAAAGAAACTGGGATAAACAAGATAATAACCTTGACGACCACATCGTTACCAATGGAAATGGAAATTGCCTCCGACAACGAAATTTCAGTAACTGGTTTTGGCCAAATTTTAATTTAAGTAAAATGCCTCCACATTTTATGGTTGAACGGGCAACAGAAAAACCCGAACTATGCTTGGTACAAGAGGCATGGGGAGAAAGAAGATTAGGGAATTCTGAATGCAGTCATTATGTTTATGAAAATCACACGATGGGACCACAAGTCGCTTTAAATAATACCTATTTCGTGTGTGGAAATCGAGCATACCCATGGCTTCCAGTTAATTGGAGTGGATCCTGTTTCTTGTCATTCATTTTGCCACATATGCGCCTGTTATCTAAGTCACCTTTTGAGCATTTGAAACGGGGTAAACGGGGTTTCACGTCAACTGAACTGTTCTTCATGATTTTAATCCCTCACTACGGTGTTGGACAAACGTCTGTGGGATTGGCAGAGTTAGCTGCTTCGCTTGAATTATTGGCAAATAAAACTGCTCTCGGCATGGTTGATATCAACTCGGAGGTCGTCGCCCTACGTGCAGTTTCAATGCAAAACCGAGTTGCGCTCGACCTCATTCTCGCAGCTCAAGGAGGAACGTGTGCTGTAATTAACTCTGAGTGTTGTACTTATATCCCTGATAACTCGGAGAAAATCACGAACATAGCTGACAAGATTAAGCAAGAAGGAGCCAAGTATCACAATTATTTTACGAAAGATGGGCTTTATTCCTGGTTTGAAGGGATTTTTGGAGGCTGGGGAACTACCCTATTGCATTGGATTTCCGTTGGGTTATTGTGGATCATCATTGTAGTGGTGCTTGTTAGATGTGCAACAATTACAATGCCGGCATTGATTGTTTCTTGTCTAAAGAGGAATACTGCTAAAAGGTGATGGTGGCCCAAGCACCACCCTCATACCCTGGTTTTGACACTGAGTCCTACGACTCTTTTGAGATAGAACCTGAACTTGGAAATCCATAAGTAGCGCAAATGAATGTGTTCAATATTCACGGGAATTGTCAATCCACTCTTGCTCATCTGCTTTGTTCCCGAAATAGGTTGTCGAAAATCAGCTGTGCAGCCCAACGGGTAGCCTTATCTTCTATCGGCCTAGGGGCCTACCGGAACCTCAACCAGGTCCGAAGCTGTACAACCACATGAAGCCACCTGGCTTGCGGGACAGGAAAGGCTAAGGGACTGAGCTCTACGATGGGGAAAGGGGGGATGTGACTACCCAAGAAAATGGGCACACTCAAATGCAAGAGAGAATGCATTTCCAAGTGAAGAGAAAATATATATCGTTAAACTTAACTAGTGTTGCCTTATTAGGCAACAAGGGGGAGTGTTGGGGAAATTATTACTCTCTAGACAAGAAACCTTTGCCTCAGTCTGAGTAGGTCAAAGTGTTTGTGTTTTTCCTCTACTGTTCTACTATTTAGTTGTTAAGGCCTACCACCTACTTATAATCTTGTCTTTCTTTGACACTTTGGACATTGCTTGGG
>NC_140971.1:86554189-86559189 GCF_056783735.1 Eptatretus burgeri
TCTGGGGTACTGACTGTGGTTGCGGCGTTCGTAGCAACTGTGGTGAGGTGGGTAAACGTAGGTTATTGTGGGGATCTTTAGGAAGGCATTGTGGTGGTCGTATGAAGGTTGTGGCGTTGTGGTTCGAGTACAGAGAAGGTTGAAACGAAGTGTCCGTTGCAGAACAGTTTGAACAGGGATTTGGCGGCATTTGCCAATGAAGTTGTCTGTTGACATGCGTGCGTGAGTGAAGGAGAGGTCATGTGTGGAAAGTCGAGTAAATGAAATAGATAAAGGCAGAGACAATGGAAATAAAGACCTTCCGAAAAACCCTCACAACGAATTTTGGCCCAAAACCCACGAGACATGAGAGAAGGGCCATTTCCAGACTTTATGGCCACCCTGTACAATGAATACTACTGTAATAACTGCCTGGGGACCGCTATATGTTGTCTGCATATGCCTTGGGGAGCGAGGGTTTCGCAGAACCGGAACACTATTATTAATAACATTTATAGAAAAAGGACCCGAAAATATCATTCGCCTCAGGTCTCAAGTTCAGGTAATCCGCCCCTGACGGCATTAACATCCCAACTAATAAAGACTCCGGTCAATCCCAATGGTAAACTATCGTGTGACCGTCGTGCTTTGGATAATTGAAAGTTCCATGACAAACAGAAAAACAATCAACAGCTTTCTGCAACGCTTAGCATTGTGACGTAGTTACGTAGCGGTCGTTTTCCAAAGGGGCTTGCAGACCAAACTACCTTCACAAAGACCAGAGTACAGTACTGCACAGAATTTCAATATTCAGTACTGTGGAATTTCATACTTTACAGCTGTAAAATGGTGGCCGCCTTTATTTCTGGTTCATTTCCAACGTCGCAAGCATTGTCCTGTTTTGGATCAGCTCCGCCCCGCCACGATCAACCCCGCTATGCCTCGATCAGCCCCACCCCACCGTGATCAGCCCCAACCCGATCAGCCCCGCCCCACCGTCATCAGCCCCACCCCGATCAGCTCCCCTCCGCCACAATCAACCCCACCCCGATGTGCCCCGATCAGCCCAGCACCACCCCGATCAGCTCCCCTCCGCCACAATCAACCCCACCCCGCTGTGCCCCGATCAGCCCAGCCCCACCCCGCCACAATCAACCCCACCCCCCGCTGTGCCCCGGTCAGCTCCACCCCACCGTGATCAACCCCACCCCGCTGTGCCCCGATCAGCCCAGCCCCACCCCGATCAGCTCCCCTCCGCCGCAATCAACCCCACCCCGCTGTGCCCCGATCAGCCCAGCCCCACCCCGCCACAATCAACCCCACCCCCGCTGTGCCCCGATCAGCTCCACCCCACCGTGATCAACCCCACCCCGCTGTGCCCCGATCAGCCCAGCCCCACCCCACCGTGATCAGCCCCAACCCGATCAGCCCCGCCCCACCGTCATCAGCCCCACCCCGATCAGCTCCCCTCCGCCACAATCAACCCCACCCCGCTGTGCCCAGCCCCACCCCGATCAGCCCCACCCCGATCAGCCCCACCCCGATCAGCTCCCCTCTGCCACAATCAACCCCACTCCGCTGTGCCCCGATCAGCCCAGCCCCACCCCGATCAGCCCCGCCCCGCCACAATCAACCCCACCCCCCGCTGTGCCCCGATCAGCCCCGCCCCACCGTGATCAGCCCCACCCCGATCAGCCCCGCCCCGCCACAATCAACCCCGCTGTGCCCCGATCAGCCCTTCCCTGCCGTAATCAACCCCGCCGTGCCCCAATTAGCCCCGCCGCACTGTGATCAACCCCGCCGTGCCGTTCCACGATCAACCCCGCCGTGCCCCGATCAGCCCCACCCCGCCGTGCCGTGATCACATGTACGCGCGCTGTCCAGAGTGCTGCACCGGTTCGGTTCACTCTCCAACGCATTCTCGTCCCACTCCAATAAACAGTGCACTCCTATAATACTGTACTTCATGGAAAACAGATACACCGGTAGGATCACGGCGGAAAAACCCCTACACACGTTCCCTGAATAAAGAAATCTCGACGCCATGAATGAAATTAACAGAAGCGTTTGTTTACTCCTTCAACATGGCGGATTGCGAGTCGCAGCTACCTCGTGCTACCGCAGAACCCTACCTTTTTTCACCTTGTTGTGCATGTCTTGCTCTTCCATGCTCTCTGCGTTATGGTTGCGCACGAGCCGCACCTGCAATGCACGTGACGTGACGCGAGCGCATTGTGTGTGAGCACCGGTGTCCCTGAGCCTGAACCGCACGGTTATTGGTCCAGTATTAATTTCATCAAACCGCAAACACCTCTCATTAATACCGGAGGGTTGTGTCACTCGATGCTGCGCTTCCATAGAGCCGACAAATCGTGATAATTAAATAAAAGCGCGCTTCCATTCGGGAAAGCAATTGATTGATTGTGACGTAAGCAGAGCCTGTGGTCACGTGTTGGGCTTCAAAGCGATACCGAGGGCTCTTCGGCTTGAGGTATCCGTTATACAGTCTTTGGCACAATCTGAAACGCGTTCATCTACGTCATCGCATATATGATAACGTCATCTTGCTGTGATATTCACTCAGCTTCACTTTCATTCTGCATTGGATAGCACAATATGGTGTCTTGTAATTGTGGGGGTGGATGGGGTCGTAGACACGTGGAGGTGGAGGTGAAGGTTGGGGTGAAGGCCTCTATACAGTCGTGGCCAAAAAATATTGACACACTCGCACCTTTTCCAAATAATGCACCATTTCTTCTAGAAAATTGTTGAAATAAAAAAAAATCTTTTGGTATCCACAAATGTATTTCCTTGGTTTGCACCGGAACAAAACAAACAACAAAACCTGAAAAAAAAATTACTAAATCTTAGCTTATTCCACACAGAAATCCTAAAATTGCCCAGTCAATATTATTAACACCTTTTAGAAGTTAGAAATAATAATATTTCAAGCAGGTGATTCTCCTTCACTTTGGAATTGAACTCACCTGCAGTGAGTTGCAGGTGCCTGCAATATAAAAATCATTCATTCAACCAATTTGAAGAGAGAAAAGGAGTCATTCTGCTGTTTCGTGTCACTGTGTGCCCCACAATGAGCATGGAGAAAAGAAAGAAAAACAGAGAATTGTCTGAGGAGGACAGACACAGGATTGTAGCCAAGCATGGACAATCTCAAGGTCACTAGTCCATCTCCAGAGACATTGATGTTCCTGTGTCCACCAGACACAATGTTATCAGGAAGTGTAAGGTCCATGGCACTGTAGTCAACCTCCCTGGACGTGGTCGCAAGAGAAAACTTGATAGAACATTACAGCGAAGGATTGTTCGAATGATGGAGAAAGCACCTCGATCAACTGCCAAACAGATTCAAGCTGACCTTCTGACACAAGGTACGACAATTTCAACTCGCACCATCCGTCATCAACTCAATGAAAGGGGGTTCTATGGTAGGAGACCCAGGAGGACCCCACTGCTGAGAGAGAGAGAGAGAGAGAGAGAGAGAGAGAGAGAGAGAGAGACAGACAGACAGACAGACAGACAGACAGACAGACAGACAGACAGACAGACAGACAGACAGACAGACAGACATAAGAAAGCCTGCCTGTAGTTGGATATAACACACCTCTAAACAAGAAAAAGAGCAATCACAGATTGCAAAGCCTCACCAGGACTTCTTTTGAGTGGTGTATTTTTATAAGTTTTCAGGTAAATCCAATATGGCTGCCAAACCATGTGACCCAATGACATCATACGCGTGAACCTTTTGTTCCTCATGGATAGGAGGTCATATGTGTAAAGTTTTGCCTCAATCTTTTCAGCCATTTCAGAGAAGAAGATTTTTGAAGGTTAAAAAAAAAATATATATATATATATATATGTATATATATATATATATATATATATATATATATATATATATATATATATATATATATATATATATATATATGTATATATATATGTATATATATATATATGTATATATATATATATATATATATATATATATATATATATATATATATATATATATATATATATATATATATATATATATATATATATATATATATATACATAAATGGCTGCCAAATCATGTGACCAATGATATCAAGAAATTTTATCCCGTTCACAATTTTTTATTCTGTTCACCATTTTATCCCGAGATGGCCCTCAATTTTTTTTATACTGATAGGATGTGACGTTCTATATATGCAATTGTGACGTCATAACGAGGGCACCTATGATATTTAAAAAAGAAAAATCACACTCATTCCCCGTGAGGAGTACTTGCTATGTGCCAAGTTTCAAATTTTTCCTCGGTCCGGTTTCAGAGGTACAGAGGTCCAAAGTTTTTCAATATGGCTGCCACACCACGTGACCTATGACATCATAATCATAATTGAAACATTCTACATGAGTAGTCGCACCAATGGCGAAAAATTATTCTCAATCTGACAAGCGGTTGTGGAGAAAAACAGGAAAGTTCTGTGCGAACAAAGAAACAGACAGATCCAAATGCAATACCCTCTCCAAATCCTTCAGGGATGGTACCAAGCCAAAATCCTTCTGGGAGAATGTCCTGTGGACAGATGAGATCAAGTTAGAGCTTTTTCGTAAAGGACATCATCTCTATGTTTAAAGAAAATAAGCATTCTAAGGAAAAAACACCTTCCCTGCAGTCAAACATGGAGGAGGTTCAGCGATGTTTTGGGGTTGCTGTGCTACCTCTGGCATCGGGTGCCTTGAATGTGTGCACGGCATCATGAAATCAGGAGATTACCAAGGCATTTTGGAGCACAATGTTCAACCCAGTGTCAGAAAGCTGGGTCTCCGTCGAAGGTCATGGGTCTGCAGCAGGACAAGGACCCCAAACACATTTCAGAAAGCACCGAGGAATGGTTCATGACAAAATGCTGGATTTTTCTGAAGTTGCCAGCAATGAGTCCAGATCTATATCCCATTGAACACCTGTGGGGAGATCTGAAAACAGCAGTTGGGAGAAGGCACCCTTAAAATCT
>NC_140971.1:86566689-86571189 GCF_056783735.1 Eptatretus burgeri
AAGATAGAAGATGGTCCATGTTTTTCGGAGAGTGAGGTGTAGATGGAGTCATCACTGTTCGGTGGACGGTACAGTACACATATAAACATGAGGTGGGAGGGAGGGGAAGCCGGCCAGAGGTATTCCTGGGGTGTGGGGGAGTGAGAGAGCAGTGCAGGGAGAGTGAGGAATAGAGTCTTTGATGAAGAGAGCAACACTCCACCAGGACGAGGCTCAGGTCTGTCATACCGTAAGAGGGAGTAACCAGGAGAGATACTTGGGAGTCAGACACGCCTTGGGGAGAGGAAAGTTTCTGTTAGGCAGATAATGTCTGGTTTGTCAGTGGCAACCTGCATGGAAAGATCTGAAAGGTTTGAGCTAAGGCCCCGGATATTTGAGGTCCACACTTTAATGAAGAGGTAGGGGAGGAGGATTTGGGTGCAGGAGGTGGAGGGGCGGGGGAGGGTAGGACGAGGGACGAGGGGGAGGTAAGGAGGGTTGCTGAAGGAGGTGGGGTATTGCAGAATAGCGAGGGGAGGGGGCCGAATGAGGAGGGAGAAAAGGCTCTGTGGTGCTGGGAGAGAGGGGGACAAGAGACAAGGAAGATGGCAGTTGAGTATTTGAGGAGGTGGAGTGAAGAGATGGAGGTGAGAGGGCAGTGGAGGGAGGCAGGTTGGTGGATGAGAGGGGGGCAACTTAGAGAAGGAAGAGTGAGGGGGATGAAAGGTGGGAGAAAGGTGAGGGGGGGAATTTTTGAAAGAGGTGAGAGGGAGGCTTGGAGGGAGAAGAGTGGGATGGTTGTTTTGAGAGTGAGAGTGAGGGGTGAGGGGGTGAGTTGGCACCGAAGTTGGAAAAAGAATGGTTGATGGAAAGCGACATCCATGGCAACTGTGGTTTTTAAAAGTTTTAGGTCAGAGATGCGATTTAACACAATTCTTGATGGATGCAATGAAGGCGAATTCAGAGCATGGAGAGAAGAAGCGCTGTAATAGTTGGATTTTTTAGGCAAGGAATGAAGGAGAGGTCGAAATGAAAGCAGTCTGTTGAAATAGCAGAAGAGTAGTGCATTGTGAAACAGTAAAGAGTACCACATGTGAGAGAGAGGAAGATGAAGCATCATAAGATCGTTTTTGTTGTTAATATTAATGTATGAGAGAGTTCAACAGATTAGGTCATGGAAATGTAAAAAAAAAAAAAGAAATCGAGGAAGACGAGGAGGAAGTTAAGAGGAAGAAGAAGTAGCAGAATCGGGAGAAGGTGAGCGTGTTGTTGTTGTTGTTGTTGTTGGGTATTTTTTTTTTATTATTTATTTATTTATTTTTTTTTTTTTTTTTTTTGAGATAAGAAAGAGATTAGTTGGGAGAATGGGGGATGTTTGGAAAGTGGGAGGATGAAAATTGGAAGGTAATGGGGAGGATAGAAATTGAAGGTAATGGGGAGAAAAACAAACAAACAAACAAAAACGATCGAACACCAAGTGGAACCGGTAGGCCTCAAGCCTAGGACTAGGCCTCAAACACCAGGTAAGAACGTCGACATAAATACTCACAAAATAGCACGATTTTTGAAACAAAACCGAACTAGGAACACACATTAACATGTAGGTGAGAAAATTAAACAGTTAAAACGGGACAAATAACAACCGGAACTTAACTTTGAGAATGTCAGCAGGGAGCCCTGAAGGAGACCTCTTGCCGCTCAAAACCGGAACCGGAACTCTTTCCTCTCTCTCTCTCTCTCTTACTCTCTCTCTCTCTCTCTCTTTCCTCTCTCTTTCCTCTCTCTCTCCCCCCCCCCTCTCTCTCTCTCTCTCTCTCTCCCCTCTCTCTCTCTCTCTCTTTCCTCTCTCTCTCTCTTTCCCCTCTCTCTCTCTCTTCCTCTCTCGTTTTCCTCTCTCTCGTTTTCCTCTCTCCCTTTCCTCTCTCTCTCTCCCTTTCCTCTCTCTCTCTTTCCTCTCTCCCTTTCCTCTCTCTCTCCCTTTCTTCCCCCTCTCTCTCCCTTTCCTCTCTCTCTCTCCCTTTCCTCTCTCTCTCTCCCTTTCCTCTCTCTCTCTCTCCCTTTCCTCTCTCTCTCTCTCTCTCTCTCTCCCTTTCCTCTCTCTCTCTCCTTTCCTCTCTCTCTCTCCTTTCCTCTCTCTCCCTTTCCTCTCTCTCTCCCTTTCCTCTCTCTCTCCCCCTCTCTCTCTCTTTCCCCCTCTCTCTCTTTCCCCTCTCTCTCTTTCCCCCTCTCTCTTTCCTCTCTCTCTTTCATCTCTCTCTTTCCTCTCTCTCTCTCTCTCTCTCTCTCTCTCTCTCTCTCTCTCTTTCCTCTCTCTCTCCTTTTCTCTCTCTCTCTCTCTCTCTCTCTCTCTCTCTCTCTCTCTCTCTCTCTCTCTCTCTCTCTCTCTCTCTCTCTCTCTCTCTCTCTCTCTCTCTCTCTCTCTCTCTCTCTCTCTCTCTCTCTCTCTCTCTCTCTCTCTCTCTCTCTCTCTCTCTCTCTCTCTCTCTCTCTCTCTCTCTCTCTCTCTCTCTCTCTCTCTCTCTCTCTCTCTCTCTCTCTCTCTCTCTCTCTCTTTTTCTCTCTCTCTCTCTCTCTCTCTTTTCCTCTCTCTCTTTTTCCTCTCTCTCTCTCTTCCTCTCTCTCTCTCTTCCTCTCTCTCTCTCTTCCTCTCTCTCTCTCTTCCTCTCTGTCTCTCTCTCTGTAGTGTATTGCAACGTTTTGTGAGGCGCTGCTCTCCTCTCCTCCGCCCCCCCCCCCCTTCCTCGCTTTTCTCCCCTTCCTCTCTTCCCCCTTTCTCACCCACTCCTCACTTCCTCTCCCTCCTCTCCCCACCCCTCCCTTCTCTCCATCCTCACTGCCTCCTCTCTCCCTCTCTCTCCCTTACTCATTCTCCACCCCCTCCTATTCACACCACCGTCAGCGAAATGATGGGTTGTATTTGCTGGAATGAAATAACAATTCTTTAGAAACAGTCATGAGGCCAAAGGAAAATGTGATCGCTCTTACACTGCTGAGGTGAAAAGTTAAAACCTCCACCACCCATCATCATCAGCATAAAATACAGGATGAAACTTTGCCACAATGGCACCCGTAACCATGCATGCAGGCAAGCACACACACCCGCGAAGAGTCCCTAAAACGACCTATATGTGCCACGTACCTCTACGTTGTAGCAACTGCTGACTGTACATCCCGATCGGGACACGAACTGTACTGCTATCAACTGTGGAAGTGTAAGGTGCTTGGCAAGTGGCTTCAGCACTCCAATGAAATGGTTGATAAGGAACGGCTGGCTTGGCAACCGACAGCAAGCTGATTGGTAATCGCACATACCCCCATAAAACGAAACCTGGCCGATTTCTTCACATTTTCTGATTGCACTCCAGGATTGTGAGTCATATATTGCACATGATCCAATCCTCCAATCTCAAATTATATTTCGATGAAATGCTTTAATTAGTCCGTGTTAGTCCATTGTGGAAAATCGCATCATGTAATGCATGTAATCACTCCAAGCACCTAATTTGAAAACTACAGCACTTACAAAAGCAATGTATGCAACGATTCGTAGCAATAATGAACCGTCTTTCGATGATACGAGTGAGGAAAGTGAAAAAAAAGACAAGCAGTCATAGACTGGTACTTACGAAATCGTCAACTTGACCTCTGACCTTGTCTAATAAAAGCTGTCTCTAGAGAAGGTAGCGACGCAAACCAGAAGTTTCTACGATGATTTCTACCAAACCATCAAAAATCCGAATGTCGTCCGAAGCAAAAATCTCCATTTCTCCACGCAATTATTTAATATTATTTTATCAGTCACAAAACCGTAATATTCGGCCATCCACCAACAATCTTTACATAATCCGATGGCTTAGCGAGTCAGGCATGCGACGATAAGCTTTATTGGGATAAAAAATGACTTTTAAACATCATCTTTATCGAAAACACCGTCAGCACGCACATGCAAAACCTTTACGTGATCAACGCCGCCTCTGCTCGAGCGCACTGCACCACGTGACGACCCGTGACGCGCTAATGAAATATTTTTTATACAATCTTAAAACGTCTTCAAAACATCCGATTTTTACCAGAATGTCGATAACCGAGTTTTAAGCGTCCTAAGCGATCGCAAAAACCGAAGACAAAATTAAAATCGAACTTAAAACGAACTCGTAACGTCGAGCGAAGCAAAAATACTCCATTTCTCCACATGAATTTACTGAATTATGTTTGACCTCACTGTGACCTTGACCTCTGACCGATTTTGACCAAAATCTAATCAGCGCTAGCCATCACCCTCCTGAATCACGTGGTGTAATTTGACATTGGTAGCTTCTTCCGTTCTCGAGTTATCGTGCCGACAAACAAACAAACAAACACAAACAAACACACAAACAAACAAACAAAAATGAAAGTGATCAATATACTTACGAAATCTTTAGATTTCGTAAGTAACAAACAAACACACAAACAGAGGACGGAAGTCATCAATATACTTACGAAATCTTTAGATTTTGTAAGTAAAAATGGAGCGCTTTA
>NC_140971.1:86571689-86620689 GCF_056783735.1 Eptatretus burgeri
TCGCCGACCTTGGAAGGATAACAGGCTGAGTCAACCCCCTGGTGTTAATTCAGCAGCCAACGGGTCTTGAACTCAGGACACTGGGATCCCAAGCCGCCACCCTAACCACTAAGCCAACACCAGGCTTAGCCAACACCAGGCTTTGTATATATATATATATATATATATATATATATATATATATATATATATATATATATATATATATATATATATATATATATATATATATATATATATATATATATATATATATATATATATATATATATATATATATATATATATATATATATATATATATATATATATATATACATATATGTATATATATATATATATGTATATATATATATATATATATATGTATTTATATATATGTATATATATATATATATATGTATATATATATATATATATATATATGTATATATATATATATGTATATATATATATATGTATATATATATATATATATATATATATATATGTATATATATATGTATATATATATATATATATATATATATATATATATATATATATATATATATATATGTATATATATATATATATATATATATATATATATATATATATATATATATATATATATATATATATATATATATATATATATATATATATATATATATATATATATATATATATATATATATATATATATATATATATATATATATATATGTATATATATATATATATATATATATATGTATATATATATGTATATATATATATATATATATATATATATATATATATATATATATATATATATATATATATATATATATATATATATATATATATATATATATATATATATATATATATATATATATATATATATATATATATATATATATAACCAGGCTATCCCAAGGTATATTTATTTGTCTCCTCTTTTAACCTGGAGGTTGAACCTCATTGAATTGAACAGCTCACTCATTGAACCTATAAAGATTTGTTCATTCTCAAATTCCTTCAATAGTTTAATTTTCTTTTCACAATAATCCCCATCTAAAATATTGACAAACAAAACATTTGAATCTTTATATTTTTTAAGATACCCCTTTTGTGCCATTACGAAATGATAAACTTCTCTTAATGCTCTTGTTTGACCACCTCCTGAGCCACATATCATTTTGAGATTATAGTAAATTGTTTTTTCATTGTTCAATTGATAACCATCAAAGTTTTCATTCCATTCAAGGATATTCATTTTTTTTTTCTTTACATCCTCTAACTTACTACTTTTTAAATTGATTCGCTTATTTGTTTTATTTACCTTTGTTTTAGTTATTTTTTCAATAAGACTTATTTGATATTTTTCACATTCATTATGTTTTCCATTTATATACCAAGACTGAGATTTTCTCCACTCTTTAGTTTGATTAATACTTGGTTTGACCATTTATATATTGCGAAAAAACGCGGCGGTAGCCTTAAAAAAACCCTAACCCATCTCCCCATCGTTAAAACGCATCTATTTTATACACTCTATCATACAATATCCATATGGAACACAATCTCTTCCATTATCTAAAATAAATCTCTTATCATCAAAGGCTCCTAATGCCTTTTTATTTACTTCTTCACTATATATGTTATGTTTATAACTTCTTATTGTATTCATTTTCCTATATTCTTCTTTCTAATTCATCAAACAATTATAATAATTTCTAAAAGTTATTGATTTCTTTATTACATGTTTCTTTATTCCCTTTAACCTCTTATCAATCTGATCACCATACTTATAAGCATATGCCTTTGCTCTCAATCCAATAAACTCACTCATTACTTTTCCACCCAACTCATTCTTAAACTTACCAATAACCTTTTCATTCTTTTTGGAAAATAACTCACTCTTCTTGCTGAAATTACTTGTATCATATACTCCAATATTTTTCTTCATATCTTCATAAACATCATCAGTTTTTATATCTAAGATAAAACTATCAGTGTCCATATACAACAATGAAACATTTTCACCATACTCTTTCTTTAAGTCATTATACAAATAATCATACATCAATATCTTTGATAAATCAAGAACTGCTGTTCCAATATAAATTGGTTTATCCATTACAATACTTTCCTTTTTCATATGAATTGCAGAAAAGTTCTCTGAAAAAACCTCTTCTCTCTCAAAACTTGGTTTATTTATCAATGTCGAAGCTTCTTTCCAAGATGTTGCGAATCTAATGTTTTGCCTGTTTCTAACATTTTCCATAGTCTTTCCAAATACAGCATTATTCATTAATTTATAAAAGTCCCCTTCAAATTTTACTTTTGTATTTGCTCTCATATCTGTATTGAATTGAATATACTTTTTCACCCAAGGACTTTGTTTAAATTTTAAAACTCTATGAATTTTAGCTACTCTCAATCCTTCTCTCAAAAACTGTTTTAAGCTTCTCTGATGCAAAACATATCCCTCTTTATCATAGAATGTTGTTAATAACTTTTCTGTTGATTTACCTTTAATATTAAAACTTTTATGATAATCACTTAACCATTCTTTCTTTGGGGTTTCTTTCTCACATGCAAAAGGAAGATCTTTATGCTTATTATGAAGATCACTCGGGTACCTCAAATCAACTTCAAAATAATAACCTTCTTCTTCGTCATTCAATTCCTCTTGAGAAGAAATAACAATATTCATCAAAGCCTTTTCATAATCCTTTTCTTCCACCCACTCTAATTTACCATAAGGCAGAGATTGAGATATTGCCCATCCATACAAATTATTAGCATCAAAATACATCAAATAATTACTATCTTTTTCACTATCATAATTTGGAAGATATTTATTATTTGCTTTAGCATATCTTTTTGAACATACTTGTATATTCCACCTCTCTTGGACTTCTCAATCATCAAAATCATATCAACATCACTGATTAAATCTATATCTTGTTTTGTCATTTTCAACATTGCACTCCAAGCTAAACCAGGAGCTGTGAAATAGTGGGCAGGATCTAATTCATAACAATTTTTATTATGACAGAGTGATCTAAAAGCTTCAAACACATCAGCTAACAATAAAACATCTGTTTTTAGATATAAATCATGATATTCTCCAAGGTTCTTTATCTTAAATATTTTCCATATTTCTTGTGCGTGTTTATATTCCTTATCACTTATCTCTTCTTCATAAACGTTATTATAGAAACTTTTTTTTGATGGAAGTTGTGTTTCTTTAAATCTCATAAATGAATCCATATAATCATAAGGATAAATTCCCTTACTTGTAAGAATTTTCTCTTTACTTTGAATTTCATTCCTTGTTTGAATTTCCTCTCTCATAAGAATTCCTTCTTTAATCAGAATTTCATCTTTAATCAGAATTTCCTCTTTAGTTAGAATTTCATTCATTGTTCGAATTTTCTTTATAATTAGAATTTCATCTTCAGTTAGAATTTCTTCATTAATTAGAGTTTCCTCTTTACTTTGAATTCTCTCTTTAATCTGAATTTCCTCTTTAGTGAGAATTTCCTTTTTTGGAAAGAATGAATTAAGATTTGGAAAAGAGTCCATGGAGCTTAGATTTGATGTGAAGTAGGCCAGTGGTGTTCCCATAAACTTGTAAGAATCTAGAAACCTAATACGAGTTAAAGGTTTTGTGAATATCATTTTTGTAAATGAAATATACTTTTGACTTGTGTTTGTTATGGCAGAAATATTCCCTGGTGTTTTTGAAAGTTCATTTATAAATAGATGTGTATCATAGTTGGCGCTGTTGTGAAGAAAGACTGGAATAAAAGAAGGTAATTTATAATTAAGATTACAACAGGAATGAGCGGGACCTCTATATTTACCAGTAAGATGACAATGATCCCTAACTTTAGACTCCTTAATTTCCCCCTCACAAATATGACAGATATTGTTATTTCTAAATTCTAATTTTTCTTCTTTGGTTAATTTCATCGGTTCATTTGTTTCTTTCATTAATTTAGTGAGTCTTATACAATCCTTTTCTAATCGTTTTACAAACTCTTGTGAAGCTTTTTTTCCACTATAATGTTCAAGTTTGTTATACTTTTCTCCAACAGATGATGTGATATAATAACAGAAACCACAAGGAATATGTTTTTGATATTTATTTGTATATGATTCTTTTGGATTAGGAGAAGTAGTATTTATCTTTTTAAGGATACATTCAAAATCAGCGTATATCACAAATGGGTGCATGATAGATTTATTATAATCTTCAAAAGAAATCTTTTCACCAGGTTTAGGCATTGTAATTACAGCTGATTTATGATTACTACAATATTTTGAATGTTGTTCTAATCGTTCTTTTGTATGAAATGAATTAAGACATCGCTTACAAGGATATATTTTGTTTGCTGTTCTGAATACCTGAGAAGAGATGAATCTTGATAAATCATTGATGTATGTGTAATGTGAATTCTTTCCAACACTAAAATATAAAAGATCAATGTGTGTTTCTTCATTTTTATAGTTGTTTGAAATTTTTAATATTTGAACTTTGTTTGTATCCTTTAATCCATATACATTAAGAGAAAGATTATTCTTTTTCTCAAATTTAGGAATATCTATTAGTGGCATTGGGAATTTAAAATCTTTAATGTCCAAGGTATTCTCATATTTCATATATTGTTTTACTCTTTCTGAATTACATTTTGGTGGATGAAAGTGAGCAAGAACAGACCAGAGAAAACATTTATTATCATTGTTCTTAATATTAACAACTGCCTTGTTTAGTTTTATTTCTTTTGGTAATTCAATATAAGAAGAAGCTTTAAGAGGGTTTGATTTTAGAATGTGTATATCTAAAAAGATGATTTTTTAAAATATTGAATCCACTTCCTACCACTGTATTATCAACATCCTCCTCTTGTCTTGATAGTTCTTCATAAACCCCACTATTCAAAAAATCTTGAAATGATGTTATAAAATGAAGATCTGTTCTCATATAAGGAGTATGTTCTTCATCTTGTCTTTTCATATTCATTTTCACTCCCATATAAAACTTTAAAGTTTTCATTTCTTTTAATGTCTTTTTAATAAATTTTTCAACATCGGGTTTCACTATTTCAATTGATTCAGCTGTTGATGATGGACCGGGTTCTCCAAATTGAAAAATCCTTATTTTTATATGCCCTTTAAATGCCCCATCAGTGTTTTCAATATAATAGTCTCCCTTTACTTTAAACTCATTTTTCTTGTGTTTTTGTGATTGAAGATGTTTATTATAACTACTCTTCAAAACATCCTTTGAACAGGTATCACAATGTTTTCTTTCCAACTCAAGAGGAGATATTTGATGAAACAGATTAAATGTGTGTTTGTTGGTTCGGAGGTGTTTTCTATAATGTTTATATTTGTGATTACAAACATCGCAGTATGTTGTATTCACCATATTTATATAATCAATCTTTGCTTAAACTAAAATTTTCTTGATGAAAATTTCGTTTATTTTACAGGTGAATCTGTGCTTAAAACCATTTTATCCTCCAACTTTTTCACTTAATAAATACAATGTTTCAAGACACAAAAGACAAGTTTCAATCAATCGCTTCATTTGTTAAAGATACTGAGAAATATGTCAAGGATGTAAAATTGAACAAAGATAAATATAACAACTATTGGATAAAAACAATTATGGTAAATAATATGAGTTCTTCAATTTCCTTCAGTGGAAGGGCTTTTAGTATACCTGGTAGAACATCAATTAAAGTATCTCTAACAAAAGTTTCTCCTCTCCTTCTAGTAATATATTCAAAACTAGAAAAAGCAATGAAACAAGAAAAAGTATCAAAAAACAAAAATCTTATGGATGAAGCTTTAGAAAGAAAAGATAAGACCATCTGTAATATGCAAGGAGAAATTTGTATTTTTTTCAACAACCCTAAAGATGTAAATCCTGATGAAATAAAGGATGTTAATATATCAGGTGAAATGACATTTCGTTCAATAGTAATGAACGATCATTTTAAAATTACCTTTAATATAAAAAATGTTGTCATTGAATCTGATAATGAAAAAAAGTATATCGATATCGATGGTAATATACAACTGAAAGTATAGATGAATTTCAGTTTAAGTAAAGTTTTACTTTATAAATATGCTCGACTTTCCTGATTCTCCAGATGACAAATTTGAGAATTGTTCTGCGTGTGAAAGACGGGGATTAAACACAGAGTCAAAAGCCTATAAACAATGTATATTCTGTGATTATCTTCTAATTAATGATAATAAAAAATATAAAAAGGAAAATAATTCTTTTAGATTTACACCAAAAATGAATTACTTTACAAGATTGATTAGAGAAATGAATGTAAAGTATGAGGGTGATAACACACCTTTCCTTACAAGGGAAGAAACTGAACGTATAAGAGAAATGTTCAAAGGATTGTTGTTGTATATTATTCATGGATGTAATTTTCAGGGAAATATCAACACAAGATATTGTATAAATAAAATAATGGATTATCTTGAAATTAAACCTGAACTTAGGATAAAATATAGAGTTTCTAAAAAAGCCAATAATAAATTAAATAACCTGTTTTTCAAATATATAAATGAATGATTTTTTACCCATTTGGGAAAATAAGATAAAATTTAACAACTATAAAAATCTCCCAAATTCATTAAGATGTCTCATAGTTGGTTCAAGTGGATGTGGAAAAACCTGCTTACTTTTAAAAATGCTCCTCACTCCCAACTTTTTAGATTATGATAATTTAATAATTTTCACAAAGTTGAGTTTTCAACCAGAGTATCAACTACTCTCACAAGGTTTTAATGCTGGTCTTCAAAAAGAAGATATAATCGGTTTATTTAAAATTCAAAATAACCTAATTGATTATAACATTGAAGATATAATTCAACTATTTTGTGATACACAGATATGTAAAAAGAAATCAAAACCGATAACTTGTATTCTTAGTGATAATACGGATGATATACCGTCTCCACAAGATTTGGATAAATCAAAAAAGAACCTCGTTATCTTTGATGATTGTGTTAATGAGAGAAACCAAACGGTAATGGACAGCTACTACACAAGAGGGAGACATTCTTCTTGTAATTGTATTTATCTTAGTCAATCGTACTTTCAACTTCCTCGTCGTTCCATCAGAAACAATGCCAATACTTTTATTTTATTCAAGTTAAATTCAATAGATATCAATAATTTTTGGAGAGATAATTGTTCTATATTATGTAGTAAAAAGAAATTTGAGGATTACATGAAGCACACGACTGAAAAATATAAATATATTGTTGTGAAACAAGATGAGATATTAAGGGATATATTTTTTGTTTTATAAACAATTACATATATAAATGACAACTATTATTATAAATCTTGTGGGTAAATCTGCTTCTGGAAAAAAACTTTCATAAATCAAGGTTCTTGTGTAGTACAAATGAGAATATTGTAAATTTACTTAAAAAACACCCCGTGATACGCATTGTATCAACAACAACTAGAGCAATAAGACCTGGAGAAGTAAAAGGTGAAGATTATCACTATATTTCAGTGGAGGAACATATGCGATTGAGGAATGAAGGCCAAATGTTTGAGGAGGTTTCTCTTGGTACAACAAAATATTCACATTGTAAGAGTGAGTTAAGGAAACTAAAATCTGGTGGTGTTGGGATATTAGAAACTAATCCAGAAGGAACGAGACAAATTATTAAACATCTGAGTGGAGTGAAGATTTTATCATTCGGTTTTGATGTTGATGAAGAAACTCAACGCAAACGTATGAAAAGCAGAGATGCAAGTATTAGTGAAGAAGAAATTACAACTCGCATTAATGTTCATAAAGAATTTGATGAAATATTTAAAGAAAAGGATTTATTTGAACACATCTACTTGAATGATGAAGAAAAGGAAAATTTCCCTGTTGATCTTTACAATTCACTAAATTATATTTTACAATAAATAAATGGATGCAAAAGAAAGAGCAAGAAGATTTAAGGAACATCAAGAGTTGGTTTCAAAAGTTGTAAAACAACAGGAAGACATAAATAAGAAACGCAGACAGAAACTAACGGGCGAAGAAGCATTTGAAAGAAAACAAGAGAAATTTTTTAAACCACTTTTAAAAACTTCCCAAGAAAAAATGAAAGATATTTCCACAGTTCCCACAGTAGAATATACTCCTAAAAAACTTCAAATGTTAAAAGATTTTGATCAAATGACGGAGGAAGAATTAGAGCATTTAGGAGAATTAGAATATGATGATGAAGGTTTATTTCAACAACTGGAAGAGATTAATCGACCCCCTGATTATATTGTGAATGCTGTTCAAAACAATGAATATTCAGCGGATTCAAAAACCAAAGCAGGACTCATTCCAACAGAACAACCAGCAATATTTCATCTTGTTCAAGAAAAGGTATTGATATTTAATGATGAATTAAGGTTCTTGGGTTCTGCTCAACCCCCTGTTAAACTAACTCCGAGATTAATGTTTCTTCTCACAAAAGATGGAAGACAAGGTTCAACTGTGAAGGATGAATCAAAGTATATTGATAAACCATTGGATATGGAAAATAATGATGATAGAGTATATATTGATCTGCTGAACACTCTAAATTATAAGGTTATTCTTTCTGGTAAAAGTAGGAAGAATGAGAAGGAGAAACACATTATTCAGCCTTTAAGTATCCTTGGTTCAGGTGTTAGTTTTCTTCCAAATGACCCATCGCAATTAGTTAATAGACTGTTATTGTTGTTAGGCAGTAAGAAGGCTGGAAATAACAATTGTTTTAATGAAGCATCAGCCATTTTAGACCAGTTGAATAACATGAAAATAATTAATAAATTTCAATATAAAGACATTTTATCTCATATTAAATAAGATGAGAAGCACAATCCTGAGTTTCAATTTCACAACAAGCGACCACACATCTTCATTCCCATACCCACTACAACTTGACACAACAAAAGAATATGAGGCATCTTTATTGTCCATGGAAACTTATAATACCTTATTTCATATAACCGAGAAAAATGACAAGTTTAGTTATAATCCGGGAAGTGGATACAAAACGATAACAGTCTCACCCGGAGCATATGAGATTTCTCAAATATCTTCCAAAATTGCTCGTCTTATGAAAGAACAGGGTGATGAACCAAAAAATATTGTTATAAACATTCAAAAACATACTTCAAAATCAACGATTAAAGTTAAAAATAACTACAAGGTTGATTTCACAATTGATAATTCATTTAGAGAATTATTGGGTTTCTCCTCAAAAAAGATTGAAACTAATGGGATGTTTTACAGTGATAATGTCATTCAAATATCCTCAGGAATAAATTCGGTGTTAATTCACTGTGATTTGATTGATGGTGCTTATAATGATGGAAAAAAAACAAATACAATATTTTCATTCAGCGCATACTCAACCCCAATTGGTTATAAATTCAATATGGAACCCAAAAATTTGGTTTATCTCCCTGTGTCAGGAAAAACCATACACAGAGTAAATTTTAGGATAACCGACCAAGATAATCGTGTGATTTCTTTTAATGGAGAAGTTATATCCATCAGAATTCACCTGCGTGAAGTTTTCCAATAAATAAATACGATGGTTATTGTGAGGAAACATGAGTTGGGAAAATATAAAATAATTACAGGGGATGGGATGTTCCTTTCCCCATACTACAAGGGTGAAGGTATGTATCTTGGTGGAGGATACTATAAACCTAAGAGACAAAGGGGTGTTGGACATCAATTTAGAGGAGATGGTATAATTGATACTCTAATGGGTATTGGTTCAACTATTCTTAAACATAAAGATCTAATTGGTTCAACTGCTTCTGCTGTGGGAAATGTAGCAGGTGCTGTAAAGAGTATAAAAGATGCTCAGAAGGAATCTCATAAATTACAAGCAATAAAAGAAATTAAGAAAGGCAAAACTCAGTTGTCCCCCCAAGAACGACAGAAAATAATTCAAATACTTGGATCAGGGTTTCAAAAGTTTTAACATCTTTTTTCCTAAATAAATACAAGTATGGAAGCAATTGATAGTATCTATGATTTGGATGATACTATTATTATCTCAAACTCCACTAAAAAAGAAGATTACTTCAAGGTAAATGCAATAACTGGAACAGACTGGAATACGAATGGCACAAAAAGTTTTGAAATAAATAATCAACAAACCTATTTGAATCTCTCCGAAAGTTTCTTGTTGTGTAAATTTAAATTCACTAAAGCTGGGAATAACACAAACGCTACACTTGTAAATGATTTCTTCTGGAAAATGTTTGATAGTGTGCGTTTGTATATTGGAACACAAGAAGTTGAAGCGGTTGATTATGTCTCTGCTGTATCTGAAATGATGAAATTTACACTCTATACATTCAGTGATAGAATGGGAAAGGGGTCTGTTGAAGGTTTTATTCCTGATATGTCAACGGGAACAAACACAGACCCTGGATATATTCAAAGGAAAGGTGTGTATAATGATGATACAAAAGCAGAAAATAGTTTTACTGTGGCAGTTCCTCTTAAAGGTATATTTGGATTTTGTGATCATGATAAAGTTCTGTATGGTCTTAAAATTAGATTTCAACTACAAAAGAATGATAATGAAAATCGATTGCTTTTTGGTGTTGCTAGTGCTTTTGGTGATCAGAATAAATTTGTAATTGAGGAAATGAGTTGGTATATCAGTGAATATACTCCTAATCTTAAAACAGAAGAGATGTTGAATCGAAGACTTCACTCAAAGAAACCACTCAGTGTATCATACCTCAAAATAAGATGTCAACACGTTAAACTCAACCAAACTACTTACACGTGGAATTTGGGTGTTCTGGAAGGAAAGCCACGATATCTGTGGATCATTTTTAAAAAGCCAGATGGTGATACTGCGACTGATAAGAATAATTCATTGAGTGATAATGCTAAGGTGAAACAACTTCGCGTTTCTCTTGATGGAACATTTTATCCACGAGATAGATTGGAAATTAATTGGGAAAAAAATGATTTTGCTGAAGCATACAAGTCTTACCAAAAGGTGTGTGAAAGTAATGGAAATAAAGAACCCATTTTGGATATGACAGCATTTAAAAGTTTGTATACAATCTATGCGTTTGACCTGAGCGCTCAAAAGGAAACTATAAAGTCTAATCGAGTGGATACTTCCCTATACATTGAAAGAGGAGAGAGTGAAGAAGTTGATACATATTGTTTGCTTTTGGAAGAAACAGAATTGCAGATTAATACAGATAATGGTGTGATGATTAGTCTCACATAATTTTTTGTTAAATAAATGAGTGCCAAAGTACCAACTGGGGTATATGTTAATCAAATCAATCTTCATAAACTATCATCTTGTGTTCAAAATCAAAAGCCTTATACGATTAACGTTAATACAATTCAGAGAAAAGGAGCAGTAAGAATTGATCTTTTGCTCACAAGAGAACAGGTTAAAATCTTGAATGACACTGGCTCACTTAAAATTAAAATGACAAAACCAATGTTGAAAAAATATTCAATAAGAGAGACGAGTGGAGGATTTCTCCCATTTCTAATTCCTTTATTTGCTGGTTTAAGTGCGGTTGGAGCATTGATGGGTGGTATTTCAACAGCGGTGAAAACTGCCACCGAAAGGAAGGCTCAACTCCAGGCTCAAAAAGAATTGGAAAGACATAACAAAGAGTTGGAGAAACAAATTAGTGGAAGTGGTGTAATTGTAGATTTTACTGAAAAACTTGAAGGTCTGCCTGATAAAGCGAGATTGTTAGTTGGAGATATGCTTTCTTCTATAGCACAAGCAGGTGTAAAATTAACGAAAAGAGGTAATGGATTATATCTTTCTAATAAATAAATGAGCATTGATGAGTGGTTGAAAGAATTTGGAAAGAATACAACATCAAATTTACAACTTGTTAAATATTGTAAGAAATTAAAAATTCATAATGTGGTTATTTGTATGAGAGATGAATTAACAAATGTGCCGAAACATACAAAGAATATTATTATGAACTTAGAAGATAATAATGGGAACGGTTCTCATTGAGTTTGTATTTTTAATACTCAAGACAAATATTATTTTGATAGTTTTGGTCTTCCACCACCTGTTGAAGTCATAAAATTCTTACAGAATGGTGTTTATCAAACATTTCAAGTCCAAGAATTAAATTCCAAGTGTTGTGGTCAATTATGTCTATATGTGTTAATTCAACTCAACAAAAATAAAAAATTTTATGATGTTATTTTTAATCTAATATAAATGACTTATGTTGGTAAAGATGGTTCTATCTTTGGTGTATCTCAAGAACTGGATATTGATTTATCAAATTATTACACAAAGGCACAGGCTGAACGACATAAATATAATATAACCAAAAATATTAACATGAAAAATGCTTTTAAATTAAAAAATTATCCAAGCCCGACTGACGCGAATGACTTGGTGAGATTAAGCGATTTATCACAATATATATCCTTAAATAAAACGGCTGTGTATTCCAAAGATACAGAAGTGTTGATATTATCTCCAGGTCATACAGAATTCACAGTTCGAATTAAAATAAATTTTTATAAAGAAGGGCGTATCATTTGTATGAGAATAGAACAATGGGGGTATGATATGAATGATTTAGGGTATAATTGGTCATTTAAAATTAACCTCGAAGACCTGGAACAATTAAATCAGTCTCGTAAGGAAGAATATTATCCACTTGGTATCGAGAATGAGTTTTGTGGGGCTACGATTAGTAAACAACAAATAAAAGAATTTAATAAGGGTAAATATAATAATGGTTTTGCCCTTGTTTATCTCATGAAAACAGAAAAAAACAGGATTATATATAATAAGTAAGGAAATACAAAATGATTTAACTATGGGAAGATGGGGAGGTGTTTCGTGCCATAATATTATTCTAACATATATTTCTAATACATAAATGACAGCAAGAAGGCTTCAAGAAAATTATCATTTCTGTGTTCAAGCATACCTTCAAGAAAAGGGTATTCGGTATTTTAATAAATATGTTCTACAACATAAGAATGAGGTATTTTCAATAAAAGATTGGCATTATGCTGATGTTGATAAACCGACAACTTTAGATTTAATTAGAATGTTAAATAATGAAAAAATTATAAAGTTAAGAAAAGGCAAGGCTCTTTTAGAAATTCAAAAGAAATTTTATTGGTTTCCTGTTGTAAAAAAAAAATATTTTGGATACAGGAATAACAAGAAATTCTGATGAATATATGTATAATATTCTATGGGGTGTAAACGATTCAAGGATAGTAAGGGATGAGGAAGGAGTTGAAGAAGAGAGGGAAGAGGAGGAAAAGGAGAAGAGAGAGAAGGAGGAAAAGGAGAAGAGAGAGAAGGAGGAGAGGGAGAAGAAAGAGAAGGAGGAAAGAGAGAAGAGAGGGAGGAAAGAGAGAAGAGAGAGAAGAGAGAGGGAGGAAAGAGAGAAGAGAGAGAGGGAGGAGAGGGAGGAGAGGGAGGAAAGAGCGAGACAAAATAAATATCAAAATATGGAAACCAGTGAGATTCAAAAAAGATTGGTGGTATTACAGAAAATAACTCAACCCACCGAGGAGGAAAACAAAGAATTGACAAGTCTATTTGCAATACTTTCGACAAGACTATCATCGACAAGCTATTCATTTTCATTCAAGTTTTTTCTTAAATAAATGGAGGAGAGAGTGAAGGCATTTTTTTTTTTTTTTTTTTTTTTTTTTTTTTTTTTGTATACCTTGGTCGAGGCTCGTATGAGAGCTAACACACAACTCACAGCAAGGAGGCATGAGACAAGAGGGGTGGGAGTGGAAGGGACAAAACATTGGGGAACAGACACAGGTGAACTGTGGAAGGGAGAGGGATGGGGATGGGACGGGGAACATGGCGAGGAGAAGATGGACATTACAGGGACTTTCAGGAAGGAAAACAGGAGAATTGAAGGAAGTGGGCATGGGTGGATTATCGGGGTAGAAAAGATCGAGGATTTGGATGGGGGAAGATAAGAGGTGGTGGTGAACAGCTGTTTTGAAAGCCTGGAGGGAAGAATGGGAAAGAATAGAGTGAGGAAGTTTATTCCAAAGGCGGGAAAAAAGAGGAATGAAAGAGTGAAGATGAGCAGTGATTCGTGATTTTGGTAGTTTTACCAGAAGGGGGTTGTTGGCGGACCTTGAGCGCCCTGTGGAAATGTGGTTGGGACAAATCGCAGAGAGAGCAGGGGGGCAAGGCTGGAGAGGAGTCGGTAGAAGACAGAAAGACCACCGACCAACCTGCGGTGATTGAGTGAGAGGCCCAAAGACTCAGCTTCATTGCGGGAGATGCCAATGATCTTAAAAGCCCTGGTTTCGACAGCGTGAAGTCGAGAAAGGTGGGAGGCAGGAGCACCAGCCCAGAGGGGAGAGCAGTACTCCATCAGGCTACGGACAAAAGCTTTGTAAGTAGTCAGGAGCTCAAGAGGGCCGAGGAAGGACTTTGCACGACGGAGGATTCCCAGTCGGCGACTGGCTTTTGAGGCAAGGTTGGAAATGTGACTTTCCCAGGAAAGGTCATGGCAGATAGTGAGACCCAGAAGCTTGAAAGAAAAGACTTCTTCCAGTGGATTGTTGAGAAAGTGGATGGGGGGGTTTTGTAAACGGTCCTTTCGAAGAGACATAGTGAGAGTGTGAGATTTGTGTGGATTGAAAGACATGTTCCACGTGTTGGACCAGTTTGTGATTTTATCCAGATCTGCAGTGAGCGAAGAAGCTGCTGCTTGCCGGTCTGAGGGATGACAGATGGTACGGCAGAGGGTGGAGTCATCGGCAAAGAGAAATAGAGGATTTTCCAGAGAGTCCGAGAGATCATTGATGAAATTGATCATTGATCATTGATGAAAGGCATTTCTAAGGATTCTTTATGTTTTAAAAATTAAGATTCAAATGTGCATGTTGGAAACTAAAAAGGTTTTTGCACTCTGCAGGAATTTTTCACATAAATAAATGAGTTATTGTCTCAAATATAAAAAGAAAACTAATACTAAAAATATTTCATATATTAAAAGTAAAAATAACAGGGTTATACAAAAAGGTATATGTTCGGTGTGTGGTTCAAAAAAAAATCAATTTATCTCCAAACACAAACTCGGAGGAGATATACAAAAGTTTTTATCAGGAAGTAAATTTACAATTACTGGAATACCAGGGGAATTACATCTTCCAGGGTATTCTTTCTGTGGTCCAGGCACAAACTTGGATAAAAGATTAGATGAGGCAGACAATCCTAAATCCTGGAGTCAGCCTATCAATAGAGTTGATGAAGTGTGCATGAGACACGATATTGATTATGGGAATACCACAACGTTGGAAGAAAAGCATGAAGCCGATAGAGAAATGTTGTATCATTTGTCTCTGATACAAAATCCAACCTTGAGAGAAAAAGTTGATCGGTTCATTGTGAAGAAGATGATCAGTGCTAAATTGAAACTTGGTCTTGGAAATTCAAAAAACTTATAGGCTCTAATGATGCCTTTAAGACTGAGGAGCAATTAGCTGATGAATTACATAAACCAATATTCACAAAGTTTCAGAGAAGGAAAGTTTATTCCAAGGAAGTTGATTATATCTGGTCTGCTGATTTGATTGAACTCAATAATGATAAGGGGTACAAGTATGCTTTAACCGTTATTGATTTGAGGAGTAGATATGCGTGGGTTGTCCCTTTAAAAAACAAAACAGGTAATACTCTTATGTTAGCTTTTCAACAGATATTTAAGAAAAGTAAGAGAAAACCTAAAAAATTGTGGACTGATGAGGGTAGAGAGTTTTCTAACAAGACATTTATGAATTTTCTAAAAAATAACAGTATTACATTATACAGTACCTTTAATGAAGGGAAGGCAGTTGTTGTTGAACGTTTTAATCGTACCTTAAAAGAGAGACTACATAAAAAATTCACACAACTCGGTTCACAACAATGGTCATCATTTATTCAGGATATTGTGGATAAGTATAATGACACGATTCACACGTCAACAAATATGAAACCATCAGAAACATTTACAAAATTAAAATATGAAAAAGAGATTAATGTCAGAAAACCTAAGTTCAAAGTTGGTGATATCGTAAGAATATATAGGTGGAAATCTCATTTTGAAAAAGGTTATATTAAAAGATGGACCAACGAGCTTTTTAAAATTGTTGATGTAATAGATACGGTTCCTTGGACTTATAAAATATATGATTTGGAAGGGGAAGAGATTTTAGGTTCATTTTATTCACAGGAATTACAAAAGACAAAGATAAATTGAAAATTTTTGACTCCGCCCCTTTTTGACTCCACCCACACAAGCCCCGCCCACACAAGCCCCACACAAACCCCACACAAGCTCCACACAAACCCCTCACAAGCTCCAATAAATTGAAAATTTTTGACTCCGCCCCTTTTTGACTCCGCCCACACATGCCCCTCCCACACAAACCCCACACAAACCCCACCACACACAAACCCCACACAAGCTCCACACAAGCTCCACACACACACACAAGCTCCACCCATATTCATCATATTCACATAATTAGTGATTAGTTAATTAGTTCCCCACACACAACATGTTTATTTAATTAAAAAATTATCCACCCATCCACACAAGCTCCACTCACCAACCCATCCACCCATCTCTCCACCCATCCATTGATTCACACAAACCTCATCCACATTCGCCCCTCCCACTTAAGCTCCCCCCACATAAACCCCTGCCCACATAAACCCTGCCCACATAAACCCCTCCCACATAAGCCCTGTCTGCACAAGCTCCACACAAAAACTCCACACACATATTAACCCTGTCCACATAAACCCCGCCCACACAAGCCCCACCCACACAAGCCCCACCCACACAAGCCCCACCCACACACACCCCGCCCACACAAGCCCCACCGAAGCCCCGCCCACACAAGCCCCACCCACACAAGCCCCAACCCCCCCATCCCCCTGTGCGCCCCCACCTTTGACCCACCACCTCCCTCATCCCACCCCCACCCTTCCCCACACACACACATGGGGAGGGGAGGGATGGGATGAGGGGGTGATGGGTCATTGGGGAGCGCACCTACCCCCCTTTATCCTCTTCTTGAAATTCAGAATCAAGTAATTGTAAACAAAACAAATATAATTTATTAATATTGAAAATATTAAATATTCATTTGCGAGAATGTATAATCTTTCCCAGCAATCTTCTTCAGATGTCTTGTGATTTCGAAACTCAGACACCATATTCTGTTTTGAAACAAAAAGTGGATAATAATTAGGTTTTATAAAGATAATTACATGGTAATATGAGTAAGCCTCGTTGACCACTGAATTAACACACCAGGAGCCTGTCATCCTTTCAAGGTCAATAAAATGAATTCCAGTGTACTGACAAAACCACGTCCAAACTAATGATGCAACCAACATAAGACGACATTCTAAAGAGAGAGTGATATTAATAATAATTCAGAAACATTTACCTCCAGAAAATCATGTGTTGTACAAGATTGCTTCAACAGCTGATGTTGTGTGATAGTGCTGAAAAAAAAAATAATAAGTCAAGGGTATAGATGAAGAGACAGACAGAGAAAGATACAAACAGACAGGGAAAGCAACACACACACACACACACACACACACACACACACACACACACACGCACACACATACACACACACATACACACACACATAGACACACACACGTGTCTCACCATTGGTTTAATTCATTCGAGATCAGAGACCAGTCATTATAAATCATTGACCTCTTCAATAAGAGCAGAGAGAGGTAGGTAGAAAGACAGACAGAGAGAGACACACACACACACACACACGTGTCTCACCATTGGTTTAATTCCTTCGAGATCAGAGGACGTGATAAGACTTCGTACCACTCATTATAAATGTCTTTCAATTCTCTTCTAAAATCATTGATCTCTTCAATAAGAGTATTCATTTCATGCACCTCGTCCTGATATGTAAACTCAATTTCTTCCAATGACCTGTCAGGGAAAAATATATATATCAGAATTATCATGATTTAATTTAAAATCGATTGCTTCATCGTTCAAAGAGAAAACCATACACAAACTTACCAACTCTGTAGTGAGCTGTTGTCTTCATCGGAAGAAAGATCGCTCATGTCTCAGTTGTAAAAATGAAAATCCCGTCTGGCAGAAACTTTGTCTGGTGAATCACTTATAAGGCAACGACGAGGAAATTACCTAAGCATTGGGTGCGGCCACAGGAAATGACAGCTTGGAAAATAACTGGGCGATTGTATGAATCATTTACAAAACATACTTAAAATGGTTTTGATTCAAATGTTTTCAGTTCGTGTTCTGAGATAAAATATAAACACGAGACCTTGTCTCACAGAATAGTTCCTGTTTTTTCACAGCATGACTGTCTAAAACCACTTCCTCATTCACACAGCACGACCGTGTCAAAAAAACACTTCCTCATTTTCACGGCATGAACTGAAAACATTTGAAACAATTTACTATAATCTCAAAATGATATGTGGCTCAGGAGGTGGCCAGATGAGATCATTAAGAGAAGTTTATCATTTCGTAATGGCACAAAAGGGGTATCTTAAAAAATATAAAGATTCAAATGTTTTGTTTTTAAATATTTTAGATGGGGATTATTGTGCAAAGAAAATTAAACTATTGAAGGAATTTGAGAATGAACAAATCTTTATAGGTTCAATGAGTGAGCTGTTCAATTCAATGAGGTTCAACCTCCAGGTTAAAAGGGGAGACAAATAAATATACCTTGGGATAGCCTGGTTATATATATATATATATATATATATATATATATATATATATATATATATATATATATATATATATATATATATATATATATACATATACATATATATATATATATATATATATATATATATATATATATATATATATATATATATATATATATATATATATATATATATATATATATATATATATATATATATATATATATATATATATATATATATATATATATATATATATATATATATATATATATATATATATATATATATATATATATATATATATACAAAGCCTGGTGTTGGCTAAGCCTGGTGTTGGCTTAGTGGTTAGGGTGGCGGCTTGGGATCCCAGTGTCCTGAGTTCAAGACCCGTTGGCTGCTGAATTAACACCAGGGGGTTGACTCAGCCTGTCATCCTTCCGAGGTCGGTGAAATGAGTGCCAGTGTACTGGTCCTGGTGTATGCCCTGGTAAGAATAGGTGTACCATATCCCTGTGTGTCGTAAGAGGCGACCAGGGTTGGTGTCAGGAAGGGCATCCAGCCATAAAACATTGCCTCACAAAAAGCCAAACCCCTGCACAGCAGGGAAAAACAGATAAAAAGGGGGTTTATTTTTAGGGAAAAAAAAGGGAATCGCTGAAAATCCCCCATTCATTTACATGGGGAAAAGTGAGCCAGAACCAGTAAATCCACCCTACTACCATTATATTGAAAACACTGATGGGGCATTTAAAGGGCATATAAAAATAAGGATTTTTCAATTTGGAGAACCCGGTCCATCATCAATAGCTGAATCAATTGAAATAGTGAAACCTGATGTTGAAAAAGTTATGACAAAGCCATTAAAAGAAATGAAAACTTTAAAGTTTTATATGGGGGTGAAATGAATATGAAAAGACAAGATGAAGAATAAACTCCTTTTATGATAACAGATCTTCATGTTATAACATCATTTCAAGATTTTTTGAATAGTGGGGTTTATGAAGAACTATCAAGACAAGAGGAGGATGTTGAAAATACAGTGGTAGGAAGTGGATTTCATATTAACAAAATCGTCTTTTTAGATATACACATTCTAAAATCAAACCCTCTTAAAGCTTCTTCTTATATTGACTTACCAAAAGAAATAAAACTAAAGAAGGCAGTTGTTAATATTAAGAACAATGATAATAAATGTTTTCTCTGGTTTGTTCTTGCTCACTTTCATCCACCAAATTGCAATTCAGAAAGAGTAAAACAATATATGAAATATGAGAATACCTTGGACATTAAAGATTTTAAATTCCCAATGCCACTAACAGATATTCCTAAATTTGAGAAAAAGAATAATCTTTCTATTAATGTATATGGATTAACGGATACAAACAAAGTTCAAATATTAAAAATTTCAAACAACTATAAAAATGAAGAAACACACATTGATCTTTTATATTCTAGTGTTGGAAAGAATTCACATTACACATACATCAATAATTTATCAAGATTAATCTCTTCTCGGGTATTCAGAACAGCAAACAAAATTTATCCTTGTAAGTGATGTCCTAATTCATTTCATACAAAAGAACGATTAGAACAACATTCAAAATATTGTAGTAATCATAAATCAGCTGTAATTACAATGCCTAAACCTGGTGAAAAGATTTCTTTTGA
Source organism: Eptatretus burgeri (assembly GCF_056783735.1). Taxonomy (NCBI): domain Eukaryota; kingdom Metazoa; phylum Chordata; class Myxini; order Myxiniformes; family Myxinidae; genus Eptatretus; species Eptatretus burgeri. The sequence goes on from NC_140971.1 coordinate 86,592,132, forward strand.
AGATTATAATAAATCTATCATGCACCCATTTGTGATATATGCAGATTTTGAATGTATCCTAAAAAAGATAAATACTGCTTCTCCTAATCCAAAAGAATCATATACAAATAAATATCAAAAACATATTCCTTGTGGTTTCTGTTATTATATCAAATCATCTGTTGGAGAAAAGTATAATAAACTTGAACATTATAGTGGAAAAAAAGCTTCACAAGAGTTTGTATCACGATTAGAAAAGGATTGTATAAGACTAACTAAATTAATGAAGGAAACAAATGAACCGATGAAATTAACCGAAGAAGAAAAATTAGAATTTGGAAAGAACAACATCTGTCATATTTGTGAGGTGGAAATTGAGGAGTCTAAATTTCGGGATCATTGTCATCTTACTGGTAAATATAGAGGTCCCGCTCATTCCTGTTGTAATCTTAATTATAAATTTCCTTCTTTTATTCCAGTCTTTCTTCACAACAGCGCCAACTATGATACACATCTATTTATAAATGAACTTTCAAAAACACCAGGGAATATTTCTGCCATTACAAACACAAGTCAAAAGTATATTTCATTTACAAAAATGATATTCACAAAACCTTTAACTCGTATTAGGTTTCTAGATTCTTACAAGTTTATGGGAACACCACCAGCCTACCTAGCATCAAATCTAAGCTCCACAGGCTCTTTTCCAAATCTTAATTCATTCTTTCCAAAAGAGGAAATTCTAACTAAAGAGGAAATTCAGATTAAAGAGAGAATTCAGAGTAAAGAGGAAATTCGAATTAATTAGGAAATTAATGAAGAAATTCTAATTGAAGATGAAATTCTACTTATAAAGAAAATTCAAACAATGAGTGAAATTCTAACGAAAGAGGAAATTCTGATTCAAGATGAAATTCTGATTAAAGAGGGAATTCTAACGAGAGAGGAAATTCAAACAAGGAATGAAATTCAAAGTAAAGAGAAAATTCTTACAAGTAAGGGAATTTATCCTTATGATTATATGGATTCATTTATGAGATTTAAAGAAACACAACTTCCTTCAAAAGAAAGTTTCTATAATAACCTTTATGAAGAAGAGATAAATGATAAGGAATATAAACACGCACAAGAAATTTGGAAAATATTTAAGATAAAGAACCTTGGAGAATATCATGATTTGTATCTAAAAACAGATGTTTTATTGTTAGCTGATGTGTTTGAAGCTTTGAGATCACTCTGTCATAATAAAAATTGTTATGGATTAGATCCTGCCCACTATTTCACAGTTCCTGGTTTAGCTTGGAGTGCAATGTTGAAAATGACAAAACAAGATATAGATTTAATCAGTGATGTAGATATGCTTTTGATGATTGAGAAATATAAGAGAGGTGGAATATCACAAGTATGTTCAAAAAGCAAATAATAAATATCTTCCAAATTATGATAGTGAAAAAGATAGTAATTATTTGATGTATTTTGATGCTAATAATTTGTATGGATGGGCAATGTCTCAATCTCTACCTTATGGTAAATTAGAGTGGGTGGAAGAAAAGGATTATGAAAAGGCTTTGATGAATATTGTTATTTCTTCTCAAGAGGAATTGAATGACGAAGAAGAAGGTTATTATTTTGAAGTTGATTTGAGGTACCCGAGTGATCTTCATAATAAGCATAAAGATCTTCCTTTTGCATGTGAGAAAGAAACCCCAAAGAAAGAATGGTTAAGTGATTATCATAAAAGTTTTAATATTAAAGGTAAATCAACAGAAAAGTTATTAACAACATTCTATGATAAAGAGGGATATGTTTTGCATCAGAGAAACTTAAAACAGTTTTTGAGAGAAGGATTGAGAGTAGCTAAAATTCATAGAGTTTTAAAATTTAAACAAAGTCCTTGGCTGAAAAAGTATATTCAATTCAATACAGATATGAGAGCAAATACAAAAGTAAAATTTGAAGGGGACTTTTATAAATTAATGAATAATGCTGTATTTGGAAAGACTATGGAAAATGTTAGAAACAGGCAAAACATTAGATTCGCAACATCTTGGAAAGAAGCTTCGAGATTGATAAATAAACCAAGTTTTGAGAGAGAAGAGGTTTTTTCAGAGAACTTTTCTGCAATTCATATGAAAAAGGAAAGTATTGTAATGGATAAACCAATTTATATTGGAACAGCAGCTCTTGATTTATCAAAGATATTGATGTATGATTATTTGTATAATGACTTAAAGAAAGAGTATGGTGAAAATGTTTCATTGTTGTATATGGACACTGATAGTTTTATCCTAGATATAAAAACTGATGATGTTTATGAAGATATGAAGAAAAATATTGGAGTATATGATACAAGTTATTTCAGCAAGAAGAGTGAGTTATTTTCCAAAAAGAATGAAAAGGTTATTGGTAAATTTAAGGATGAGTTGGGTGGAAAAGTAATGAGTGAGTTTATTGGATTGAGAGCCAAGGCATATGCTTATAAGTATGGTGATCAGATTGATAAGAGGTTAAAGGGAATAAAGAAATATGTAATAAAGAAATCAATAACTTTTAGAAATTATTATAATTGTTTGATGAATAAGAAAGAAGAATATAGGAAAATGAATACAATAAGAAGTTATAAACATAACAAATATAGTGAAGAAGTAAATCAAAAGGCATTAGGAACCTTTGATGATAAGAGATTTATTTTAGATTATGGAATAGATTGTGTTCCATATGGATATTGTATGATAGAGTGAATAGAATAGATTGTGTTTTAACAATGGGAAGATGGGTGAGGGTTTTTAAGGGCTACCGCCGTGTTTTTTCACAATATATAAATGATTAAACCAAGTATTAATCAAACTAAAGAGTGGAGAAAATCTCAGTCTTGGTATATAAATGGAAAACATAATGAATGTGAAAAATATCAAATAAGTCTTATTGAAAAAATAACTAAAACAAAGGTGAATAAAACAAATAAGCGAATCAATTTAAAAAGTAGTAAGTTAGAGGATGTAAAGAAAAAAAATGAATATCCTTGAATGGACTGAAAACTTTGATGGTTATCAATTGAACAATGAAAAAACAATTTACTATAATCTCAAAATGATATGTGGCTCAGGAGGTGGTCAAACAAGAGCATTAAGAGAAGTTTATCATTTCGTAATGGCACAAAAGGAGTATCTTAAAAAATATAAAGATTCAAGTGTTTTGTTTTTAAATATTTTAGATGGGGATTATTGTGCAAAGAAAATTAAACTATTGAAGGAATTTGAGAATGAACAAATGTTTATACGTTCAATGAGTGAGCTAAACAATATGCATCGGTTATTTGATAAAGAGTCTCCCGGGGCTTAGACGTTTCAGATATTTAACAAATCTTTATCTTGTTGTATGGGTTATTTGAATAGAGAGCCCCTAGGTTAAAAGGGGAGACAAATAAATATACCTTGGGATAAAAAGGGGGTTTATTTTTAGGGAAAAAAAAGGGAATCGCTGAAAATCCCCCATTCATTTACATAGGAAAAAGTGAGCCAGAATCAGTATATTCACCCTACTAGGGTAGAACAAATTTCAGAATTAAAAAACAAAAACCTTTTTTCGACTGGATCGATGACCCAACATGTCGACGGAAAAACTCATAATAAGGGTAGAACAAATTTCGAAATTAAAAAAAAAAAAATTTGGCTGGTTCGATTACCCAGCAGACAAAAATATCGACGGAAAAACTGATAATAATCGCAGAACAAATTTCAAATTAAAATAAAAAAAATTTTGTCGACTGGATCAACTACCCAACAAACATATCAAATGAAAAACTGATAATAAGGGAAGAACAAATTCCCAAATTATTTTTAATTTTTTTTTTCGATTGGATCGACTACCCAACAGACAAACATATCGTTGGAAAAACTGATAAGGGTCGAACAAATTTCAAAAAATTTTTTTTTTTTTTTTTCGAATGGATCGACTACCCAACAAACACATCGACGCAAAAAGTGATTATAAGGGTCGAACAAATTTCAAAAAAAATTTTATTTTTTTTTTCGAATGGATCGACTACCCAACAAACATATCGACGGAAAAAGTGATAATAAGGGTAGAACAAATTTCAAAATTAAAAAAAAAAAACTTTTTCGACTGGATCGACAACCCAACATATCGACGGAAAAACTGATAAGAAGGGGACAACAAATTTCAAAAATTTTTAATTTGTTTTTCGAATGGATCGACTACCCAACAAACATATCTACGGAAAAACTGATAATACGGGTAGAACAAATTTGAAAATTAAAAAAAAAAACTTTTTCGACTGGATCGACGACCCAACATATCGACGGAAAAACTGATAATAAGGGGAGAACAAATTTCCACATTTAAAAAAAAAATTTTCGAATGGATCTACTACCCAACAAACATCGACGGAAAAACTGATAATAAGGGCAGATCAAATTTCAAAAAAGAAATTAAAAAAAAAATTGTTTCGACTGGATCGACTACCCAACAGACAAAAGTATCGATGGAAAAACTAATAAGGGGAGAACAAATTTCAAAACATATATATATTTTTTTTTCGACTGGATCGTCTTCCCAACAAACAGATCGACGGAAAAACTAATAATAAGGGGAGATCAAATTTCAAAAAAAAAAATTAAAAATATTTTTTTTTCGACAGGATCGACTCCCCAACAAACATATCTTTGGAAAAACTGATAATAATGGGAAGAACAAATTTTCAAATTATTTTTAATTTTTTTTTGATTGGATCGACTACCCAACAGACAAACATATCGACGGAAAAATTGATAATAAGGGAAGAAGAAATTTCAAAATTAAAAAAAAAATTTATGACTGGATCGACGACACAACATATCGACAGAAGAACTGATAAGGGGGGAAACAAATTTCAAATTTCTTTTTTAATCATTTTTTTTTCGACTGGGTCGACGACCCAACAGACAGACAAACATATCAACGGAAAAAGTGATAATAAGGGTAGACCAAATTTCAAAATTAAAAAAAAAAATTTTTCGACTGGATCGATGACCCAACATATCGACGGAAAAATTGATAACTGTAGAACAAATTTCAAAAATTTTTAATTTTTTTTTCGAATGGATCGACAACCCAACAGACAAAAATATCGACGGAAAAACTGATAAGGGGAGAACATATTTCAAATTAGATTTTTAAAAAAAAATTTTTCGACTGGATCGACTACCCAACAAACATATCGACGGAAAAACTGATAATAAGGGTAGAAGAAATTTCCAAATTATTTTTAATTTTTTTTTCGATTGGATCGACTACCCAACAGACAAACATATCGACGGAAAAACTGATAATAAGGGGAGAAGAAATTTCAAAATTAAAAAAAAAATGTTTTTTTTCGACTGGATCAACTACCCAACAGACAGACAAACATATCGACGGAAAAACTGATTGTAAGGGTAGAACAGATTTAAGAATTTTTTTTAATTTTTTTTTTCGACTGGTTTGATTACCCAACAGACAAAAATATCGATGGAAAAACTGACAATAAGGGTAGAACAAATTTCAAAAAATTTTTTATTTTTTTTCGAATGGATCGACAACCCAACAAACATATCTACGGAAAAACTGATAATAAGGGTAGAACAAATTTCAATTTTTTTTTCATTTTTTTTTTGAATGGATCGACTACCCAACAAACATATCTCCGGAAAAACTGATAATAAGGGCAGAACAAATTTCAAAATTAAAAAAAAAAACTTTTTCGACTGGATCGACGACCCAACATATCGATGGAAACACTGATAATAAGGGTCGAACAAATTTAAAAAAAATTTTTATTTTTTTTTTCGAATGGATCGACTACCCAACAAACATATCGACGGAAAAAGTGATTATAAGGGGAGAACAAATTTCAATATTTTGTTTATTTTTTTTCGAATGGATCGACTACCCAACAAACATATCTATGGAAAAACTGATAAGGGTAGAACAAATTTCAAAATTAAAAAAAAAAAAAAATTTCGACTGGATCGACGACCCAACATAGACGGAAAAGCTGATTATAAGGGTAGAACTAATTTCAAAAATTTTTTTTTCGAATGGATCGACCACCCAACAAACATATCTTCAGAAAAACTGATAAGGGTCGAACAAATTTCAAAAAAATTAAAAAATATATATTTTTTTTTTCGACTGGATCGACTCCCCAACAGACAAACATATTGACGGAAAAACTGATAATAAGGGGAGAACAAATTTCAAAAAATAAAAAATAAAAATTTTCGAATGGATCGACGACCCAACATATCGCCGGAAAAAATGATAATAAGGGTAGAACAAATTTCAAATTTTGTTTTTATTTTTATTTTTTCGACTGGATCGACGACCCAACAGACAAATATATCGAGGGAAAAACTGATAAGGGTGGAACAAATTTCAAAATATATATATATATTTTTTTCGACTGGATCGATTACCCAACAAACATATCGACGGAAAAACTCATAATAAGGGTAGGTTAAATTTCAAAAATTTTTTTATTAAGATTTCTTTTTTCGACTGGATCGACTCCCCAACAGACAAACATATTGATGGAAAAACTGATAGTAAGGGTAGAACAAATTTCAAATTTTTTTAAAAAAAGATTTTTTTTCTTCGACTGGATCGACTTCCCAACAAACAGACAAACATATCAATGGAAAACTGATAATAAGGGGAGAACAAATTTCAAAAAATTTAAAAAAAAAAATTTTTCGAATGGATCGACGACCCAACATATCGACGGAAAAACTGATCATAAGGGTGGAACAAATTTCAAAAAAAAAAGATTTTTTTTTAGTAGACGTGAAGTAAGATGGAGTTTCAATAGAAGAAAAGACGAAGCGAAACGGGAAAAACAGTTCAACATAAAGCACATTTATTCCGCGGCAAACGGAAAGCACACATATACAATTATACATCAAAAGCAAATGTAAAAGTAGAAGCACAACAATTCTGCACAAAAAGCAAATCTAACAATGCAGATCTACTACCGACTACCGAGCACACGGTAACACTTATACAGTTTTACTTCACAGACGGCGCCAACAACACATATACTCAAAGCAAAAGAAAAAGGGACCACCCTCAACGATGAGGGGGGGGGGGCAGACGGGCCTGGGGCCGAGACCGCGTCGAGCCTACCCGTCTGGTGATGAGCCGCAAAATGGCGGTGGCGCCCCGACTCCGCGGGCCTCGCTGGCACTGCCTGGAATGGGGTGGGAACGGGGCCCCCTTCTCACACTATCTCAGCGCGGGGGGGAAACAGGAGGGGGTTGTTGATGCTCGGGGGAATGAGGATATCTCGCTGGCTTGGGTCCCGCGGCGAGCGACTCCACCGCGACCTCGGTCGCGTTACCGGCCTCCCCTCTCCGCAGCTCCCCGACTCTGACACGGGCGCAGACCTCCACAAAGATCCTTGGCTTCTCCAGCCTCCCCGGACCCCGACAGACACTCTCTCGACTGCTTTCGCCGCCGCCACAACTCTCCAACTCTCCCACTCTCCACTCTTCTCAACTCCGTCCAACTGCCTCGATTCGCTCCGCGCTCGGTGCTTTATAGTCCGACAGGAGAAATCATATGCAGATTTTTGGATCAGGAATGGCTCGGGGGCAGAGCCATGCTCCCCATTGGACAGAGGAAAAGTGGGCGTGAATCATTCTTGATCCGCGAATCTGCATATAGCGATTATACTCCGACGCACCTGGAGGCGGGGCCAAACCGCCCCACGCTCGCTGATAGAACGGAACAGAAGTGGGCGTGAATCGTTCTTGATCCAATTTCTCGAAAAGGCTGGTGTTTTTGCACCCGCTGCTCGGTGCGCGCCCTGTACGAGTCCAGGATCAGTGCCCACAAGCGGCGCGGGAATGGCGGTGATGCGATGGTTGCGAGAGCGAGATGTGACGGCAAGGGTCGTGGCTGTTGGCGTTGTTGTTGTTGTGAAGCGGCGTTGCGGTTGGTGGTTGTTGTGTGATGGTTGTTGAGACGTGGTTGGTGGTGGTTGTGGTGGTAGTAATGGCGGCTGGTCCAAAATAAAGATAGTAAAAGAAAAACGGCTATCCTGAAGGGTCGCAGCCCGAATGAATGACATTTATTCCCACTAAACAACGGGTTTGGGCCTAACTACACATATACTTACAGAGATATCTCACCTACGGGACCTGAATGGTGGTTTGCGAATTTCGTCAACCACAACACTACCCCCTCCCCTTTTTACAGACTCGTCCCGAGTCATCAAATTTTCGTGTGCCATCATGTGTAGTTTTCCCCTAGTACATTTTACCTACATATCCCTGAGTGCGACATTCATGGTATTCGTGTCCCCAAAATAAATAACTTGAGGGCTGAGTAACTACCTAAACAAACCCACTCACACAGACGACTTAAATAAAATTGCTGGCGCTAGGACAGACATGCCGGGGGCGCACTCATATTTACAGTACATCTTAACCTTAACTTACAAATTTTACACTAAACCATGGCCCAGGATCAATGAACTCTGCAAAAAGAAAGCAGTTAGCAGGGAGCCAGGCTGCTCGCATGCAGTCTCTGGCTCAAACAATGCAGGTGACAGGGAACGTGGCCGGCTGCTCACATGCAGTCCAAGGCCTTCCCTTTTGAACTAAACGCAGTGAACCACAACGGTGCATGGGCTGCACAAACGCAGTCTCCTGGTGCGGCTGCCCACAAGGCAGTCCCTGCAGAACACTGAACAGGCACTGATGCAAGCAACAAAACGGTGCACGGGCTGCACAAACGCAGTGTCCGTGCCAGCTCAAGTGGCACACGCAATGAGCACAACGGATGGATGGATGGATGGATGGATGAATGGATGAATGCAAACACGGTGCACGGGCCGCCACTGCAGGCCCGTGTTGTAGCTGCCAACAGGGCAGTTCTTGCAGCTTGCAAACTGTTGCTTTCTGATCCTGGCGCACATGGCAACGAACAGGGGGGGGGGGGGGCAAAGCAAAAATTGAATGGGGCTGTTGAACAGGGACAGTGGGCATGGCATGGCAAAGGTGATCAGGCAAACACAGCCTGCAGAACAAGGCCGCTGCAGGCAAACACAGCCGGCAGATGAACTGGCCGGCACAGGCCTTGCAGAAAACAGCTGCAGACAATCCGACCGGCACAGGCCTTGCAGCACAGCAGCTGCAGACGATCCAGCCGGCACAGGCCTTGCAGCAAAACAACAGCTGCCGATGAAGTGGGCCGGCCTTTGCCTTGCAGCAACGCAGCCAGCAGATGAAGCTGGCCAGCCTTTGCCGTTCAGTGGAGGTTGGTGGAGGGTGTGCGGTGGTGCTGGCCACTCGGAAGGCGGGCTCGGACCTACCCTACGGTCTCCCTCCCAACCTATCACCTTTGCCTGTCACTGTCTATACCCACTCCCTTAATTTGTCAAACCCCAATTTAGCCCCAACTTTTTTTTTTGTTGTTGTTGTTTTTATATTACTTCCCCACTATAAATCGTCCCCTAACCCCCTTTATTGTCCTTGTTCGGCTAACCTATCCTGTCACCTAGCCTACTCCCAACCCCTACGTTCCCTTCCCGGAGGGGAATAAGGGAGGGCTAGCATCCTGTGTCGAGGCCCAACGAAGCCTCAGGATGGCCTCCCCAGAGTTCAGCGATCTATAACACAAAGTGGGTCCAGCGGCCCACAACGACAGCGAGGGGATGGATGGTGCGGAGGGGTACACTTCCTAATCTACCCTAACCACTTAACTGTTAAACTACCCCGGGGCTTTCAACAAGCGCCTCGCGCTTAAACTATTGGTTCAAACAACCCAGATTCCCGTCGCCTGTGTTGGTGTCCTCACAATTTTGGGCCTCGCCCCCCAATTTTCTCTCCGTGCCCTCACACGGTCTCATGGCTGGGACGCGTGGCTCCCTTTGGCAGGCACGACCCTCTGCCGAATCTCCCGCTATGGCACCCCCGGGCACTACACTGCCTCCGAGCCTACCAGCTCCCTAAACACCAGGGAGTGCCCCCCATGGCACCTCCCCTGAAACGCACACGTGGCAGGCTGGCTTCCCGGGCCCCTTTCCGAGGGTCACCCGTGCCCACAACACTGCCCACGCGGCTAATGGCGCCCCGGGCTCCCGCACCAAGCAGACGCACCCGTGCCCACTACGCTATCCCGGCCCCCCATGGGCCCTTGGCCTACCACGGCCGACTAGCCTGGTGCCCGGGGTACCCACTCAGCGATACTCACTTTTCGCAGCCACGCTTCCAGCCCGTCAACAGGGCTCCTGCACCCCTCCAAATGGGTTTCGAGCCTACATCCACACCAACAACAAAACGACCTCCATTTTTCAATTTAACTAACCCCCTAACTCACTCTACACTGACCCCGGGGTCCCTTGGGTGGGAGTCACTCCTCCCCCCAATCACTCATCGCACCATGCATTCCCCATTCGCTCCATTCACACAGACCCGGTGGCCGCACTCACTCATCATGTACTCACCTCACAACTCTTCAACACACACACCGCTGAACTCTGCCATCCTTCTATCTGCATCCCCTAACTAACTCGTGCTCCCACGTCGTCCCTTAAACTATAGCACGTTCCATTTAACCTATGTAGCTAAGCTACGTCCCCACTACACATCCAAAGTCTGTCTCTGTCTCCAAAATAATCCCATACTCCATTTTCCCAACCTAAATCTGACTAACAATCCCTCTAACTAATCCATTCCACGGACTCCATGAGGACTTACCCCTGCCCCATGAAGTCGGTCTAACTAAGCTAACCTTTCCCCTAACTAGTTTCCATCCTGTGCCCTGGTAAGGGGGTCTTCCACCCTTTGCCCGGGAATCCTGTGCACCCGAAAGTAAGGCTTGCTTCTTTTTTTTTTTTTCCACATGAGCAGCACCAGCGCGGCAACTCACAGCTCGCGCACTTTGCACCTGCCCGTGACGTCATGCAGCTGCACGTGTACCTCGTCCCTCCTTGGACGGTACCATCCGGCAGGGATACCCCTCCTGCCGGATTCCAACCCCACGTGCAGCCATGACGTCACCGTGCGCATAAAAAAACACAAGCCCCACGTCTCGAGGGGTTCCCCACGCGAACACATGTGCTTTGCCCGTTGGAGCTTAACACACACGATCGCGTGGAGAACCCGTCCAGTCCAAATCCATAATCCTGCCTAAGCTTTGTCCGTCCGCGGGATCGGCAAATCCACCGCGTGCGTTTCCGGACCGGGACTTCACTCTCGCAAGCGAGCACGTGGGGGCCTCGTGCATTGCACAGCACGGACCTCACGCTCGCTGCTGGGTGAACCCGGCACGGTCCCCGAAACAGCTGCAGCCGCTACTCGGCTTTTGTCTCTCACATGTCGCCGTCGTCGTCTCCATTCAACCCACGCACACCTGCGTGTTACGACGCTAACACACCTCACCATTAAACTCACACCGGGAGACGCGACTGCATGTTCACACATGCCGACCGACATCTCCCTCACATACCGCTCTCTCACACACACGATCTCCCTCACACTCGGCCGTTCACTTACGCATGCCACCTCCCTCGCACACGTGGCTCCACTCACTCGTGCCATTTTTTTCACACAAACCACACCACTCACACACGCGGGGGCACTCGCCCGCGGTGCCTCATCCACACACCGTGCCTCACTCGCACACGCGGGGGCACTCACCCGCGGTGTTTCACTCACACACGGCGCGCTGGGAAGCACACTCCTCGGCACACTTGCCACCACACCACTCACACACGGGGTCGCTTCCACACACTGGGTCTTTGTCACCCACCCGGTCGCTCTCACACACGCCCTTGCACCCGCGCTATGCGTGCGTTGCAGCACGCATTTCGCCACACTCGTGAACACACACCTCGACACCACACACACCGGGACGACCACACTGGGGATTCGTGTCCCCACAAGGGTCTCCGGGGCCTCTATACCCCCCAAGCTCTCCGTGCACCTGTCCACAGCACTCCTCCCCTCGACCTCGCAAAACACGACCGAACCCACCTGGTCGTGACTCGCCTCAAGGGGGAATACTCCCTCCCCTCGTTCCTGGAGGAGGCCATCCCGCTGCTCGCACTGGGTCTCCACCCAGTCCACCAGCTCACGCCCATTGTCCTCCATACCTCCGTGTGTGTGTGTGCGTCTCTATCCCCGTCTTCATCGTGTAATCTTCCCTCTATCGTTCCCATCTCCCGTGTCTCTGCCAACTCAGTCACCTCTTCACCCTTTTCCTCCCTTGTCTCAACTATTATTTCCATCTCTTCCCTTGTTATCTCCCTCGTGCACGTCTCCGTCACCCCAATTAGTTTTTCCCTCTCGGTCACCGTCACTTTTTCCGTCACGACCCTCGCCCAACATGTCTCCCAAATTACTTCGTCACCCGCCTCCACCGCGGGCCTGACAGCCGTTGCACTCCCTCCCAGCTCGTTCGCTCCCACACGTGGCGTCGCCATTTTAAGCTCCCTGGTCACTGCCTTCATGCCTGCCTGCAGGCTTCGGCCCATGTTCTGCGTCTCACCCCGCAGCTCTTTCATTTCTTCCTTCATGTTTGTTTCCATTTCATTCATTTGCTGTGTATTCACATCCATTTTCGTTTTCACTTCGTTCATTTGCTTGTTCATGCCTTTTATTTCGTTTTTCATTTCATTTGTGTTTGTATCCATCCTCGCTGTCATTGCCGCCAGCATGGCGCATAGCTGGGCCATGTTGGGTGTGCTTGGGTGAGCCGATTCGGCAAGGATCGGGGGGTTTTGGTGGAGAGGGGGAGGGGAGGTGTCATACACCGCGGCCGCCGCCGCACCTATTTCGGGCTCTGGGTTCAGTTGGGGGAGTTCGTGTTCCTGCACAACCAACATTTCCTGCACGGGGTTTTCATCCTGGACCATGGATTCTACACATTCTAAATCCATTTCTAATACCCCCGGCTCCCGCTCGCCTTGAGACGCCATCTTATTTCTCGTAAAAGGTTAATTTGAATCGCTCGTAATTTGGAGGGAATCGGGGGTCGCTCCTCTCACCCCTGGACCGATTCCCGTGAAATTAGCTGGAGACAGGAGAGCCCGTTGTCCCGTTCTCCGACACCAGTGTCGCGAGGAGGGGGATGAGTTTGTATCTCACGACCTGACACCAGTGTTGCGGATTCGCGCCCGCCGGCGTGCGAGCGGCCACGTAACTCGAATCGCGGCACGTCGCCCACCGGACGGACAATCCCGTCGTGACCCTCTCGGACTAACGCCGGGAACTAGTCACGGGTGGGCCTTTCGGCCTCACCACGATCGTGCCAATCGGCCCCCCGCATGGGATAGGGTTGCTCGCCAAATTCGACCTACCTAAGTACCCACACGGAGGGTAGACCGGGCGATCGCACCTCGCCGCAGGTCGACTTCGGACACGGGCCACTTTAAGCGACCCGTTCCGTACTATCGGGATAACCGAGCGGTGTTATCGTCAACCTCGACGGTTCGATCAATTATTGGGCGTATTTAGCCCACTACCAACCCTTTACGTGAAGTAAGATGGAGTTTCAATAAAAGAAAAGACGAAGCGAAACGGGAAAAACAGTTCAACATAAAGCACATTTATTCCGCGGCAAACGGAAAGCACACATATACAATTATGCACCAAAAGCAAATGTAAAAGTAACTAAAGAAACACAACAATTCTGCACAAAAAGCAAATGCAACAAAAGAAAAACACACTGCAGATCTACTACCGACAACCGAGCACACGGCAACACTTATACAGTTTTACTTCACAGTCGGCGCCGACAACACATATACTCAAAGCAAAAGAAAAAGGGGCCACCCTCATCGACAAGGGGGCAGACGGACCTGGGGCCGAGACCGCGTCGAGCCAACCCGTCTGGTGATGAGCCGCAAAATGGCAGCGGCGCCCCGACTCCGCGGGCCTCGCTGGCACTGCCTGGAATGGGGTGGGAACGGGGCCCCCTTCTCACACTATCTCAGCGCGGGGGGAAACAGGAGGGGGTTGTTGATGCTCGGGGGAATGAGGATATCTCGCTGGCTTGGGTCCCGCGACGAGCGACTCCACCGTGACCTCGGTCGCGTTACCGGCCTCCCCTCTCCGCAGCTCCCCGACTCTGACACGAGCGCAGACCTCCACAAAGATCCTTGGCTTCTCCAGCCTCCCCGGACCCCGACAGACACTCTCTCGACTGCCTTCGCCGCCGCCACAACTCTCCAACTCTCCCACTCTCCACTCTTCTCAACTCCGTCCAACTGCCTCGATTCGCTCCGCGCTCGGTGCTTTATAGTCCGACAGGAGAAATCATATGCAGATTTTTGGATCAGGAATGGCTCGGGGGCGGAGCCACGCTCCCCATTGGACAGAGGAAAAGTGGGCGTGAATCATTCTTGATCCGCGAATCTGCATATAGCGATTATACTCCAACGCACCTGGAGGCGGGGCCAAACCGCCCCACGCTCGCTGATAGGACGGAACACAAGTGGGCGTGAATCGTTCTTGATCCGATTTCTCGGAAAGGCTGGTGTTTTTGCACCTGCTGCTCGGTGCGCGCCCTGTACGAGTCCAGGATCGGTGCCCACAAGCGGCGCGGGAATGGCGGTGATGCGATGGTTGCGAGAGCGAGATGTGACGGCAAGGGTCGTGGCTGTTGGCGTTGTTGTTGTTGTGAAGCGGCGTTGCGGTTGGTGGTTGTTGTGTGATGGCTGTTGAGACGTGGTTGGTGGTGGTTGTGGTGGTAGTAATGGCGGCTGGTCCAAAATAAAGATAGTAAAAGAAAAACGGCTATCCTGAAGGGTCGCAGCCCGAATGAATGACATTTATTCCCACTAAACAACGGGTTTGGGCCTAACTACACATATACTTACAGAGATATCTCACCTACGGGACCTGAATGGTGGTTTGCGAATTTCGTCAACCACAACAATATCTATGGAAAAACTGATAATAAGAGTAGAACAAATTTCAAAATTTAAAAAAAAAACTTTTTTCGACTGGATCGACGACCCAACATATCGACGGAAAAACTAATAATAAGGGTAGAACAAATTTCAAAATTGTTTTTTTCGAATGGATCGACTACCCAACAAACATGTCTTCGGAAAAACTGATAATAAGGGTCGAACAAATTTCAAAAAATAAAAAAAAAAGTTTTCGAATGGATCGACGACCCAACATATCGACGGAAAAACTGATAATAAGGGTAGAACAAATTTCAAATTTTGTTTTTATTTTTTTTTTCAACTGGATCGACGGACGACCCAACATATCGACAGAAAAACTGATAATAAGGGTAGAACAAATTTCAAAATCTTAAAAAAAAAAATTTTCGACTGGATCGACTCCCCAACAGACAAACATATCGATGGAAAAACTGATAAGGGTGGAACAAATTTCAAAATATTTTTTTTTTATTTTATTTTCGATTGGATCGATTACCCAACAAACATATCGACGGAAAAACTCATAATAAGGGGAGGTCAAATTTCAAAAAAGTTTTTATAAAGATTTTTTTTTCGACTGGATCAACTCCCCAACAAACATATCGACGGAAAAACTGATAATAAGGGCAGAACAAATTTCAAAAAATTAAAAAAAAAAAAGTTTTCGAATGGATCGACGACCCAACATATCGACGGATAAACTGATAATAAGGGTAGAACAAATTTCAAAATTGTTTTTTTCGAATGGATCGACTACCCAACAAACATATCGACGGAAAAACTGATAATAAGGGTAGAACAAATTTCAAAAAATTAAAAAAAAAAGTTTTCGAATGGATCAACGACCCAACATATCGACGGAAAAACTGATAATAAGGGTAGAACAAATTTCAATTTTTTTTTTCGACTGGATCGACGACCTCACAGACAAAAATATTGACGGAAAAACTGATAAGGGGAGAACAAATTTCAAAATATTTTTTTTTAATTTTTTTTTCGACTGGATCAATTACCCAACAAACATATCAACGGAAAAACTCATAATAAGGGTAGGTCAAATTTCAAAAAAAAATTTTATTAAGATTTTTTTTTTTCGAATGGATCGACTCCCCAACAGACAAACATATCGACGGAAAAACTGATATTAAGGGTAGAACAAATTTCAATTTTTTTAAAAAAAAGATTTTTTTCTTCGACTGGATCGACTTCCCAACAAACAGACAAACATATCAATGGAAAACTGATAATAAGGGGAGAACAAATTTCAAAAAATAAAAAATAAAATTTTTTTCGAATGGATCGACGACCCAACATATCGACAGAAAAACTGATAATAAGGGTAGAACAAATTTCAATTTTTTTTTTTTGACTGGATCGACTACCCAACAGACAAACATATCGACAGAAAAACTGATATTAAGGGTAGAACAAATTTCAATTTTTTTTTTTAAAAAGATTTTTTTTTCTTAGACTGGATCGACTTCCCAAACAGACAAACATATCAATGGAAAACTGATAATAAGGGGAGAAGAAATTTCAAAAAATAAAAAAAATAAAAAAATTTCGAATGGATCGACGACCCAATATATCGACGGAAAAACTGATAATAAGGGTAGAACAAATTTCAAATATATATATTTTTTTTCGACTGGATCGACTACCCAACAGACAAACATATCGACGGAAAAACTGATAATAATAAGGGTAGAACAAATTTCAAATTTAAAAAAAAAAGATTTTTTTTTCGACTGGATCGACTACCGAACAAACAGACAAACATATCAATGGAAAACTGATCATAAGGGTAGAATAAAATTCAAAAAATTAAAAATATATATTTCCGACTGGATCGACGACCCAACATATCGACGGAAAAACTGATAATAAGGGTAGAACAAATTTCAAAAAAAATATGTCAATATGTCAAGGATGTAAAATTGAACAAAGATATATATAACAACTATTGGATAAAAACATTGATGGTGAATAATATGAGTTCTTCAATTTCCTTCAGTGGAAGGGCTTTTAGTATATCTGAAAGAACATCCATAAAGTATCTCTAACAAAAGTTTCTCCTCTCCTTCTGGTAATATATTCAAAACTAGGAAATTCAAGGAAACAAGAAAAAGTATCAAAAAATAAAAACCTGATAGATGAAGCTTTAGCAAGAAAAGATAAAACCATCTGTAATATGCAAGGAGAAATTTGTATTTTTTTCAACAACCCTAAAGATGTAAATCCTGATGAAATAAAGGATGTTAATATATCAGGTGAAATGACATTTCGTTAAATTGTAGTTAAGGATTATTTTAAAATTACCTCTAATATAAAAAAATGTAGTAGTTGAATCTATTAATGAAATAAGTATATAGATATCGATGGTCATGTTTTTTCTACTAATTAAATATGAGTCATTATTCAACTGAAGATTTTGAAGATTATGAGAGTGATGACAGTTCTGATACCGAGAGTTTGTGTTCAAACGACAGTTATGATACTGACAGTTTGTGTTCAAACGATAGTTATGAAAGTAGTTTTATAGATGATTGTGAAAGTACTGAAGATGATACCGAAGATGAATTTTACTTTCAGTAAAGTTTTACTTTATAAATATGAATAATTTACTAGATCTTGAACCTCTTGAATTCCCGGATTCTCCATATGACAAATTTGAGAATTGTCCTGCATGTGATAGAGTGGGATTAAACACAGAGTCAAAAGCCTATAAACAATGTATATTCTGTGATTATCTTCTGATTAATAAAAATAAAAAATATAAAAAGGAATACAATTCTTTTAGATTTACTCCAAAAATGAATTACTTTACAAGATTAATGAGAGAAATGAATGTAACGTATGAGGGTGATAACACACCTTTCCTTACAATGGAAGAAACTGAACGTATTAGAGAAATGTTTAAAGGATTGTTGTTATATATCATTCACGATTGTCATTTTCAGGGAAATGTCAACACAAGATATTGTATAAATAAAATAATGGATTATCTTGAAATTAAACCCGAACTTGGATAAAATAGAGTTTTGAAAAAAGCCAATAATAAATTAAACAACCTGTTTTCCAAATATATAAATGAATGATTTTTTACCCATTTGGGAAAATAAGATAAAATTTAACAATCATAAAAATCTTCCAAATTCATTAAGATATCTCATAGTTGGTTCAAGCGGATGTGGAAAAACCTGCTTACTTTTGAAGATGCTCCTGACTGCCAACTTTGTAGATTATGATAATTTAATAATTTTCACAAAGTCGAGTTTTCAACCAGAGAATCAACTACTCTCACAAGGTTTTAATGCTGGTCTTCAAAAAGAAGATATAATCGGTTTATTTAAAATTCAAAATAACCTAATTGATTATAACATTGAAGATATAATTCAACTATTTTGTGATACACAGAGATGTAAAAAGAAATCAAAACCGATAACTTGTATTCTTAGTGATAATACGGATGATATACCATCTCCACAAGATTTGGATAAATCAAAAAAGAACCTCGTTATCTTTGATGATTGTGTTAATGAGAGAAACCAAACGGTAATGGACAGCTACTACACAAGAGGGAGACATTCTTCTTGTAATTGTATTTATCTTAGTCAATTGTGCTTTCAACTTCCTCGTTGTTCCATCAGAAACAATGCTAATACTTATATTTTATTGAAGTTAAATTCAATAGATATAAATAATTTTTGGAGAGATAATTGTTCTACATTATGTAGTAAAAAGGAATTTTGGGATTACATGAAGCACACGACTGAAAAATATAAATATATTGTTGTGAAACAAGATGAGATATGAAGGGATATATTTTTTGTTTTATAAACAATTACATATATAAATGACAAATATTATTATAAATCTTATGGGTAAATCTGCTTCTGGAAAAACTTTCACAAATCAAGGTTCTTGTTTAGTACAAATGAGAATATTGTAAATTTACTTAAAAAAACACCCCATGATACGCATTGTATCAACAACAACTAGAGCAATAAGACCTGGAGAAGTAGAAGGTGAAGATTATCACTATATTTTAGTGGAGGAACATATGCGATTGAGGAATGAAGGTCAAATATTTGAGGAGATTTCTCATGGTACAACAAAATATTCACATTGTAAGAGTGAGTTAAAGAAACTAAAATCTGGTGGTCTTGGGATATTAGAAACTAATCCAGAAGGAATGAGACAATTTATTAAACATCTGAGTGGGGTTAAGATTTTATCATTCGGTTTTGATGTTGATGAAGAAACTCAATGCAAATGTATGAAAACCAGAGATGCAAGTATTAGTGAAGAAGAAATTACAACTCGTATTAATGTTAATAAATGATTTAATGAAATATTTAAAGAAAAGGATTTATTTGAACACATCTACTTTAATGATGAAGAAAAGGAAAATTTCCCTGTTGATCTTTACAATTCATTAAATGATATTTTCCAATAAATAAATGGATGCGAAAGAAAGAACAAGAATATTTAAGGAACATCAAAAGTTGGCTTCAAAAGTTGTAAAACAACAGGAAGTCATAAAGAAGAAATGCAGACAGAAATAATGGGTGAAGAAGCATTTGAAAGAAAACAAGAGAAATTTTTTTAACCACTTTTAAAAACTTCCCGCGAAAAAAAATATAGATGTTTCCACAGTTCCCACATTAGAATATACTCCGAAAAAACTTCAAATGTTGAAAGATTTCAGTCAAATGTTGGAGGAAGAATGAGGGCATAAAGAAGAAATAGTTATAATCCGGGAAGTGGATACAAAACGATAACAGTTTCACCCGGAGCATATGAGATTTCTCAAATATCTTCCGAAATTGTTCGTCTTATGAAAGAATAGGGTGATGAACCAAAAAATATTGTTATAGATATTCAAAAACATACTTCAAAATCAATGATTAAACTTAAAAATGACTACAAGGTTGATGTCACAATTGATAATTCATTTATGGAGTTATTTGGTTTCTCCTCAAAAAAGATTGAAACTAATGGGACGTTTTACAGTGATAATGTCATTCAAATATCCTCAGGAATAAATTCTGTATTAATTCACTGTGATTTGATTGATGGTGCTTATAATGATGGAATAAGAACAAATACAATATTTTCATTCAGCACATAATCAACCCCAATTGGTTATAAATGCAATATGGAACCCAACAATCTGGTTTATCTACCTGTGTCAGGAAAAACCATATACAGAGTAAATTTTAGGATAACCGACCAAGATAATCACATGATTTCTTTTAATGGAGAAATTATATCCATCAGAATTCACCTACGTGAAGTTTTCCAAGAAATAAATACGATGGTTATTGTGAGGAAACACGAGTTGGGAAAAATTACATAAATATAAATAAAAATTATATAAATATAAATTTAAAAAATACAATAATTACAAGGGATGGGATGTTCCTTACCCCAGACTACAAGGGTGAAGGTATGCATCTTGGTAGAGGATACTATAAACCTAAGAGACAAAGGGGTGTCAGACATCAATTTAGAGGAGATGGGATAATTGATACTCAAATGGGTATAGGTTCAACAATTCTTGAACATAAAGACCTAATTGGTTCAACTGCTTCTGTAATGGGAAATGTAGCAGGTGCTATAAAGAGTATAAAAGATGCCCAAAAGGAATCTCATGAATTCCAAGCGATAAAAGAAATTAAGAAAGGCAAAACTCAGTTGTCTCCCCAAGAACGACAGAAAATAATTCAAATACTTGGGTCAGGGTTTCAAAAGTTTTAACATCTTTTTTCCGAAATAAATACAAGTACGGAAGCAATTGATAGTATCTATGATTTGAATGATACCATTGTCATCTCAAACTCCACTAAAAAAGAAGATTACTTCAAGGTAAATGCAATAACTGGAACAGACTGGAACGCAAATGGAGCAAAAAGTTTTGAAATAAATAATCAACAAACTTATTTGAATCTATCCGAAAGTTTCTTGTTGTGTAAATTTACATTCAATAAGTCTGCGAATACTACAACCGCTACATTCGTAAATGATCTCTTCTGGAAAATGTTTGATAGTGATCGTTTGTACATTGGAACACAAGAAGTTGAAGCGGTTGATTATGTCTCTGCTGCATCTTAAATGATGAAATTTACACTATATACATTCAGTGATAGAATGGGAAAGGGGGCTGTCGAAGGTTTAATTCCTGATATGTCAACGGGAACAACCACAGACCATGGATATATTCAAAGGAAAGAAGCGTATAATGATGATACAAAAGCAGTTAATAGTTTTACTTTGGCAGTTCCTCTGAAAGGTATATCTGGATTTTGTGATCATGATAAAGTTGTGTGTGGTCTTAAAATTAGATTTCAACTGCAAAGGAATGATAATGAAAATAGATTGCTTTTTGGTGTGGCTAATGCTTTTGCTGATCAGAATAAATTTCTAATTGATGAAATTAGCTGGTATATTAGTGAATATACTCCTAATCTTAAAACAGAAGAGATGTTGAATAGAAGACTTAACTCAAAGAAACCACTCAATGTCTCATACCTTAAAAGAAGATGCTAACACGTTAAACTGAACCAAAGCACTTACACATGGAATTTGGGAATTGGAACGGAATCTGGAAGGAACGCCATGATATTTGTGGCTCATTTTTGAAAAACCAGATGGTGATACTGCTACTGATAAGAATAATGCATTGAGTGGTAATGCTAAGGTGAAACAACTTCGCGTTTCTCTAGATGGAACATTTTATCCACAAGATAGATTGGAAATTAATTGGGGAAAAAAATAATTATGCTGAAGCATACAAGTCTAACCAAAAGGTGTGTGAAAGCAATGGAAACTAGAGGGGGAGCACTCAGTAGAGTGCAAAACCTCCGCCGCCAATACTGCTCGGTCACTCAAGTGAACCTGATATCCTATTCATTCAATTTGACGTCAACAGTGCTCACAGAGTTATAGTTTGCAACTTTCCCTTTCACTTTTAACTTTTACATACTCAATTCATTCGTCATAACTAGATTCCTTGAGACAGAAATTTATTTTACGTGGGTATATCCACCTGAAGTTCCAAAATCAGCCGCAATTATAATTTTGGCATGTTTTTTGTTGGAAATCACTAACAACATGTTGAAATGCAAAAGATAAAAATCGAAATTTTGTTGAAAAAAAAGTTGCAAAAATTTTTTTTTCTCTAACAATTTTTTGGGGGGGGCTGGGGGGGGTTGGAAATCACTTAAAACATGTAGAAATACAAAAAAAAAATTCAAATCTTTTTCAAAATGGCCACCGTAGCGGCCATATTGGATTTTGGACCGAGTCCAAAATCTAATGGCATGATCCTTGGACCATACCTAATCCCCCCACCAAGTTTCGTCGAAATCGGTCGAGGAGGTTTTCCGTAATACTGTTCACAAACAAAAAACAAACAGAAAGGGGTGAAAACAGTAACCTCCGATCTTCGATGGCGGAGGTTAATAAAGAACCTATTTTGGATATGACAGCATTTAAAAGTCTGTATACAATCTATGCGATTGACTTGAGTGCTCAAAAGGAAACTATGAAGTCTAATCGAGTGGATACTTCCCTATACATTGAAAGAGGAGAGAGTGAAGAAGTTGATACATCTTCTTTGCTTTTGGAAGAAACAGAATTACAGATTAATACAGATAATGGTGTTATGATTAGTCTCACATAATTTTTTTGATAGATAAATGAGTAGTAAAGTGCCAACTGGGGTATATGTTAATCAAATCAATCTGCATAAACTATCATCTTGGATTCAAAATCAAAAGTCTTGTATGATTAACGTTAATACAATTCAGAGAAAAGGTGCAGTAAGAATTGATGTTTTGCTCACAAGAGAACAGGTGAAAATCTTGAACGATACTGGCTCACTTAAAATTAAAATGTCAAAATCAATGTTGAAGAAATATTCAATAAGAGAGACGAATGGAGGATTTCTCCCATTACTAATTCCTTTATTTGCTGGTTTAAGTGCGGCTGGAGCATTGACGGGTGGTATTTCAGCAGCGGTGAAAACTGCCAACGAAAAGAAGGCTCAACTCTGGCTCAAAAATAATTGGAAAGACATAACAAAGAGTTGGAGAAACAAATTAGTGGAAGTGGTGAAATTGTAGATTTTGCTGAAAAACTTGAAAGTCTGCCTGATAAAGCAAGATTGTTAGTTGGAGATATGCTTTTTCACACAAGCAGGTGTAAAATTAACTAAAAGGTCAGGTGAGGTCAGGTATGGGAGCATGTGCCAGAACAGCGCGTCGCTGCGTCCACTTTCCGCCGGTACTCCAGGGGCCTCCATCTGGCCATCCCCCAGGCAGATGCCAGGCCCATCCCCATCTCCTTGAGATGATGGTCAACGTGCTGCAACCACGAGGCACGTGGTCAGCCCACTGGCCTCCTCCACTCATGAGACTCCCTCGCTGAGAGAATCTGGTGAGCAGGATCAGCGTCAGGAAAACGAGCCACATGTCCATACAGCCGCAACTGACGCTCACGGACTATGCAGGTAACAAATCTCATCCGAGTCTCTTTCAGCAACCGCTCGTTGGACACAAAATCTGACCAGCGATAGCCAAGGATTCTCCGAAGAGACCTGGTACCAAAGGAATTAAGTCTCTGACTCAGATCCTTGGTCAGAGTCCAAGTCTCGCATCCATAGAGCAAGACTGGAACTACCAAGGACCTGAAGACTCGGACTTTCATCCTCCTGCACAGGTACCGGCAGCTCCACACTCCATGATCCAGTGAATCCATGACTCCCCAGGCCCGACCCAGACGTCTATTGACCTCTGACTCACAGCCAGCAGAGACATGAATATCACCGCCAAGGTAAGTGAATCTCTCCATGACCTCAACATCCTCACCACAAAAAGTCACAGACAGGACAGCAGCATCCAAGATGTCACCGAAAGCCTGGATCTTAGTTTTGACCCAAGAAATCCGTAATCCCAGTGGCTCCGACTCCTCATTCAGCACCTCGAGGGCCCCCAAAAGGATATCTAAAGTCTCCGCAAAGATGACTGCATCATCTGCAAAATCAAAGTCCGAGATCTTGACATTCCCAAATGATGCACCGCAGCTTGATCTCTCCGACATCCTCCCTGAAATCCAGTCCATACAAGTGCTGAAAAGTGTGGGGGCCAGTACACACCCCTGACGAACTCCAGTCACAACTGGAAATAAGTCAGAGATGGTCCCACCACACTTCCCAGCACTCTCAATACCAGAGTAGAGTTCACTAAAAGGGGTAATGGATTATATCTTTCTAATAAATAAATGAGCATTGATGAGTGGTTTAAATAATTTGGAAAGAATACAACATCAAATTTAGAACTTATCAAATGTTGTTGGAAATGAAAAATTAATAATGTGGTTATTTTCTATGAGAGATGAATTAACAAATGTGTCTAAACATACAAATAATATTATTATGAACTGAGAAGATAATAATGGGAATGGTTCTCATTGGGTTTGTATTTTTAATAGTCAAGACAAGTATTATTTTGATCGTTTTGGTCTTCCACCACCTGTTGAAGTTATAAAATTCTTCCAGAATGGTGTTAATCAAACATTTCAAGTCCAATAATTAAATTCCAAGTGTTGTGGTCAATTATGTCTATATGTGTTATTTCAACTCAACAAAAATAAAATTTTCAATGACATTATTTTTAATCTAATATAAATGACATGTTGGTAAAGATGGTTCTATCTTTGGTGTATCCCAAGAACTGGATATTGATTTATCAAATTATTACACAAAGGCACAGGCTGAAGGACATAAATATAGTATAGCAAAAAATATTAAAATGAAAAATGCTTATAAATCAATAAATTATCCAAGCCTGACTGATGCGAATGTCTTGGTGAGGTTAAGTGATTTATCACAATATATATATATATATATATATATATATATATATATATATATATATATATATATATATATATATATATATATATATATATATCCTTTAGCCTGGTGTTGGCGCAGTGGTAAGGGCAGTGGCTTGGGACCCAAGAGGTCCTGAGTTCAAGCCCCGTTGGGACACTGAATTAATATATGTATGTATATATATATATATATATATATATATATATATATATATATATATATATATATAAATATATATAAACCAAGTCGAAAACACCAGGGGGTTGACTCAGCCTGCCATCCTTCCGAGGTCGGCGAAATGAGCACCAGTTGTACTGGGCCCGGTGTATGCCCCGGTTAGAATAGGTGTACCATATCCCTGTGTGTCGTAAGAGGCGACCAGGGTTGCGTCAGGAAGGGCATCCGGCGTAAAAACCTATGCCAAATCATTATGCGGACAACAAAACGAATTTCCATACCGGATCGGTCGAGGCCCGGGTTACCAACGACCGCCACCGGTACCGGTGGTCAGCAGGGTACCAGTGGAAATTGTGCTACTGCTGGGCGAAGGAGGAGAAGGAGACGGGGAAGGCGAGTCCGGAGGCAGTGGGAGAGGGGGAAGGGTAGAAGTGTGGAGGTGAGAGTTGGAACTCTGAATGTTGGGACGATGACTGGCAAAGGGCGAGAGTTGGCTGATATGATGGAGAGAAGAAAAGGTGGACATACTGTGTGTACAAGAGACCAAGTGGATGGGGAGTAAGGCGAGGAGCATTGGAGGTGGTTTCAAACTGTTCTACCATGGTGTGGATGGGAGGAGAAATGGTGTCGGGATAATCCTGAAGGAAGATCATGTCAAGAGGGTATTGGAGGTGAGGAGGGTGTCTGACCGAGTGATGAGTGTGAAGTTGGAAATTGAAGGGGTGATGATGAATGTCATCAGTGCATATGCCCCACATATGGGGTGTGAGATGGAATATAAAGAAGATTTCTGGAGTGAGTTAGATGAAGTGGTGGAGAGTGTATCCAAGGATGAAAGAGTGGTGATTGGAGCAGATTTCAATGGTCATGTTGGGGAAGGTAATAAAGAGGATGAGGAGGTGATGGGGAGGTACGGTCTCAACAAGAGAAATGTGGAAGGGCAAATGGTGGTAGAGTTTGCAAAAAGAATGGAAATGGCAGTGGTAAACACGTATTTCAAGAAGAAGGAGGAACACAGGGTGACGTACAAGAGTGGAGGAAAGTGCACACAGGTGGATTACATCTTAAGTAGGAGATGCAACCTGAAAGAGATTCGTGACTGTAAGGTTGTGGCAGGGGAGAGTGTAGCTCGACAGCATCGATTGGTGGTCTGTAGGATGACTTTCGAGGTGAGGTTGAGGAAGAGAGTGAGGGCTGAACCAAGGACCAGATGGTGGAAGCTGAAGGAGGAAGACTGTTGCGTGAAATTTAGGGAGGAGGTGAAACAGGCGCTGGATGGTGGTAAAGATGGGTGGGATGATTGGGCAACGACAGCAGAAGTTGTGAGGGAGATAGCTCGGAAGGTACTTGGTGTGACATCTGGACAGAGGAAGGAAGATAAGGAGACTTGGTGGTGGAATGAGGAAGTACAGGAAAGTATAAGGAAGAAGGGGTTGGCTAAAAAGAAGTGGGATAGTCAGAGAGATGAAGAAAGTCGGCAGGAGTACAAGGAGTGGCGTCGAAAAGCAAAAAGAGAGGTGGCAAAGGCCAAGGAAAAGGCATATGACGAGCTGTATGAGAAGCTGGATACAAAAGAAGGGGAAAAGGATTTATACCGATTGGCAAGACAGAGGGACCGAGCTGGGAAGGATGTGCTGCAGGTTCGGGTGATAAAGGACGCAAATGGGAATGTGCTGACGAGCGAGGAGAGTGTGTTGAGAAGGTGGATGGAGTACTTTGAGGAGCTGATGAATGAAGAAAATGAGAGAGAGAGAAGGTTGGAAGAGGTGGAGATAGTGAATCTGGAAGTGGGGTGGATCAGTAAGGATGAAGTGAGGACTGCTATGAAGAAGATGAAAAGTGGAAAGGCGGTTGGCCCAGATGGTATACCAGTGGAGGCATGGAAGTGCTTAGGAGAGATGGCAGTGGGGTTGTTAACCAGATTGTTTAATAAAGTCTTGGAAAGTGAGAGGATGCCGGAGGAGTGGAGATTAAGTGTACTGATTCCGATTTTCAAGAATAAGGGTGATGTGCAGAGCTGTGGAAATTACAGAGGGATAAAGTTGTTAAGCCACACCATGAAGTTGTGGGAAAGAGTAGTGGAAGCTCGGTTGAGAGGAGAGGTGACGATCTGTGAGCAGCAATATGGGTTTATGCCAGGAAAGAGCACCACTGATGCGATGTTTGCTTTGAGAATGTTGATGGAGAAGTATAGGGAAGGCCAGAAAGAGTTGCATTGTGTCTTTGTGGATTTAGAGAAAGCTTATGATAGGGTGCCAAGAGAGGAGTTGTGGCATTGTATGAGGAAGTCGGGAGTGGTGGAGAAGTATGTGAGGATCGTGCAGGATATGTATGAGGACAGTGTGACAGCGGTGAGGTGTGCGGTAGGAATGACGGACCGGTTTAAGGTTAAAGTGGGATTGCACCAAGGATCGACTCTGAGCCCTTTCCTGTTTGCAATGGTGATGGACAGGTTGACGGACGAGATCAGACTGGAGTCTCCATGGACCATGATGTTCGCGGATGACATCATGATCTGTAGGGAGAGTAGGGAGCAGGCTGAATCGAGCCTTGAGAGGTGGAGGTACGCACTGGAGAGAAGGGGAATGTTAGTCAGTAGGAGTAAGACAGAGTACATGTGCGTAAATGAGAGGGAGGGTGGTGGTATGGTGCAGTTGCAAGGAGTTGAGGTGGGGAAGGTGGATTGGTTTAAATACTTGGGATCAACTGTCCAAAGTAACGGAGAGTGTGGGAGAGAAGTGAAAAAGAGAGTGCAGGCAGGATGGAGTGGGTGGAGAAGAGTTGCAGGAGTGATTTGTGACAGAAGGGTAGCTGCAAGAGTGAAGGGGAAAGTATACAAGACGGTAGTGAGACCAGCTATGTTGTATGGTTTGGAGGCGGTGGCGCTAACAAAAAGACAGGAAGCAGAGCTGGAGGTGGCAGAGTTAAAGATGCTGAGATTCTCGTTGGGAGTGACGAGGATGGATAGGATAAGAAATGAGTGTATTAGAGGGACAGCGCAGGTAGGACGGTTTGGAGACAAAGTGAGAGAGGCGAGATTGAGATGGTTTGGACATGTGCACAGGAGGGAAACGGAGTATATCGGGAGAAGGATGTTGAAGATGGAGCCGCCAGGCAGGAGGAGAAGAGGAAGGCCAAAGAAGAGGTTCATGGATGCGGTGAGGGCGGACATGCGGGTGGTTGGAGTGTCAATGGAAGATGTGGAGGATAGAGCAAAATGGAGACAGTTGGTCCGCTGTGGCGACCCCTAGCGGGAGCAAGCCGAAAGAGGAAGAAGAAGATATATATATATCCTTAAATAAAACGGCCGTGTATTCCAAAGATACAAAAGTGTTGATTTTATCTCCAGGTTATACAGAATTCACAGTTCCAATTGAAATATAATTGTATAAAGAAGGGCGTATCATTTGTATGAGAATAGAATAATGGGGATATGATATGAATGATTTAGGGTATCATTGGTTATTTAAATTAACCTAGAAGACCTGGAACAATTAAATCAGTCTCGTAAGGAAGAATATTATCCACTTGGTGCCGAGAATGAGTTTTGTGGAAGCACGATT
>NC_140971.1:86621189-86651189 GCF_056783735.1 Eptatretus burgeri
GAGAAGGGATGGAGACATGGTGAGTGGGTATTGGGAAACAGTTGGAAAAAACGTGGAGGCCCAAAACTGTCATCCCACTGCACCACTTCCCCCCCTCCCTTCCTTGTCCCATTCCCCACCCCTTTCCCTCACTCCTCCCGCCGCTTCCCCTGCCTATACCACCCGTCGCTTCGCTGATGGAAATATTAAGATAGGGGGGAGAGAGAAGAGGGAGGGGGAGTGACAAGGGGGGGGGAAGGGGGGAGGTGGGGAGGGAAAGAGGGTGTTCTGGACTTGTGTTTGGTACGGGGACTTGATGGGGGAAATTGGTGGAAGGGGTTTTCAACTTGGGCTTGGTAGTGAGAATTGAGGAGAAAAAGGTGGGCGGGGGGTGGTCTTGGACTCGGTCATTTTTCTTAAAATGCTAACCATGGAGGCATTTTGTGTTGATGACTGGTAAACATGCTTACTCGATGTATGAGGGTGTGGTGAATCCAATTCTAGTGTATGCTGGCCTCAATTTTGAACTGTTAACCCTTTAACACTAAATTCAAAATGGTGGACATAGTTCACGAATGCACTGAATCATAACATATATATATATATATATATATATATATATATATATATATATATATATATATATATATATATATATATATATATATATATATATATATATATATATATATATACATATATATATATATATATATATATATATATATATATATATATATATATATATATATATATACATATATATATATATATATATATATATATATATATATATACATATATATATATATATATATATACATATATATATATATATATATACATATATATATATACATATATATATATATCTTCTTCTTCTTTCGGCTGCTCCCGTTAGGGGTCGCCACAGCGGATCATCCGTATGATCCGCATAGTGATTTGGCACATGTTTTACGCCGGATGCCCTTCCTGACGCAACCCTGGTTGCCTCTTACGACACAGGGATAATATATACATATATATATATATATATATATATATATATATATATATATATATATATATATGTATACATATACAGTGGGGAGAACAAGTATTTGACACTGCCGATTTTGCAGGTTTTCCCACTTACAAAGCACGTAGAGGTCTGTAATTTTTATCAGAGGTACACTTCAACTGTGCAAGACAGAATATTAAACAAAAATTCTGAAAATCACATTGTATGATTTTTAAATAATTAATTTTCACTTTATTGCATGAAATAAGTATTTGATCACCCACCAACCAGTAAGAATTCTGGCTCTCACAGACCTGTTAGTTTTGTCTTTAAGAAGCCCTCCCATTCTCCACTCATTACCTGTATTAACTGCACCAGTTTGAACTCGTTATCTGCATAAAAGACAGCTGTCCGCACTCAATCAATCAGACTCCAACCTCACCAAAATGGGCAAGACCAGAGAGCTGTCTAAGGACATCAGAGACAAAATTGTAGACTTGCACAAGGCTGGGATGGGCTACAGGACAATAGGCCAGCAGCTTCGTGAGAAGGCAACAACTGTTGGCGCAATTATTAGAAAATGGAAGAAGTTCAAGATAACAGTCACACTCCCTCAGTCTGGGGCTCCATGCAAGATCTCACCTCGTGGAGCCTCAATGATCATGAGAGGTGAGGGATCAGCCCAGAACTACATGGCAGGACCTGGTCAATGACCTGAAGAGAGCTGGGACCACGGTATCAAAGAAAACCATAATTAACGCACTACGCCGTCATGGATTAAAATCCTGCAGTGCACGCAAGTTCCCTCTGCTCAAGCCAGCGCATGTCCAGGCGCATCTGAAGTTTGCCAATGACCATCTGGATGATCCAGAGGAGGAATGGGAGAAGGTCATGTGGTCTGATGAAACCAAAATAGAGCTTTTTGGTTTAAATTCCACTCACCGTGTTTGGAGGAAGAAGAAGGATGAGTACAACCCCAAGAACACCATCCCAACCGTGAAGCATGGTGGTGGAAACATCATTCTTTGGGGATGCTTTTCTGCAAAGGGGACAGGACGACTGCACCATATTGAGGGAAGGATGGATGGGGCCATGTATCGCGAGATCTTGGCCAACAACCTCCTTCCCTCAACAAGAACATTGAAGATGGGGCGTGGCTGGGTCTTCCAGCATGACAACGACCCGAAACACACAGCCAGGGCAACTAAGGAGTGGCTCCTTAAGAAGCATCTCAAGGTCCTGAAGTGGCCTAGCCAGTCTCCAGACCTGAAGCCAATAGAAAATCTTTGGAGGGAGCTGAAAGTCTGTGTTGCCCAGCGACAGCCCCGAAACCTGAAGGATCTGGAGAAGATCTGTATGGGGGAGTGGGCCAAAATCCCTGCTGCAGTCTGTGCAAACCTGCTTAAGAACTACAGGAAACGTCTGATCTCTGTAATTGCAAACAAAGGTTTCTGTACCAAATATTAAGTTCTGTTTTTCTGATGTATCAAATACTTATTTCATGCAATAAAATGCAAATTAATTATTTTAAAATCATAGAATGTGATTTTCAGGATTTTTGTTTAAGATTCCGTCTTTCACAGTTGAAGTGTACCTATGATGAAAACTACAGACCTCTACGTGCTTTGTAAGTGGGAAAACCTGCAAAATCGGCAGTGTATCAAATACTTGTTCTCCCCACTGTGTGTGTCTGTGTATATATATATATATATATATATATATATATATATATATATATATATATATATATATATATATATATATATATATATATATATAAATATATACATATATATATATATATATATATATATATATATATAAATATATACATATATATATATATATATATATATATAAATATATACATATATATGTATACATATACATATATATATATATATATATATATATATATATATATTCATATATATATATATATATATATATTATTGAAAAAGTATAAAAAAGGCACATAATAATAACAGCCTCGAGCTGGACTTTTTAATGGCAATTGGACTTAACAAATGAAAATATATGTATGAAAACATATATTTTCCAAAATATATGTATAAATCTGAAAACCCACTCCGTGGGAGTACCTCCTGTGCAGCTTCCCTTCGCAGGGCAGCTCACCGGATGACGGGATTGGGGCAAAGCCTTCGGGACCCCCAATCTTTGATAGGAGGGAAACCACGGGGTAACATCCCTGGGTCAGATTGCGGGAGAGTGTGTCGGAGTGGTGCTGAGGTGTCGTCCACCAGACGGCGGTCTCCTTGGGTTAACCTGAGGCGGTCCCTTCGGGTGGGTGCCTGGAATGTCCTATCCCTAAGAGAGGATGATCACCTGTCTCTGTTATCATCTGAGCTCAAGCGTTTGGACATCGGGATTGCAGCTCTCTCTGAGGTTCGGAGACCGGATTGCGGCGAGATAATGGTGGGTGGTTACACCTACTATTGGTCTGGTCGCTCTGATGGTTACCATACCCAAGGAGTTGCTGTAGCTGTGTCCAATAAGCTGACCCCAATGATAATTGAGGTAACACCGGTCAACGAGCGTATTATGAGATTAATGATTCGTCACTCCTTAGGTGTCATTTCCCTGGTCTCTGTTTATGCTCCGACTGAGGCGAGTGATCTCACCGTGAAGGATGCATTCTACGCCACACTCGAGTCTGTGGTTGATCAGTGCCCCAGACGAGATACACTTCTAGTCTTGGGGGATTTCAATGCATCGACTGGAACTGATAGGGACGGTTATGAGGTGTGTGTTGGTCCCCATGGGTCAGGAACTATGAACCAGAATAGCACTAAGTTCCTTGACTTTGCAAGAAGTCATGGACTTAGGAGTGGCTGGTTCATGGTTTCAGCGCCCACAAGCTCATCGCTGGACTTGGTATTCCAACGCTGGCGGTGTGGCAAAGGAGATTGACCATGTCCTCATTGACGGTCGTTGGAGGATGATCCAGAACTGCAGGGTCTACCGGAGTGCTCAGTTCCTCAATACTGACCACAGGCTTGTTATAGCAACTCTAAAGCTGCACCTTAAATCCTGGAGAATGGTACCATCCCAGCCGAGGCTGGATGTTGCCAAGCTCAGGGATGAGAGAGTAGCTGAGGAGTTTGCGAACAGGCTGAGTGGACACTTGGGGGGTCTGGGTGCTTTGGGGGGTCCTGAAGAGTTGTGGAGCGCCTTCAAGGCCACCGTCCTTGATGTTGCCGGTGGATGCCTTGGAGCTCACCGCAGGGCAAAGAAGAATTTTGTCTCTCAAGGGACACTGGATACCATTGACCAGAGTCGCAGGGCCAGGCTGAATGGCAGAGCTGAGCTGCTCAGGGAGCTGAGGCGTAAAACTGTACGTGCACTGAGGGTGGACAAGGAGGCCTATGTGCGAGGAATCTGTGAGGGGGTAGAGCATCACCTGTGGACAGGTGATTCTCGTCCCGCTTACAGGGGAATTCGCGCATTACGTTCATCCAAGCCCATCCCTCGGAGCACTGCAGTTCGAGCAGAGAGTGGTAGGGTCTTGACAGAGGAGTCTGAAGTGAAGGCCCGCTGGGCCGGTTACTTTGAGCGGTTGTACCAGGCTGATCCCCCCAACTGTCGAGTTGGACGTCAAGGGTGTTACAATTCCTGTTGCTGACCCTCGAATCAACTGTGGTCCACCTACGCTTGTTGAAACACGGGCTGCGGTAAACCAGTTGAAACGGGGCAAAGCTCCAGGGATCTGTGGCATCCATGCCGAACTTCTCAAGGCTGGTGGAAATGCTGCACTCGTGTCGTTGCATGCAGTTTTGTGCTCTGCCTGGAACACAGGCATCATCCCAACTGACTGGAAGAGGGGCCTTGTTGTCCCTCTCTGGAAAGGGAAGGGTGATCGCCAAGACTGCAACAACTACCAAGGGGTGACGCTGCTCTCAGTGCCGGGCAAGGTCTTTGCTCGGATAATTCTCGATAGGGTTCGCCACCATCTGCTTGAGCACCAGCGTCCAGAGCAGTCAGGCTTTACACCAAAGAGGTCAACGATTGACCGTATCCTTGCACTTCGTGTCCTCACCGAACGCAGACGAGAGTTTCGGCAGGGGCTGCTTGCAGCCTATGTTGATCTCTGTAAAGCGTTCGATTCAGTGAATCGGGACATCCTCTGGAGGATTCTTGGTCTTCGTGGGGTGCCACCAAAACTGATCGATCTGATGTCTGAACTCTACTCTGGTACTGAGAGTGCTGTGAAGTGTGGTGGTACCATCTCTGACTTATTTCCAGTTGTTACTGGAGTTCGTCAGGGATGTGTACTTGCCCCCACACTTTTCAGCACTTGTATGGACTGGATTCTAGGGAGGATGTCGGAGAGATCAAGTTGCGGTGCGTCATTTGGGAATGTCAAGATCTCGGACCTTGACTTTGCAGATGATGCAGTCATCTTTGCGGAGACTTTAGACATCCTCTTGGGGGCCCTCAAGGTCTGAATGAGGAGTCGGAGCCGTTGGGATTACGGGTTTCTTGGGTCAAAACTAAGATCCAGGCTTTTGGTGACATCTTGGATGCTGCTGTCCTGTCTGTGTCTGTTTGTGGTGAGGATGTTGAGGTCGTGGAGAGATTCACTTACCTTGGCAGTGATATTCATGTCTCTGCTGGCTGCGAGTCGGGCCTGGGGAGTCATGGATTCACTGGATCATGGGGTGTGGCGCTGCCGGTACCTGTGCGGGAGGACGAAAGTCCGAGTCTTCAGGTCCTTGGTACTTCCAGTCTTGCTCTATGGGTGCGAGACTTGGACTCTGACCAAGGATCTGAGACGGAGACTTAATTCCTTTGGTACCAGGTCTCTTCGGAGAATCCTTGGCTATCGCTGGTCGGATTTTGTGTCCAACGAGCGGTTGCTGAGAGAGACTCGGATGAGATTTGTTACCTGCATAGTCCGTGAGCGTCAGTTGCGGCTGTATGGACATGTGGCTCGTTTTCCTGACTCTGATCCTGCTCACCAGATTCTCTCAGCGAGGGAGTCTCATGAGTGGAGGAGGCCAGTGGGTCGACCACGTGCCTCATGGTTGCAACAGGTTGACCATCATCTCAAGGAGATGGGGATGGGCCTGGCATCTGCCTGGGGGATGGCCAGACGGAGGCCCCTGGAGTACCGGCGGAAAGTGGACGCAGCGACGTGCTGTTCTGGCACATGCTCCCATACCTGACCTGACCTGACAATACAACATTGATATATCAGAGTGCTATATTACTAAATTGTAACCTGTTAACAATTTCAGTTCGTTAAGAATTTCAGTTAGTTAACAATTTCAATTTACACATGTGGAATGAACACAAATATTGACACTATTAACGTCACGTTCTATGTTATTCTGATTGATATAGCATGTAGCAGGCGACATTTTGCATGTTTGTATTTCTTAACAACCTCGATAGTTTGTCTGTGGAATGTTGCAAGATCTTCCTTCATATGTGCCAGGGCGTCCATCTGTCTGTCTGTCTGTCTGGTGGTCTGTCAGTCTTTTGTGGTATGTTCATTCGCTGTCCCTCCAGATATGACTGTGAATGTCATATTTCCAAAAATTGTTGAAGTTATTATCAGAGTACTGAAAATGTTACTTCTCTCATTGGTATATCATGTATGCATGATTATATGTGTGACTGTTAGCTTTCTGATAATTCATGTTGCTGTGGTGACCAACTTTGGTGGAGAATCAGCAGTGATTGCTAAATATGTTGTTATAGTTTTAGGGATGTATGATGTAAGCCTGGTGTGTTGGCGCAGTGGTTAGGGCAGCAGCTTGGGATCCAAAAGGTCCTGAGTTCAAGCCCCGTTGGGCCACTGAATTAATACACCAGGGGTTGACTCAGCCTGTCATCCTTCCGAGGTCAGCGAAATGAGTACCAGTATACTGGGCCGGTGTATACCCCGGTTAAAAATAGGTGTACCATATCCCTGTGTCATAAGAGGCGACCAGGGTTGCGTCAGGAAGGGCATCCGGTGTAAAACCTGTGCCAAATCACTAGCCGGATCATACGGAGGATCCGCTGTGGCGACCCCTAACGGGAGCAGCCGAAAGGAGAAGAAGAAGAGTTTTAGGGATGTATGATAAAACTAGTCTTTTATTACAGGTGAATGAAGACCTGACTTGCTACTATGGATGAAAACACTGGCCAAACAAAAATGAAAAGGACTCTGTTGGATTCCTAGAAATGCATCATATGTCAACAAGAGAGGGACCAAAAACTTATGACACCAAAAGGGGATGGCTTAAAGACAATTGATAATGTAAGACAAGTTCGGCTTAAGTTGCACAATGACAATTTCTGAGATGTGACTGATCAACTTACTAAGATATTTACAGTTAGCCGGCCTCCATAAATTTGCTGGCACAAGGACTGTCGCTCGTGTTATACAAGTTCAGAGAAACTTGAAAGATTGAAAAAGGCAAATATGAGGGAGCAGCAACTCCACGCAAGTTCATGTACATCCACATTGACTGTCCCTGCCCGGCCATCAAAGTTTCCACGACGAAGCAAGTCGGCACCTGTAAATTGGAATACATGCATCTTTTGTCAGCAAGAAACAAAGGAAAAACTGCATCTTATACAAGAGTTGCAAATTAGTCAAAGGATATCTGAAGCACAAAAATATGACCAAACTTTAAATGTACTTCTCGCTTGTGTCAATGACGTTAGAGCCACTGATGGTAAACATCACCAGAGTTGCACTGTTAAATTGAAACAGAGGACTGACAAAATAGAAAAAAATGCACTACATAGCACTGATAGGGCATTAATATGGCTTTGCTAGGAGCTTAATCAATCAGCATTACATGCTGAGATTGTCGAGCTCACGGAGGTGTGGGAAAGATATTGTGCCACAGTTAATAAATCCAATATTCAAATTAAACCGTCATTTGTGAGTCGGAGGAGCATGTTCAAAGATAAGTTAACTGAAGGTGTTAAGGGTGTGTATGAAATTTTTGTTCTCTATGATCGAGCATGGACAGTCACGTTCAGTCCCGGTTCCAACCAAGTTTGATCGCATCTCATTATCTGACATGAAAAATAAATCATGCCACAGAATTCATTATTCCCTCATTCAAACATTTCGTATGTGAAGTGTTATGTGATACGATAGATTATTTTGGTGTTATTTAGTTCATACTCAAACACATGAGAAATTCAGATGATTTAATATTTAAATAAACATCATATATCATTTTATGGCTGATGTTATTCAACATTTGGGATTTAAAGTGATATAGCTCAAGGATATTCTTTCACTACAACGGTCCAGCCTGGCGTTGGCTTAGCGGTGAGGGTAGTGGCTTGGGATCCTAGGGTTCTGAGTTTGAGCCCTGTTGGCTGCTGAATTAACATCAGGGGGTTGACTCAGCTTGTCATCCTTCTGAGGTTGGTGATATAAGCACCAGTGTCCTGGTAATAGGGAACTGCATTAGTGGCATAGCTGTGCCCCTAACCAATGATGCAACTGGCAGCCAAAAAGGCTGTACACAAAGGGACTATAACGGTATGCATTACACAGGAGCGTGGTATGCATTCATTGACAATTTCAGGCAGAATTTTGTGAAAAATGGGTGCCATTTCGGATTGGCCATTAGAGGTTCAAAAACTCAAAATTTAGCCTGGCATTGACTTTTTTGAATTCAGCATCCTCAATGCATCTAGAAAGCATGGATTTCGACCATGAACACTATTTACCCCCATTACTTTAAATATGCACATCTCCACAGATTACATCAAGTCTATCCCATATGCCGGCATTAGTACTGGATTGAACGACATTGGGTATGCTAAAACAGCATGTTCAAACAGCACGTTGTAACAGATCCAAGTAAACACCGCCCAAAGATGTCCGGACACCATCTGGAGACTTCCATGGGGTGGAGGGAGGGGATTGGGGGGTTGAGGAGGCAAGCATGAGGGAAAAGGTCACAGGGGGCAATCACATATTGGGAGAAATTAGCCTTAAACTCTAGCTAATTAACACAGCACCCCTCCCCCCCCAACGTGGTGTCACACAACAATCTTAAAAACTGACAATTTTCCCAACTTAATTTACATTGAGACGTCTCCTGCTTGTCCACGGACCATGTTACACTACACAATCCCACCTTTACTATGAAGTTTCTCCATCTACTCCACAAACATAACACTATGATTCGTCTTTGCTCATGTTCTTGCGTTTACCATGCTGTGTTAGCCGTGCTAGTCAGAATAAACAATCTTATATTTATGCGTGTCTTTCCATGATTGGCGAACATAGCTGGCTGTTGCTGAAGCCCTTTCATCAGACTTAGACAAGATAAGCTGCTTGTCAGATATTTAGAACATGATCTCAACATTTCCAAGTCACACCACGTATTCCTCCAGAAAGCCTCATTTGTTCACCCTTCCAAAGTCCAGAGTGGTTGCCGAATTGCATTCATTCGTCCCCATATTCTCCCATTTGTGGAATAGTCTCCCTGTTCCCATTGTCTCGTTGTCCTCCCTTCAGTCTTTCAAATGCTCCATCCATCACTTCCTCATGCCCTCACGCATGCACGTCCATGATCTCTTCTACACATGTGGATTCTTCCCCATTCTGTTTGTCTCCATGCCAGTGTTGCTCCGTTTTATGTTATTTCTCCTTTTTACTTCCTGTATGCCTGGTATTGGCTTAATGGTTAGGGTGGCGGGCTTTGGATCCCAGGGTCCTGAGTTCAAATGCTGCTCAGCTGTTGAATTAATACCAGGTGGGGTTAACTCGACCTGTCATCCTTCCGAGGTCGGTAAAATGAGTGCCAGCATGCTGGTATACTGTGGTGGAGTGGCGACCAGTCCAGGATTGTTCCCAATAGCCAAGGAGACTGCTCAGGCAGCACCAACGCTCTGCACAGAGTATGGTCCCAATCTCCTCTCCTCTCCTTCCTGTGCATGTCCACACCACCTCACATGCTTTGGTAGTTGGTGAACCTACTCTCCTTGGTCCTGCAACTCCTCCAAAAAAATTACATCTCTAATTTCTTGTTTCCAAGCTTATGGGCCATGCAAAGTCATGGCACAGCAATGTCACACAATGGCCAGAGAAAAGGTGAAGGAGGTAATTGACAGAGCCTGGACAGCATGGTACCTGCCCGTTATAACTTTCAGTTTGTCAGTTCTGAAAGCGAGAATGGACGAGGCTTTCGAAGATAAACACAGAAGAAATCTCGGCAAGAAGGTGACGTGCCTGCCCTTTGTGTGTCCCCTTGTAATCACACGAGCCTCCTGCCTGCTTACTACATCCACTTAGAGGTTAAATAGAGTTAATTAGCCATTTCGTGGGAAAGGTCGAGACGGAATTAGGAACGAGGTCGTTGTAACTCAAAAAGCCTCCGAGTCTGGATAGACCTTTATTCCCTGGTCGCATTAAGTTAAATATTCATGCATTAAAAAAGTCTCCCATCTATGAGTGCTGATCATGTTAAGTGAACAATCCTTCGCGTGGAAAAGGCACACGAGTAGGTTTAGTTTCGCCTGGAAATGCCCTTTAAATGATAATGGATATGTAATGGCGTTAATTGCAAGAGGGTATTACAATGCCTGGGAGATCTTTTGTATTAGGACTGAATAAAGAACTTACCTGGATAATTTGGAATGCCGTTAATTTCTATAATATTTGTTGTTGTTTTTTTTTACAAATATGTTTACTCATTGGCATCATAGCTGTAGATGTCCTCATATATTTTTTCCTCCATGTGGCGTATGTGCTAGCGACACGATGAATCTCAGATTCATGTTCAATAATAAATTTGTACTGACCTTGAAAAACTCCTTTGGTGCACTAAACTCAGTTTGGTGCTGTATGTGGGATAGCCCGGTTTACTTTGCCGAAGCCCTTCCTCCACCCATTGAAAGAGTTTTTAATTTTTTTATTTTCTTGGATACAAAATCTCGGCTCAGGGAAGAGCGAGGAGACAAATGGTATGACAGCGGTTTAAGAGCTGGACACAATAAGCAAGGGAAAGAAGGAAGATGGAAGGAGGAGAAGGTTAGGTACGGTTCTCAAGGGTTAATGCTGGAAAGGAAAGATCAGGTGGAAGGGATCGTCATGCACCGCTTGCTTGAATTGAACATTTCAACAACTTTCACCATCAGCGACATGCGAGCTTGTACACCTTGTATAAAGATGTGACTTCAAATGTCCATCTACATAGATTCAAGTTCAGTCTGCGAGCAGGTGCCTGCCTGGAAACCAGAGAGATATGACAACTCCAACAACCGTTCCATAGAAAGTCAAGAACTCTCACTCTGCTACATCCTACATGAACCATTGTGTGCTCAGGTCAAAGAAGGCTACTTATTCCACAAAGGTGGTAAAAAGTTGTTTCAGCAGTCACACTTTGTCTCAGCGAACAGTAAACACCGACTTTTGTTCTGTTGACGACGACACTTAGCCACCCTGTCCAAAAACGCATCGAACGGCTGTTTCCACAACAATGGATTGTGTGGTGCAAACAAGCACTGCTTGCCAATCTGAAATGAATAAAAAAACAATCATCATTTTGCAGACTGCTCTGTAAAACACTTACAGAGCCATGAACTAGAAAGTAATTGTCTTCCCTGGATATCCGAGTCCAATGATGACCCAAAG
Source organism: Eptatretus burgeri (assembly GCF_056783735.1). Lineage (NCBI taxonomy): Eukaryota > Metazoa > Chordata > Myxini > Myxiniformes > Myxinidae > Eptatretus > Eptatretus burgeri. The sequence goes on from NC_140971.1 coordinate 86,632,790, forward strand.
AAGCTGAATGTGACACGGTACCATTTCTAGCTCGGATTGTCAATGACACCTCAATAGAGCCATTCAGGCGTTGTAGCTCACAGCTGTTATGATAAAAGCCAGACGTTCCCTTCAATGGAGATTTTGGATGGTGACAGGTTGGTGACAATGATTAACAGCGAAACACTCAAAGGCTTCTAAAAATCTATTCTACATCAATAACAGCTGTTACAAGTATAGGTTTTTCACCGAATGCCTTGCGGTGAACTGCAAACTTGCCAAATCTAACCACAAGCAAATTCCATCAAATTTAGTTTCACACCAGAGGAAATGACTTTCATCTCGCGTCTGACACGCCACAGCCAAATGGAATGGAGCATGGCATCGAGCTCAATACTTTCCCATTACAAGCCTACATTTAAATTTGTTAGGTTACCAAATCATCAATAACATTGTCCTGTATGTGGAAATCTTGGGTATCATTCTCATCTATGAGTTTCAATTCTCAAAAGAATAAAATCTCACTACCAGCTGTCCTGGTCGTTTGAAAGTAGAGCTTTCCATAACGCAGAATGCCATTCATCACATGGGCCAAAAAAGTGGGCCATTGTGTGCTGATAATTTATTTATCTGCTTGGAAGGCAATGAAAAACCATCCAATGCATTCCTTGTTTGAGCACTAATTTCCACATAACAAAAAACAATACAAGACCGAGGCTGATGAAGGAGTGATGAGACCGAGGGTAAAACAGCAACAGACTGAGAAAACATTAAGTTATGTGAAGCAAGGTTAATGGGAGTGAAAAAAAATTAGTGGTTTGGGGTGGAGATGACGTGAGATGGCAGAGCACTGCCATAATGCTTCTGTCATTGTGTTGTGGTATTCTGATGTTTAATCTTTATGTGTTTGTTTCTTGGGCCAAATAAGTCCCTCCATGGTAAATTTAGTCAAATAAATATATATATATGTATATATATATATATATATATATATATATATATATATATATATATATATATATACTATATCTTTATATATATATATATATATATATATATATATATATATATATATATATATATATATATATATATATATATGTAGGGTAAGAATACTGATTCTGGCTCACTCTTCCCCATGTAAATGAATGGGGGATTTTCAGCGATTCCCTTTTTTTTCCCTAAAAATAAACCCCCTTTTATCCCAAGGTATATTTATTTGTCTCCCCTTTTAACCTGGAGGTTGAACCTCATTGAATTGAACACCTGGGGGTTGAACAGCTCACTCATTGAACCTATAAAGATTTGTTCATTCTCAAATTCCTTCAATAGTTTAATTTTCTTTGCACAATAATCCCCATCTAAAATATTGACAAACAAAACATTTGAATCTTTATATTTTTGAAGATACCCCTTTTGTGCCATTACGAAATGATAAACTTCTCTTAATGCTCTCATCTGGCCACCTCCTGAGCCACATATCATTTTGAGATTATAGTAAATTGTTTTTTCATTGTTCAATTGATAACCATCAAAGTTTTCAGTCCATTCAAGGATATTCATTTTTTTCTTTACATCCTCTAACTTACTAGTTTTTAAATTAATTCGCTTATTTGTTTTATTTACCTTTGTTTTAGTTATTTTTTCAATAAGACTTATTTGATATTTTTCACATTCATTATGTTTTCCATTTATATACCAAGACTGAGATTTTCTCCACTCTTTAGTTTGATTAATACTTGGTTTAACCAATTATATATTGTGAAAAACGCGGCGGTAGCCCTTAAAAAACCCTAACCCATCTTCCCATCGTTAAAACACAATCTATTCTATTTACTCTATCATACAATATCCATATGGAACACAATCTATTCCATTATCTAAAATAAATCTCTTATCATCAAAGGCTCCTAATGCCTTTTTATTTACTTCTTCACTATATATGTTATGTTTATAACTTCTTATTGTATTCATTTTCCTATATTCTTCTTTCTTATTCATCAAACAATTATAATAATTTCTAAAAGTTATTGATTTCTTTATTACATATTTCTTTATTCCCTTTAACCTCTTATCAATCTGTTCACCATACTTATAAGCATATGCCTTTGCTCTCAATCCAATAAACTCACTCATTACTTTTCCACCCAACTCATCCTTAAACTTACCAATAACCTTTTCATTCTTTTTGGAAAATAACTCACTCTTCTTGCTGAAATTACTTGTATCATATACTCCAATATTTTTCTTCATATCTTCATAAACATCATCAGTTTTTATATCTAGGATAAAACTATCAGTGTCCATATACAACAATGAAACATTTTCACCATACTCTTTCTTTAAGTCATTATACAAATAATCATACATCAATATCTTTGATAAATCAAGAACTGCTGTTCCAATATAAATTGGTTTATCCATTACAATACTTTCCTTTTTCATATGAATTGCAGAAAAGTTCTCTGAAAAAACCTCTTCTCTCTCAAAACTTGGTTTATTTATCAATCTCGAAGCTTCTTTCCAAGATGTTGCGAATCTAATGTTTTGCCTGTTTCTAACATTTTCCATAGTCTTTCCAAATACAGCATTATTCATTAATTTATAAAAGTCCCCTTCAAATTTTACTTTTGTATTTGCTCTCATATCTGTATTGAATTGAATATACTTTTTCACCCAAGGACTTTGTTTAAATTTTAAAACTCTATGAATTTTAGCTACTCTCAATCCTTCTCTCAAAAACTGTTTTAAGCTTCTCTGATGTAAAACATATCCCTCTTTATCATAGAATGTTGTTAATAACTTTTCTGTTGATTTGCCTTTAATATTAAAACTTTTATGATAATCACTGAACCATTCTTTCTTTGGGGTTTCTTTCTCACATGCAAAAGGAAGGTCTTTATGCTTATTATGAAGAACACTCGGGTACCTCAAATCAACTTCAAAATAATAACCTTCTTCTTCGTCATTCAATTCCTCTTGAGAAGAAATAACAATATTCATCAAAGCCTTTTCATAATCCTTTTCTTCCACCCACTCTAATTTACCATAAGGTAGAGATTGAGACATTGCCCATCCATACAAATTATTAGCATCAAAATACATCAAATAATTACTATCTTTTTCACTATCATAATTTGGGAGATATTTATTATTTGCTTTCGCATATCTTTTTGAACATACTTGTGATATTCCACCTCTCTTGGACTTCTCAATCATCAAAAGCATATCAACATCACTGATTAAATCTATATCTTGTTTTGTCATTTTCAACATTGCACTCCAAGCTAAACCAGGAGCTGTGAAATAGTGGGCAGGGTCTAATCCATAACAATTTTTATTATGACAGAGTGTTCTAAAAGCCTCAAACACATCAGCTAACAATAAAACATCTGTTTTTAGATATAAATCATGATATTCTCCAAGGTTCTTTATCTTAAATATTTTCCATATTTCTTGTGCGTGTTTATATTCCTTATCACTTATCTCTTCTTCATAAAGGTTATTATAGAAACTTTCTTTTGAAGGAAGTTGTGTTTCTTTAAATCTCATAAATGAATCCATATAATCATAAGGATAAATTCCCTTACTTGTAAGAATTTTCTCTTTACTTTGAATTTCATTCCTTGTTTGAATTTCCTCTCTCGTAAGAATTCCTTCTTTAATCAGAATTTCATCTTTAATCTGAATTTCCTCTTTAGTTCGAATTTTCTTTATAATTAGAATTTCATCTTCAGTTAGAATTTCTTCATTAATTAGAGTTTCCTCTTTACTTTGAATTCTCTCTTTAATCTGAATTTCCTCTTTAGTGAGAATTTCCTCTTTTGGAAAGAATGAATTAAGATTTGGAAAAGAGTCCGTGGAGCTTAGATTTGATGCGAGGTAGGCTAGTGGTGTTCCCATAAACTTGTAAGAATCTAGAAACCTAATACGAGTTAAAGGTTTTGTGAATATCATTTTTGAAAATGAAATATACTTTTGACTTGTGTTTGTTATGGCAGAAATATTCCCTGGTGTTTTTGAAAGTTCATTTATAAATAGATGTGTATCATAGTTGGCGCTGTTGTGAAGAAAGACTGGAATAAAAGAAGGTAATTTATAATTAAGATTACAACAGGAATGAGCGGGACCTCTATATTTACCAGTAAGATGACAATGGTCTCTAACTTTAGACTCCTTAATTTCTCCCTCACAAATATGACAGATATTGTTCATTCTAAATTCTAATTTTTCTTCTTTGGTTAATTTCATCGGTTCATTTGTTTCTTTCATTAATTTAGTGAGTCTTATACAATCCTTTTCTAATCGTTTTACAAACTCTTGTGAAGCATTTTTTCCACGATAATGTTCAAGTTTGTTATACTTTTCTCCAACAGATGATTTGATATAATAACAGAAACCACAAGGAATATGTTTTTGATATTTATTTGTATATGGTTCTTTTGGATTAGGAGAAGCAGTATTTATCTTTTTAAGGATACATTCAAAATCAGCGTATATCACAAATGGGTGCATGATAGATTTATTATAATCTTCAAAAGAAATCTTTTCACCAGGTTTAGGCATTGTAATTACAGCTGATTTATGATTACTACAATATTTTGAATGTTGTTCTAATCGTTCTTTTGTATGAAATGAATTAAGACATCGCTTACAAGGATATATTTTGTTTGCTGTTCTGAATACCTGAGAAGAGATTAATCTTGATAAATTATTGATGTATGTGTAATGTGAATTCTTTCCAACACTAAAATATAAAAGGTCAATGTGTGTTTCTTCATTTTTATAGTTGTTTGAAATTTTTAATATTTGAACTTTGTTTGTATCCGTTAATCCATATACATTAATAGAAAGATTATTCTTTTTCTCAAATTTAGGAATATCTGTTAGTGGCATTGGGAATTTAAAATCTTTAATGTCCAAGGTATTCTCATATTTCATATATTGTTTTACTCTTTCTGAATTACATTTTGGTGGATGAAAGTGAGCAAGAACAGACCAGAGAAAACATTTATTATCATTGTTCTTAATATTAACAACTGCCTTCTTTAGTTTTATTTCTTTTGGTAATTCAATATAAGAAGAAGCTTTAAGAGGGTTTGATTTTAGAATGTGTATATCTAAAAAGATGATTTTTTTAATATTGAATCCACTTCCTACCACTGTATTATCAACATCCTCCTCTTGTCTTGATAGTTCTTCATAAACCCCACTATTCAAAAAATCTTGAAATGATGTTATAAAATGAAGACCTGTTCTCATATAAGGAGTATGTTCTTCATCTTGTCTTTTCATATTCATTTTCACTCCCATATAAAACTTTAAAGTTTTCATTTCTTTTAATGTCTTTTTAATAAATTTTTCAACATCGGGTTTCACTATTTCAATTGATTCAGCTATTGATGATGGACCGGGTTCTCCAAATTTAAAAATCCTTATTTTTATATGCCCTTTAAATGCCCCATCAGTGTTTTTAATATAATAGTCTCCCTTTACTTTAAACTCATTTTTCTTGTGTTTTTGTGATTGAAGATGTTTATTATAACTACTCTTCAAAACATCCTTTGAACAGATATCACAATGTTTTCTTTCCAACTCAAGAGGAGATATTTGATGAAATAGATTAAATGTGTGTTTGTTGGTTCGGAGGTGTTTTCTATAATGTTTATATTCGTGATTACAAACATCGCAGTACGTTGTATTCACCATATTTATAGAATAAAACTTTGCTTAAACTAAAATTTTATTGATGAAAATTTCGTTTAATTTATAGGTGAATCTGTGCTTAAAAACATTTTATCCTCCAACTTTTTCACTTAATAAATACAATGTTTCAAGACACAAAAGACAAGTTTCAATCAATCTCTTCATCTGTTAAAGATACTGAGAAATATGTCAAGGATGTAAAATTGAACAAAGATAAATATAACAACTATTGGATAAAAACTATTATGGTAAATAATATGAGTTCTTCAATTTCCTTCAGTGGAAGGGCTTTTAGTATACCTGGTAGAACATCAATTAAAGTATCTCTAACAAAAGTTTCTCCTCTCCTTCTAGTAATATATTCAAAACTAGAAAAAGCAATGAAACAAGAAAAAGTATCAAAGAACAAAAACCTTATGGATGAAGCTTTAGAAAGAAAAGATAAGACCATCTGTAATATGCAAGGAGAAATTTGTATTTTTTTCAACAACCCTAAAGATGTAAATCCTGATGAAATAAAGGATGTTAATATATCAGGTGAAATGACATTTCGTTCAATAGTAGTTAACGATAATTTTAAAATTACCTTTAATATAAAAAATGTTGGCGTTGAATCTGATAATGAAAAAAAGTATATCGATATCGATGGTAATATACAACTGAAAGTATAGATGAATTTCAGTTTAAGTAAAGTTTTACTTTATAAATATGCTAGACTTTCCTGATTCTTCATATGACAAATTTGAGAATTGTCCTGCGTGTGAAAGAGGGGGATTAAACACAGAGTCAAAAGCCTATAAACAATGTATATTCTGTGATTATCTTCTAATTAATGATAAAAAATATAAAAAGGAAAATAATTCTTTTAGATTTACACCAAAAATGAATTACTTTACAAGATTGATTAGAGAAATGAATGTAAAGTATGAGGGTGATAACACACCTTTCCTTACAAGGGAAGAAACTGAACGTATAAGAGAAATGTTCAAAGGATTGTTGTTATATATTATTCATGGATGTAATTTTCAGGGAAATATCAACACAAGATATTGTATAAATAAAATAATGGATTATCTTGAAATTAAACCTGAACTTAGGATAAAATATAGAGTTTCTAAAAAAGCCAATAATAAATTAAATAACTTGTTTTCTAAATATATAAATGAATGATTTTTTACCTATTTGGGAAAATAAGATAAAATTTAACAACCATAAAAATCTCCCAAATTCATTAAGATGTCTCATAGTTGGTTCAAGTGGATGTGGAAAAACCTGCTTACTTTTAAAAATGCTCCTCACTCCCAACTTTTTAGATTATGATAATTTAATAATTTTCACAAAGTCGAGTTTTCAACCAGAGTATCAACTACTCTCACAAGGTTTTAATGCTGGTCTTCAAAAGAAGATATAATCGGTTTATTTAAACGTCAAAAAAACCTAAATGATTATAACATTGAAGATATAATTCAACTATTTTGTGATACACAGAGATGTAAAAGAAATCAAATCCTATAACTTGTATTCTTAGTGATAATACGGATGATATACCGTCTCCCCAAGATTTGGATAAATCAAAAAGAACCTCGTTATCTTTGATGATTGTGTTAATGAGAGAAACCAAACGGTAATGGACAGCTACTACACAAGAGGGAGACATTCTTCTTGTAATTGTATTTATCTTAGTCAATCGTACTTTCAACTTCCTCGTCGTTCCATCAGAAACAATGCTAATACTTTTATTTTATTCAAGTTAAATTCAATAGATATCAATAATTTTTGGAGAGATAATTGTTCTACATTATGTAGTAAAAAGAAATTTGAGGATTACATGAAGCACACGACTGAAAAATATAAATATATTGTTGTGAAACAAGATGAGATATTAAGGGATATATTTTTTGTTTTATAAACAATTACATATATAAATGACAACTATTATTATAAATCTTGTGGGTAAATCTGCTTCTGGAAAAAACTTTCATAAATCAAGGTTCTTGTGTAGTACAAATGAGAATATTGTAAATTTACTTAAAAAACACCCCGTGATACGCATTGTATCAACAACAACTCGAGCAATAAGACCTGGAGAAGTAAAAGGTGAAGATTATCACTATATTTCAGTGGAGGAACATATGCGATTGAGGAATGAAGGACAAATATTTGAGGAGGTTTCTCTTGGTACAACAAAATGTTCACATTGTAAGAGTGAGTTAAGGAAACTAAAATCTGGTGGTGTTGGGATATTAGAAACTAATCCAGAAGGAACGAGACAAATTATTAAATATCTGAGCGGGGTGAAGATTTTATCATTCGGTTTTGATGTTGATGAAGAAAATCAACGCAAACGTATGAAAAGCAGAGATGCAAGTATTAGTGAAGAATAAATTACAACTCGCATTAATGTTAATAAAGAATTTGATGAAATATTTAAAGAAAAGGATTTATTTGAACACATCTACTTGAATGATGAAGAAAAGGAAAATTTCCCTGTTAATCTTTGCAATTCATTAAATGATATTTTACAATAAATAAATGGATACAAAAGAAAGAGCAAGAAGATTTAAGGAACATCAAGAGTTGGTTTCAAAAGTTGTAAAACAACAGGAAGACATAAAGAAGAAACGCAGACAGAAACTAACGGGCGAAGAAGCATTTGAAAGAAAACAAGAGAAATTTTTTAAACCACTTTTAAAAACTTCCCAAGAAAAAATGAAAGATGTTTCCACAGTTCCCACAGTAGAATATACTCCCAGAAAGCTTCAAATGTTAAAAGATTTCAGTCAAATGACGGAGGAAGAATTAGAGCATTTAGGAGAATTAGAATATGATGATGAAGGTTTATTTCAACAACTGGAAGAGATTAATCAACCCCCTGATTATATTGTGAATGCTGTTCAAAACAATGAATATTCAGCGGATTCAAAAACCAAAGCAGGACTCATTCCAACAGAACAACCAGCAATATTTCATCTTGTTCAAGAAAAGGTATTGATATTTAATGATGAATTAAGGTTCTTAAGTTCTGCTCAACCCCCTGTTAAACTAACTCCGAGATTAATGTTTCTTCTCACAAAAGATGGAAGACAAGGTTCAACTGTGAGGGATGAATCAAAGTATATTGATAAACCATTGGATATGGAAAATAATGATGATAGAGTATATATTGATTTGCTGAACACTCTAAATTATAAGGTTATTCTTTCTGGTAAAAGTAGGAAGAATGAGAAGGAGAAACACATTATTCAGGCTTTAAGTATCCGTGGTTCAGGTATTAGTTTTCTTCCAAATGACCAATCGCAATTAGTTAATAGACTGTTATTGTTGTTAGGCAGTAAGAAGGCTGGAAATAACAATTGTTTTAATGAAGCATCAGCCATTTTAGACCAGTTGATGAACATGAAAATAATTAATAAATCTCAATATAAAGACATTTTATCTCATATTAAATAAGATGAGAAGCACAATCCTGAGTTTTAATTTCACAACAAGCGACCACACATCTTCATTCCCATACCCACTACAACTTGACACAACAAAAGAATATGAGGCATCTTTATTGTCCATGGAAACTTATAATACCTTATTTAATATAACCGAGAAAAATGACAAGTTTAGTTATAATCCGGGAAGTGGATACAAAACGATAACAGTCTCATCCGGAGCATACGAGATTTCTCAAATATCTTCCGAAATTGCTCGTCTTATGAAAGAACAGGGTGATGAACCAAAAAATATTGTTATAAACATTCAAAAACATACTTCAAAATCAACGATTAAAGTTAAAAATAACTACAAGGTTGATTTCACAATTGATAATTCATTTAGAGAGTTATTGGGTTTCTCCTCAAAAAAGATTGAAACTAACGTTTTACAGTTTTTTACAGAAAGAAACGTTTTACAGTGATAATGTCATTCAAATATCCTCAGGAATAAATTCGGTGTTAATTCACTGTGATTTGATTGATGGTGCTTATAATGATGGAAAAAAAACAAATACAATATTTTCATTCAGCGCATACTCAACCCCAATTGGTTATAAATTCAATATGGAACCTAAAAATTTGGTTTATCTACCTGTGTCTGGAAAAACCATACACAGAGTAAATTTTAGGATAACCGACCAAGATAATCGTGTGATTTCTTTTAATGGAGAAGTTATATCCATCAGAATTCACCTACGTGAAGTTTTCCAATAAATAAATATGATGGTTATTGTGAGGAAACACGAGTTGGGAAAATATAAAATAATTACAGGGGATGGGATGTTCCTTTCCCCGTACTACAAGGGTGAAGGTATGTATCTTGGTAGAGGATACTATAAACCTAAGAGACAAAGGGGTGTCGGACATCAATTTAGAGGAGATGGGATAATTGATACTCTCATGGGTATTGGTTCAACTATTCTTAAACATAAAGACCTAATTGGTTCAACTGCTTCTGCTGTGGGAAATGTAGCAGGTGCTGTAAAGAGTATAAAAGATGCTCAGAAGGAATCTCATAAATTACAAGCAATAAAAGAAATTAAGAAAGGTAAAACTCAGTTGTCCCCCAAGAACGACAGAAAATAATTCAAATACTTGGATCAGGGTTTCAAAAGTTTTAACATCTTTTTCCTAAATAAACACAAGTACGGAAGCAATTGATAGTATCTCTGATTTGGCTGATACTATTACTATCTCAAACTCCACTAAAAACGAAGATTACTTCAAGGTAAATGCAATAACTGGAACAGACTGGAATACAAATGGTACAAAAAGTTTTGAAATAAATAATCAACAAACCTATTTGAATCTCTCCGAAAGTTTCTTGTTGTGTAAATTTAAATTCACTAAGGCTGGGAATAACACAAACGCTACACTTGTAAATGATTTCTTCTGGAAAATGTTTGATAGTGTGCGATTGTATATTGGAACACAAGAAGTTGAAGCGGTTGATTATGTCTCTGCTGTATCTGAAATGATGAAATTTACACTCTATACATTCAGTGATAGAATGGGAAAGGGGTCTGTCGAAGGTTTTATTCCTGATATGTCAACGGGAACAAACACAGACCCTGGATATATTCAAAGGAAAGGAATGTATAATGATGATACAAAAGCAGAAAATAGTTTTACTGTGGCAGTTCCTCTTAAAGGTATATTTGGATTTTGTGATTATGATAAAGTTCTGTATGGTCTTAAAATTAGATTTCAACTACAAAGGAATGATAATGAAAATAGATTGCTTTTTGGTGTTGGTAGTGCTTTTGGTGAACAGAATAAATTTGTAATTGAGGAGATGAGTTGGTATATCAGTGAATATACTCCTAATCTTAAAACAGAAGAGATGTTGAATCGAAGACTTAACTCAAAGAAACCACTCAGTGTATCATACCTCAAAAGAAGATGTCAACACGTTAAACTCAATCAAACTACTTACACGTGGAATTTGGGTGTTCTGGAAGGAAAGCCACGATATCTGTGGATGATTTTTAAAAAGCCAGATGGTGATACTGCGACTGATAAGAATAATGCATTGAGTGATAATGCTAAGGTGAAACAACTTCGCATTTCTCTAGATGGAACATTTTATCCACGAGATAGATTGGAAATTAATTGGGAAAAAATGATTTTGCTGAAGCATACAAGTCTTACCAAAAGGTGTGTGAAAGTAATGGAAATAAAGAACCTATTTTGGATATGACAGCATTTAAAAGTTTGTATACAATCTATGCGTTTGACCTGAGCGCTCAAAAGGAAACTATAAAGTCTAATCGAGTGGATACTTCCCTATACATTGAAAGAGGAGAGAGTGAAGAAGTTGATACATATTGTTTGCTTTTGGAAGAAACAGAATTGCAGATTAATACAGATAATGGTGTGATGATTAGTCTCACATAATTTTTTGTTAAATAAATGAGTGGCAAAGTACCAACTGGGGTATATGTTAATCAAATCAATCTTCATAAACTTTCATCTTGTGTTCAAAATCAAAAGCCTTGTACGATTAACGTTAATACAATTCAGAGAAAAGGAGCAGTAAGAATTGATGTTTTGCTCACAAGAGAACAGGTTAAAATCTTGAATGACACTGGCTCACTTAAAATTAAAATGACAAAACCAATGTTGAAAAAATATTCAATAAGAGAGACGAGTGGAGGATTTCTCCCATTTCTAATTCCTTTATTTGCTGGTTTAAGTGCGGTTGGAGCATTGACGGGTGGTATTTCAACAGCGGTGAAAACTGCCAACGAAAGGAAGGCTCAACTCCAGGCTCAAAAAGAATTGGAAAGACATAACAAAGAGTTGGAGAAACAAATTAGTGGAAGTGGTGTAATTGTAGATTTTGCTGAAAAACTTGAAGGTCTGCCTGATAAAGCGAGATTGTTAGTTGGAGATATGCTTTCTTCTATAGCACAAGCAGGTGTAAAATTAACGAAAAGAGGTAATGGATTATATCTTTCTAATAAATAAATGAGCATTGATGAGTGGTTAAAAGAATTTGGAAAGAATACAACATCAAATTTACAACTTGCCAAATATTGTAAGAAATTAAAAATTCATAATGTGGTTATTTGTATGAGAGATGAATTAACAAATGTGCCGAAACATACAAAGAATATTATTATGAACTTAGAAGATAATGATGGGAACGGTTCTCATTGGGTTTGTATTTTTAATAGTCAAGACAAATATTATTTTGATAGTTTTGGTCTTCCACCACCTGTTGAAGTCATAAAATTCTTACAGAATGGTGTTTATCAAACATTTCAAGTCCAAGAATTAAATTCCAAGTGTTGTGGTCAATTATGTCTATATGTGTTATTTCATCTCAACAAAAATAAAAAAATTTATGATATTATTTTTAATCTAATATAAATGACTTATGTTGGTAAAGATGGTTCTATCTTTGGTGTATCTCAAGAACTGGATATTGATTTATCAAATTATTATACAAAGGCACAGGCTGAACGACATAAATATAATATAAACAAAAATATTAACATGAAAAATGCTTATAAATTAAAAAATTATCCAAGCCCAACTGACGCGAATGACTTGGTGAGATTAAGCGATTTATCACAATATATATACTTAAATAAAACGGCTGTGTATTCCAAAGATACAGAAGTGTTGATATTATCTCCAGGTCATACAGAATTCACAGTTCGAATTAAAATAAATTTTTATAAAGAAGGGCGTATCGTTTGTATGAGAATAGAACAATGGGGGTATGATATGAATGATTTAGGGTATAATTGGTCATTTAAAATTAACCTCGAAGACCTGGAACAATTAAATCAGTCTCGTAAGGAAGAATATTATGCACTTGGTATCGAGAATGAGTTTTGTGGAGCCACGATTAGTAAACAACAAATAAAATAATTTAATAAGGGTAAATATAATAATGGTTTTGCCCTTGTTTATCTCATGAAAACAGAAAAAACAGGATTATATATAATAAGTAAGGAAATACAAAATGATTTAACTATGGGAAGATGGGGAGGTGTTTCGTGCCATAATATTATTCTAACATATATTTCTAATACATAAATGACAGCAAGAAGGCTTCAAGAAAATTATCATTTCTGTGTCCAAGCATACCTTCAAGAAAAGGGTATTCGTTATTTTAATAAATATGTTCTACAACATAAGAATGAGGTATTTTCAATAAAAGATTGGCATTATGCTGATGTTGATAAACCGACAACTTTAGATTTAATTAGAATGTTAAATAATGAAAAAATTATAAGGTTAAGAAAAGGTAAGGCTCTTTTAGAAATTCAAAACAAATTTTATTGGTTTCCTGTTGTAAAAAAAATTATTTTGGATACAGGAATAACAAGAAATCTTGATGAATATATGTATAATATTCTATGGGGTGTAAACGATTCAAGGATAGTAAGGGATGAGGAAGGAGTTGAAGAAGAGAGGGAAGAGGAGGAAAAGGAGAAGGAGGAGAGGGAGAAGAAAGAGAAGGAGGAAAAGGAGAAGAGAGAGAAGGAGGAAAGAGAGAATAGAGAGAGGGAGGAAAGAGAGAAGGGTGAGAGGGAGGAGAAAGAGAAGGAGGAAAGAGAGAATAGAGAGAGGGAGGAAAGAGAGAAGAGAGAGGGAGAAGAAAGAGAAGGAGGAAAAGGAGAAGAGAGAGAAGGAGGAAAGAGAGAAGAGAGAGAGGGAGGAAAGAGAGAGAATGAATAAATATCAAAATATGGAAACCAGTGAGATTCAAAAAGATTGGTGGTATTACAGAAAATAACTCAACCCACCGAGGAGGAAAACAAAGAATTGACAAGTCTATTTGCAATACTTTCGACAAGACTATTAGCATCGACAAGATATGGATTTTAATTCAAGTTTTTCATTTTTTTTTTTCTTAAATAAATGGAGGAGAGAGTGAAGGCATTTCTAAGGATTCTTTATGTTTTAAAAATTAAGATTCAAATGTGCATGTTGGAAACTAAAAAGGTTTTTGCACTCTGCAGGAATTTTTCTCATAAATAAATGAGTTATTGTCTCAAATGTAAAAAGAAAACTAATACTAAAAATATTTCATATATTAAAAGTAAAAATAACAGGGTTATACAAAAAGGTATATGTTCGGTGTGTGGTTCAAAAAAAATCAATTTATCTCCAAACACAAACTCGGAGGAGATATACAAAAGTTTTTATCAGGAAGTAAATTTACAACTACTGGAATACCAGGGGAATTACATCTTCCAGGGTATTCTTTCTGTGGTCCAGGCACAAACTTGGATAAAAGATTAGATGAGGCAGACAATCCTAAATCCTGGAGTAAACCAATCAATAGAGTTGATGAAGTGTGCATGAGACACGATATTGATTATGGGAATACCACAACGTTGGAAGAAAAGCATGAAGCCGATAGAGAAATGTTGTATAATTTGTCTCTGATACAAAATCCAACCTTGAGAGAAAAAGTTGATAGGTTCATCGTGAAGAAGATGATTAGTGCTAAATTGAAACTTGGACTTGGAAATTCAAAAAACTTATAGGCTCTAATGATGCCATTAAGACTGAAGAGCAATTAGCTGATGAATTACATAAACCAATATTCACAAAGTTTCAGAGAAGGAAAGTTTATTCCAAGGAAGTTGATTATATCTGGTCTGTTGATTTGATTGAACTCAATAATGATAAGGGGTACAAGTATGCTTTAACCGTTATTGATTTGAGGAGTAGATATGCGTGGGTTGTCCCTTTAAAAAACAAAACAGGTAATACTCTTATGTTAGCTTTTCAACAGATATTTAATAAAAGTAAGAGAAAACCTAAAAAATTGTGGACTGATGAGGGTAGAGAGTTTTATAACAAGACATTTATTAATTTTCTAAAAAATAACAGTATTACATTATACAGTACCTTTAATGAAGGGAAGGCAGTTGTTGTTGAACGTTTTAATCGTACCTTAAAAGAGAGACTATATAAAAAATTCACACAACTCGGTTCACAACAATGGTCATCTTTTATTCAGGATATTGTGGATAAGTATAATGACACGATTCACACGTCAACAAATATGAAACCATCAGAAACATTTACAAAATTAAAATATGAAAAAGAGATTAATGTCAGAAAACCTAAGTTCAAAGTTGGTGATATCGTAAGAATATATAGGTGGAAATCTCATTTTGAAAAGGGTTTTACTGAACGATGGACGAAAGAACTTTTTAAAATTGTTGATGTAATAGATACGGTTCCTTGGACTTATAAAATATATGATTTGGAAGGGGAAGAGATTTTAGGTTCATTTTATTCACAGGAATTACAAAAGACAAAACTAAGCAGATAATACACCTTTGTGGACACTCGAGGGCCAAGTCCGAGGTGTATAACAGTATATAATGTGTGTCAAGGGGTGGACGTTCTTAGATCTGTGAACCCCAAACACAGAATCCTCAACTGAATAGTCAAGGTTTAACTTTTGTTTGTGTGTGTGTGTGTGTGTGTGTGTGTGCAATGGGAGCAATAGGTTGGCGCTTCACTCCCTCCTACTATACACCGTTGTGGACACTCGAGGGCCAAGTCCGAGGTGTATAACAGTATATACTGTGTGTCAAGGGTGTGGACGTTCTTAGATCTGTGAACCCCAAACACAGAATCCTCAACTGAATAGTCAAGGCTTAACTTTTGTTTGTTGATGTGTATGTGTGTGTGTGTGTCCCAACCCTCACATTCAAAATCTCAACCCCAACCCTCACATTCAAAATCTCAACCCCAACTCAATCCTCACCCAACACAATGTCTTTTTCAAAATGAGATTTCCACCTATATATATATATATATATATATATATATATATATATATATATATATATATATAAATATATATATATATATATTTATTTATTTTTTTTATGTTTTTTTTTTCTCTTCTTCCAATTCTGTCTTTTAAGGCTTTCAGGTTTGATAACATAGAAAGAGGGAGTAAGAACTTTCTTGATAGGTTTAAATCCCAAAGAGTGGTAGCATTTCAAGTCTTCAAAATAAACCCAACTTTCCAAGTCTCCAAGGTAGTTATTTAAACCATCAAGGCAGAACTCATTTACTGATTTTTTCAAAATTTGTGAGTCTCCAAGGTAGTTCCCATATTTAGAACCATCTTGGCAGAACCCTTTTCCTGAGTCTCCAAGGTAGTTATTTAAACCATCAAGGCAGAACTCATTTACTGATTTTTTCAAAATTTGTGAGTCTCCAAGGTAGTTCCCATATTTAGAACCATCTTGGCAGAACCCTTTTCCTGAGTCTCCAAGGTAGTTATTTAAACCATCAAGGCAGAACTCATTTACTGATTTTTTTCAAAATTTGTGAGTCTCCAAGGTAAAACTTGTATTCTGGCTCATCAACGTATAACTTGTTCAGTGGGTATTGTCTTGATAACTCACAATGAGTACTATTGCTGTAAAACTCTTTTTCAGGATTTTGCTGGTCTCCAAGGTATAACTCTTTGGTTGGGTCATCAAGGACGAACTCGTTCTGTGGGTCTTGGTCGCTCATAAGTTCTTCAACCAAGCCAACAATTTCGCCCCAAGTTGTAGCAAAAGCAGTATTTTCATTTCGTATTTCAGACACAATTTCCTGTGAGAGAAAATAATAATGTATTAATTAAGTTATTTAATTATTAAATGAGTATGCTTCAATCAAAGTTTGAAAATAGGAAAATAAAAATCTTACCTCAATGGATAAGAGGTTTGAATCCAGTTCATCAACTTGAAGGTTTAGTTCCATACAAGACAGAGAGTTCCAAGGAACACCAAAGTCATCCCACTCAAGGTCTTGGTCGCTCATAAGGTCTTCAACCAAGCCAACAATTTCCCCCCAAGTTGTAGCAAAAGCAGTATTTTCATTTTGTATTTCAGATACAATTTCCTGTGAGAGAAAATAATAATGTATTAATTAAGTTATTTAATTATTAAATGAGTATGCTTCAATCAAAGTTTGAAAATAGGAAAATAAAAATCTTACCTCAATGGATAAGAGGTTTGAATCGAGTTCATCAACTTGAAGGTTTAGTTCCATACAAGACAGAGAGTTCCAAGGAACACCAAAGTCATCCCACTCAAGGTCTTGGTCGCTCATAAGGTCTTCAACCAAGCCAACAATTTCCCCCAAGTTGTAGCAAAAGCAGTATTTTCATTTTGTATTTCAGATACAATTTCCTGTGAGAGAAAATAATAATGTATTAATTAAGTTATTTAATTATTAAATGAGTATGCTTCAATCAAAGTTTGAAAATAGGAAAATAAAAATCTTACCTCAACAGATAAGAGGTTTGAATCCAGTTCATCAACTTGAAGGTTTAGTTCCATACAAGACAGAGAGTTCCAGGCAAGCACACAGCACACCATTGCCAGCAAAAACAAATGTTTAAAATGGAGCCTGGGTTTGAAGCTTTTATAGAGAAAGACTGGTGGGTGTGGTTTCCTTTGGAAATTCCCTGGGCAAGCCTAGGCAAGCCTTCATTGGGAAATTTTTCAAAACCATAACATCCTGTAATTTTCTAGTGATTTCTTTGTGAGTCAGAGATGAACTGGAAATGATGTAAGAGTGGGCGGGGCTAACCAAAAGTAGGCGGGGCTTAGGAAAAGTGGGCGTGGCTTAGAAAAAATACCTTATGAAAAGTGGGCGGAGCTTAGCAAAAGTGGGCAGGCTTATGAAAAGTGGGCGTGGCTTAGAAAAAAATACCTCATGAAAGTGGGCGGAGCTTAGCAAAGTGGGCGGGGCTTAGAAAAAGTGGGCGTGGCTTAGAAAAAATACCTCATGAAAAATGGGCGGAGCTTAGCAAAGTGGGTGGGGCTTAGAAAAAGTGGGCGTGGCTTAGAAAAATACCTCACGAAAAGTGGGTGGAGCTTAGCAAAAGTGGGCGGGGCTTAAAGAAAAGTGGGCGGGGCTTAACAAAAAAATAACCTGTGGCTCAGGAGGTGGTCAAACAAGAGCATTAAGAGAAGTTTATCATTTCGTAATGACACAAAAGGGGTATCTTAAAAAATATAAAGATTCAAATGTTTTGTTTGTCAATATTTTAGATGGGGATTATTGTGCAAAGAAAATTAAACTATTGAAGGAATTTGAGAATGAACAAATCTTTATAGGTTCAATGAGTGAGCTGTTCAACCCCCAGGTGTTCAATTCAATGAGGTTCAACCTCCAGGTTAAAAGGGGAGACAAATAAATATACCTTGGGATAGAAAGGGGGTTTATTTTTAGGGAAAAAAAAA